>NC_091379.1:11166319-11251319 GCF_038502225.1 Cherax quadricarinatus
CCCACACTTGATACCAGTGGCTAGTCCCACACTTGACACCAGTGGCTAGCCCCACACTTGACACCAGTGGCTAGCCCCACACTTGACACCAGTGGCTAGCCCCACACTTGACACCAGTGGCTAGCCCCACACTCGCTACCAGTGGCTAGTCCCACACTCGCTACCAGTGGCTAGTCCCACACTCGCTACCAGTGGCTAGTCCCACACTCGCTACCAGTGGCTAGTCCCACACTCGCTACCAGTGGCTAGTCCCACACTCGCTACCAGTGGCTAGTCCCACACTCGCTACCAGTGGCTAGTCCCACACTCGCTACCAGTGGCTAGTCCCACACTCGCTACCAGTGGCTAGTCCCACACTCGCTACCAGTGGCTAGTCCCACACTCGCTACCAGTGGCTAGTCCCACACTCGCTACCAGTGGCTAGTCCCACACTCGCTACCAGTGGCTAGTCCCACACTCGCTACCAGTGGCTAGTCCCACACTCGCTACCAGTGGCTAGTCCCACACTCGCTACCAGTGGCTAGTCCCACACTCGCTACCAGTGGCTAGTCCCACACTCGCTACCAGTGGCTAGTCCCACACTCGCTACCAGTGGCTAGTCCCACACTCGCTACCAGCGGCTAGTCCCACACTTGCTACCAGCGGCTAGTCCCACACTTGCTACCAGCGGCTAGTCCCACACTTGCTACCAGCGGCTAGTCCCACACTTGCTACCAGTGGCTAGTCCCACACTTGCTACCAGTGGCTAGTCCCACACTTGCTACCAGCGGCTAGTCCCACACTTGCTACCAGTGGCTAGTCCCACACTTGCTACCAGTGGCTAGTCCCACACTTGCTACCAGTGGCTAGTCCCACACTTGCTACCAGCGGCTAGTCCCACACTTGCTACCAGCGGCTAGTCCCACACTTGCTACCAGTGGCTAGTCCCACACTTGCTACCAGTGGCTAGTCCCACACTTGCAACCAGTGGCTAGTCCCACACTTGCAACCAGTGGCTAGTCCCACACTTGCTACCAGTGGCTAGCCCCACACTTGCTACCAGTGGCTAGTCCCACACTTGCAACCAGTGGCTAGTCCCACACTTGCAACCAGTGGCTAGTCCTACACTTGCTACCAGCGGCTAGTCCCACACTTGCAACCAGTGGCTAGTCCCACACTTGCTACCAGCGGCTAGTTCCACACTTGCTACCAGCGGCTAGTCCCACACTTGCTACCAGTGGCTAGTCCCACACTTGCTACCAGTGGCTAGTCCCACACTTGCTACCAGTGGCTAGTCCCACACTTGCTACCAGTGGCTAGTCCCACACTTGCTACCAGTGGCTAGTCCCACACTTGCTACCAGTGGCTAGTTCCACACTTGCTACCAGTGGCTAGTTCCACACTTGCTACCAGTGGCTAGTCCCACACTCGCTACCAGTGGCTAGTCCCACACTCGCTACCAGTGGCTAGTCCCACACTCGCTACCAGTGGCTAGTCCCACACTCGCTACAAGTGGCTAGTCCCACACTCGCTACAAGTGGCTAGTCCCACACTCGCTACAAGTGGCTAGTCCCACACTCGCTACAAGTGGCTAATCCCACACTCGCTACAAGTGGCTAGTCCCACACTCGCTACAAGTGGCTAGTCCCACACTCGCTACCAGTGGCTAGTCCCACACTCGCTACCAGTGGCTAGTCCCACACTTGCTACCAGTGGCTAGTCCCACACTTGCTACCAGTGGCTAGTCCCACACTTGCTACCAGTGGCTAGTCCCACACTTGCTACCAGTGGCTAGTCCCACACTTGCTACCAGTGGCTAGTCCCACACTTGCTACCAGTGGCTAGTCCCACACTTGCTACCAGTGGCTAGTCCCACACTTGCTACCAGTGGCTAGTCCCACACTTGCTACCAGTGGCTAGTCCCACACTCGCTACCAGCGGCTAGTCCCACACTTGCTACCAGTGGCTAGTCCCACACTTGCTACCAGTGGCTAGTCCCACACTTGCTACCAGTGGCTAGTCCCACACTTGCTACCAGCGGCTAGTCCCACACTTGCTACCAGTGGCTAGTCCCACACTTGCTACCAGTGGCTAGTCCCACACTTGCTACCAGTGGCTAGTCCCACACTTGCTACCAGTGGCTAGTCCCACACTTGCTACCAGTGGCTAGTCCAACACTTGCAACCAGCGGCTAGTCCCACACTTGCTACCAGTGGCTAGTCCCACACTTGCATTTGTGGTCACAGAGGTGCCTGTGCTAACCTTCCTATGGTGTAGAAATATACCTAGTTGGATGAATCTTATTGTGGCTAGCTGGTCTAGTGGCTAACGCGACGGGCTGGAGTTTTGAGACTATGACCGCGGGTTCAATCCCGGCCGGGGGTATGGTTTTTTCGCTACCAGTGGCTAGTCCCACACTTGCTACCAGCGGCTAGTCCCACACTTGCTACCAGTGGCTAGTTCCACACTTGCTACCAGCGGCTAGTCCCACACTTGCTACCAGTGGCTAGTTCCACACTATCTACAAGGGCAATACTAACTTCTGGTTTTAGGGCAAACCAAAATAAACTCAGAGTACTCTCTCTCTCTCACTTTGCATTTAAAATTCGCCATGTGAGCGGGTAACCTTCCTGCCCAGCATGATTACTGCCTGACCAACGTGACCACCATAACAAAACGCTGACAAAAAATGTATATTGCACGACTGTAGGGCGTTTAATATTGCTTGATTTACGACGTTTCGTATCGGGCGATTTTTAAAACAGTTTCGGATCACTGTGCTGAAATATTTTTTGTAATCGCATGATATGTTTAATTTTCATGTTTCTAAAGCGTTTTGTATTGCTTGATTTTTTCAACTTTTGCATATTGCTTGATTTTAGAACTTTTTGCTTATTGCTTGATTTTAGAACTTTTGCATATTGCTTGATTTTAAAACTTTTGCATATTGCTTGATTTTAAAACTTTTGCATATTGCTTGATTTTAGAACTTTTGCATATTACTTGATTTTAAAACTTTTGCATATTGCTTGATTTTAAAACTTTTTGCTTATTGCTTGACTTTAAACTTTTGCATATTGCTTGATTTTAAAACTTTTTGCTTATTGCTTGATTTTAGAACTTTTCTGTATCGCTTGATTTTAAAACTTTTGCATATTATTTGATTTTAGAACTTTTGCATATTACTAGATTTTAGAACTTTTCTGTACCGCTTGGTTTTAAAACTTTAGAGTATTTCATGACTTTTTTTTTTTAATTATTTTGCCATGTTAAAACGTATATTCATGGAAGGTTTTAAAAACTTTTCATTATCTGTAGTGAATGTATTTCTGAAACTTTTCGTTCTCCAGAGTGAATAATCTTTACAAGTATCGTTATCCTGAGTGAATAATCTTTACAAGTATCGTTATCCTGAGTGAATAATCTTTACAAGTATCGTTATCCTGAGTGAATAATCTTTACAAGTATCGTTATCCTGAGTGAATAATCTTTACAAGTATCGTTATCCTGAGTGAATAATCTTTACAAGTATCGTTATCCTGAGTGAATAATCTTTACAAGTATCGTTATCCTGAGTGAATAATCTTTACAAGTATCGTTATCCTGAGTGAATAATCTTTACAAGTATCGTTATCCTGAGTGAATAATCTTTACAAGTATCGTTATCCTGAGTGAATAATCTTTACAAGTATCGTTATCCTGAGTGAATAATCTTTACAAGTATCGTTATCCTGAGTGAATAATCTTTACAAGTATCGTTATCCTGAGTGAATAATCTTTACAAGTATCGTTATCCTGAGTGAATAATGTTTACAAGTATCGTTATCCTGAGTGAATGAGAGTTAAGGTTTTACCATCATTAGTGAAAATTAAAACTTTCATTATCCGAGTGAACTTTTGAAAAGTTTAGTTATACAAGGATACTGAAACTTTTCATTATCCTAAGTGACATTAAAACGTTTTACCCTACGCGAGTATAATCTTAAGCGTTTTACTCTCAATGTATTTTTCATATTTGTCCATATTAAACGTCATGGATAATTACGTAACAAATTATCCAGAGTAAGATAATTACTTTATCTTTGGAGATGCGGTAAATCAGTTGGGATCAATAATCACAGATGAAAGAGAAGGGATTGCTCCACTTCCTCGGAGGAAGAGCTCTTAAGCAGCATCAAGGAAACGTTCACTGTACGGAGGCATCAACTCGGTGAGCTGCATTGTCACTTAGAGTAGATCACTGCTGGCACTGTTTCCCCTGGAAAATGTGTCTGGTTAAGTGAGAAAACTGACTGCTTTCTGTACTCCGTGTGCGTGTGCGTGTGTGTGTGTGTGTGTGTGTGTGTGTGTGTGTGTGTGTGTGTGTGGTGCGTGTGTGTGGTGCGTGTGTGTGGTGCGTGTGTGTGGTGCGTGTGTGCGGTGCGTGTGTGCGGTGCGTGTGTGGTGCGTGTGTGTGGTGTGTGTGTGTGGTGTGTGTGTGGTGTGTGTGTGGTGTGTGTGTGTGGTGTGTGTGTGGTGTGTGTGTGTGGTGTGTGTGTGTGGTGTGTGTGTGTGGTGTGTGTGTGGTGTGTGTGTGTGGTGTGTGTGTGTGTGTGTGTGTGTGGTGTGTGTGTGTGTGTGTGTGTGGTGTGTTTGTGTATGTGTGTGTGTGTGTGAGTGTGTGTGTGTGTGGTGTGTGTGTGTGGTGTGTGTGGGGGGGTGTGGGGGAGGGGAGGGGAAGGGGGGGAGGGGAGAAGGGAAGGGGAGGGGGAGGGAGAGAAGGGAGGGGGAGAGGGGAGGGGGAGAGGGGGGGGAGGGGGAGAGGGTGGGGGTGGGGGGGAGGGGGGGGGGAGGGGAGGGGAGGGGAGGGGGGGAGGGGAGGGGGGGGGAGAGGGGAGGGGAGGGGGAGAGGGGAGGGGGGAGAGGGGGGGGTGGGGGAGGGGGAGGGGTGGGGGAGGGGGAGGGGGAGGGGGAGGGGTGGGGGAGGGGGAGGATGAGAGGACGGGGAGGGGGAGGGGGGAGGGAGAGAGAGAGGGAGGGGGAGGGGGGAGGGAGGGGGAGGGGGGAGGGAGGGAGAGAGAGGGAGGGAGGGAGAGAGAGGGGGAGAGAGAGAGGGGGGGAGAGAGAGAGGGGGGGAGAGAGAGAGGGGGGGAGAGAGAGAGGGGGAGAGAGAGGGGGAGAGAGAGAGAGGGGGGGGAGAGAGAGAGAGGGGGGGGAGAGAGAGAGAGAGAGAGGGGGGGGAGAGAGAGAGAGAGAGAGAGAGAGAGAGAGAGAGAGAGTCAGCTGTGTGGTAGCACTGGACATTGCTGGCGCTTTCGACCGGGTGTGGCACCAGGGCCTCTTAGCAAAACTTCAAGCACTGGGAATTGCAGGCTCTACGCTATGTCTCCTCAGTGATTACCTTCATGGTAGATCTCTAAGTGTAGTTCTCAATGGAATGGAATCAGCAAGACATCCTATTGCGGCAAGTGTTCCACAAGGAAGCGTGCTGGGACCATTGTTATGGAATGTCTACTTCAACGACCTTCTTCATCTCATCCCAGAATCACATGCATATGCAGACGACTGTACACTGACATTCACTTATCCAAGAGAAGAAATGCCAGCTGCTCTAAGCTACATCAATCACCAGCTGAGAGCTAAATCAGCTTGGGGAAATAGATGGCAAGTAACATTTGCATCTGAGAAAACGCAAATGATGATCGTCTCTAGGCACCATGATGGTAATGCTGGTGCAGTAGTAAGGATGAATGGGAGGGTGTTGGCACCTGTAGAAGAAGTTGATATCCTTGGGGTGAAATTTGACTCCAAACTAACCATGAAGAACCATATTGTAAATCTTGCAAACAAGGCAGCCAGGAAGCTTACAGCACTTCGCCGTATCTCGCATCTGCTTGACAGTAGGGGTTGCAAGATCCTGTACGAGGCACAAGTACGCTCACACCTTGAGTATGCTTCACTTTCTTGGTTTGCCTGCCCCCCCCCCTCTCATCTGCGACTGCTTGACAGAGTAGAGAATAGAGCAAGACGTCTCATCTCTCGCCTGGACCCATCCTTGATAGATCTGTAATTTCAGCAGAGCCTTCAACATAGGAGGGATGTGGGTGGCCTTACTGTTATGTACAAGGCCAATATTGTCAAAGTACCACACTTGGATCCACTTCGAGGACAGCGTGAAACAAGCTTTTATGCCACAAGACGGGCAGAAAGCAGCAACTTCACTCTGGCTGTACCCTTCTCCAGAACATCACTCCATCTGAGATCATATATACCCAGGATGACTCGAGTATGGAACACATTCGTACAGCATAATGATGTCAACGAGGTAAAGTCAGTTGATCACATGAAAATGCTGGCCCACAGATGGCTCCAACTTCATCCTGTTCCCTACTTTTATGTCTCATAACAATAAAAATGCTTTCAAATGAGCTGATGTAGGTAACAGCTCTTAGCTTGCCAATAAAGTTAGGAATCCTTAACCTTTAAATAGCTTGTCAACAAAGCTAGAGATCCTTAACCTTGTCAAACCCTGTGTAAAGAGAGAGAGAGAGAGAGAGAGAGAGATATATATAGAGAGAGAGAATGAGAGAGAATGAGAGAGAGAATGAGAGAATGAGAGAGAATGAGAGAGAGAATGAGAGAGAGAATGACAATGAGAGAGAGAATGAGAATGAGAGAATGAGAGAATGAGAATGAGAGAATGAGAATGAGAGAGAGAATGAGAAAGAGAGAGAATGAGAAAGAGAGAATGAGAAAGAGAGAATGAGAGAGAGAATGAGAATGAAAGAGAATGAGAATGAAAGAGAATGAGAGAGAATGAGAATGAGAATATGAGAGAGAGAATGAGAGAGAGAATGAGAGAAAGAGAGAGAGAGAGAGAGAGAGAGAGAGAGAGAGAGAGAGAGTGAGAGAAATTGGTTTCATGATTTTTACGTACTACTGTAGCATTAGCAAAAGAACATTCACAACAGAGCCGGACTAGAGTCCTGGAGGTGGGAAGAAGAGTTCCTGTACTCTGACAGAATATCATGGTTTTTCCGAGTCTAGTGATAGGAAGTAGAGTGCCAGCACTCTGGAGGATGTGTGGGTGACAGTGATATGGATTTGCGGGCAGGTAGCTCAGTGACTGTACTCTGAAGCAGTGATTCCAATCTCTGCGAGCATGAATTCGGTTTCACTTCAAAAACATCGTGAACCACTACATAGTAATTACAGTGGAACCTTAAATATCGAACATTCTTTGGTCCAGAAGGCTGTTCGAGTGCCTTTACCGAATTAATTTATTCCCATGAGGAATAATGTAAATTAGGTTAGTCCATTTCAGACCCTCAAAAATACACTTATAAAAGCACTTACAAAAATACACTTACATAATTAGTTGTGTTGGGAGCAGTTCGATTTTTTGAGGTTCCACTGTACTTGTTTGCTCCAATAACTGAGAAAGCAAATTATGGCTTATTGCTGATATGAACTTATTAACGTTTTGCGCAACTCTTGAGGTAAAACTTTCTTAAACTATTGTTTGTAATGAATGACTTTTCTGTCTCACTGTTAGTGTTAAACTTTCAGTTTACTTTATGTGCAATAGATGGCGTACAAATGCACTTTTGCTTAATAATTGTTAAATAACTTAGATGGCTTCCCGTTAAACTATTGTGTTTAATGAATGACTTTTCTGCCTCACTGTTAGTGTTAATAAACTTTCAGTTTACATTATTTGCAATAGATGGCGTACAAATGCACTTTTGGTTAATTGTTAAATTACTTAGATGGCTTCCCCTGGGGTCCGTGACCCACAGCTTGAGAACCGAGCTTCTAATAAGCAGGTGCGCATGCTGCGGCAGGCACGTCCTTTTAATTATTCAGTCACCCATGCGCCATGGCTGACTCATCCATGTCTGTGTTGTTATGTTTAAACAATATAAACAAAGAAACCTCGCTCGTACTTGGTTTTTCCTTACTAGTAAAAAAATTAGTTCATTTAGTATCAACAGTTTTCGTTTTGTTATGTTTGTCTTCTAATGTTCACGTTTTTAATACAGATTTTTTTCTAGTCTTGAAACACGCCATTCAGATTCCAGGATCCTGTATATATCATTTTTAAAGTGACGTGAATGTCCTTTCTTCTCCTGTTGGTTTTAAGAATTACACTTTACATAAAAGATCCTTACAAAAATTATTTGAAGACGAGAACCACAGCATTAGGGAGGAAAATGAAGTGAGTAACCCGGGTTCGAGTTCAGGGCGGGTGGAAACTTAAAGCATATTTCCCAACACTATTTACCTGCGTGTAAGGTCACCAAGATTACAAAACTTATGAAAGATTATGGAAGGTGACTATGACTCTAAAGGTTACCAAGTTTACGAAAAAGATCAATGAGATTTAAAAAGGTCACGAAGTATAAAAATATTACAATAAAAGGTCACCAAGTTTACAAAAAGATCAATGAGATTTAAAAAGGTCACGAAGTATAAAAATATTATTACAATAAAAGGTCACCAAGTTTACAAAAAGATCAATGAGATTTAAAAAGGTCACGAAGTATAAAAATATTATTACAATAAAAGGTCACCAAGTTTACAAAAAAGATCAATGAGATTTAAAAAGGTCACGAAGTATAAAAATATTATTACAATAAAAGGTCACCAATTTTACAGAAAGGTCACAAAAGTTGGAAAACATTACCAAGATGATGTAAAGTCACAAGGATTACGGAATACCACCAAGATTACAAAAGGTCACCAAGATAACAGAATGTCACCAACATTACAAGAGGTAAGTGAGATTTAACATACACAAAGTACAAGCTTACCCTGCAGCACACTTAAGCATCCCACACCTGAGCATCCCACACCTGAGCATCCCACACCTGAGCATCCCACACCTGAGCATCCCACACCTGAGCATCCCACACCTGACAATCTCTACAAATATAACACTAACCTCCAACAATATATTTTCTAAATGCATTTTTAGTATAACCAATGAGAAGCGCTAAACCCACAGGCCTCATTCAGCCCCTGGAAGATTAAAGGGAAGTTAGATCCAAGGAATAGTAGTAGTAGCAGCTCCGGTTACATGCCTCAAGACTTTACCAGCATCATTTAATCCACATTGCTACTGAATGTTCTTCTAAAAAGACTTACTTCCTAACCAACGAAGTCGAGAATATTATCAATCATGACTAAGTAGTAGATTTTCTGCCTGTATGGCCACCTCACCACATCTCACTATGGCGAGCTCTTGGGGAGAGAGAGAGAGAGAGAGAGAGAGAGAGAGAGAGAAGACAGGAAAAGAGAAGAGAAAAAAAGGAAGAATGGAGAGAATGGAGAAAGAATGGAGAGATAATGGAGGGAGAGAATGGAGAGAGAATGGAGAGAATGCAAAGAGAAAATGGAGAGAAACAGAGAATGGAGAGAAACAGAGAATGGAGAGAAACAGAGAATGGAGAGAAACAGAGAATGGAGAGAAACAGAGAATGGAGAGAAACAGAGAATGGAGAGAAACAGAGAATGGAGAGAAACAGAGAATGGAGAGAAACAGAGAATGGAGAGAAACAGAGAATGGAGAGAAACAGAGAATGGAGAGAAACAGAGAATGGAGAGAAACAGAGAATGGAGAGAAACAGAGAATGGAGAGAAACAGAGAATGGAGAGAAACAGAGAATGGAGAGAAACAGAGAATGGAGAGAAACAGAGAATGGAGAGAAACAGAGAATGGAGAGAAACAGAGAATGGAGAGAAACAGAGAATGGAGAGAAACAGAGAATGGAGAGAAACAGAGAATGGAGAGAAACAGAGAATGGAGAGAAACAGAGAATGGAGAGAAACAGAGAATGGAGAGAAACAAAGAATGGAGAGAAACAAAGAATGGAGAGAAACAAAGAATGGAGAGAAACAAAGAATGGAGAGAAACAAAGAATGGAGAGAAACAAAGAATGGAGAGAAACAAAGAATGGAGAGAAACAAAGAATGGAGAGAAACAAAGAATGGAGAGAAACAAAGAATGGAGAGAAACAAAGAATGGAGAGAAACAAAGAATGGAGAGAAACAAAGAATGGAGAGAAACAAAGAATGGAGAGAAACAAAGAATGGAGAGAAACAAAGAATGGAGAGAAACAAAGAATGGAGAGAAACAGAGAATGGAGAGAAAGAGAGAATGGAGAGAAAGAGAGAATGGAGAGAAAGAGAGAATGGAGAGAAAGAGAGAATGGAGAGAAAGAGAGAATGGAGAGAAAGAGAGAATGGAGAGAAAGAGAGAATGGAGAGAAAGAGAGAATGGAGAGAAAGAGAGAATGGAGAGAAAGAGAGAATGGAGAGAAAGAGAGAATGGAGAGAAAGAGAGAATGGAGAGAAAGAGAGAATGGAGAGAAAGAGAGAATGGAGAGAAAGAGAGAATGGAGAGAAAGAGAGAATGGAGAGAAAGAGAGAATGGAGAGAAAGAGAGAATGGAGAGAAAGAGAGAATGGAGAGAAAGAGAGAATGGATAGAAAAAGAATTTCTAGGAGAGACTAAGATTTCTTGGAGAAATGAAACAGAGAATGGAGAGAAAGAGAGAATGGAGAGAAAGAGAGAATGGAGAGAAAGAGAGAATGGAGAGAAAGAGAGAATGGAGAGAAAGAGAATGGAGAGAAAGAGAGAATGGAGAGAAAGAGAATGGAGAGAAAGAGAGAATGGAGAGAAAGAGAGAATGGAGAGAAAGAGAGAATGGAGAGAAAGAGAGAATGGAGAGAAAGAGAGAATGGAGAGAAAGAATGGAGAGAGAAGGATTTATGCATAACCCCACAAAAACATTTCTAGGTGACTAGACTAACATTTCTTCCTAGAAATGACCAACATTTCTTCCTAGAAATGACCAACATTTCTCCTCAGACATCCTCAGCGACGCACATTTTTTTACAATTTCTTGAGACGACTCAGAAAATCGTAATAACACTGATGATGGCGTTTAACACCGAAAACGTTGATATATAAAGTCCAGAATTCACACTATGGACATTACGGTATTTCATACAATTTGTTTACAACGAAAAATAATCATGGGATAATATTTTGTTAGGTAAGACACATATGCAACAGTTAGGTATCTATATTTCGAAACGTTTCGCCTACACAGTAGGCTTCTTCAGTCGAGTACAGAAAAGTTGATAGAAGCAGAAGATACTTGAAGACGATGTAATCAGTCCATCACCCTTGAAGTTTTGAGGTGGTCAGTCCCTCAGTCTGGAGAAGAGTATTGTTCCATAGTCTGAAACAATACTATGGAACAATACTCTTCTCCAGACTGAGGGACTGACCACCTCAAAACTTCAAGGGTGATGGACTGATTACATCGTCTTCAAGTATCTTCTGCTTCTATCAACTTTGCTGTACTCGACTGAAGAAGCCTACTGTGTGGGCGAAACGTTTCGAAATAAAGATGCATATGTGCCTTACATAATATTTTGTAATTTTATTAATAAATATCTTTCCCAATTTCTATAAATAATGTTTTAAATTATCTTTTCAACACTGATTATGTAATGTTTTCTTCATTTTCGAATTTATATATTCGAAAAACAGCAGCCCAATACTCGAAACTTTTCGCAAAATTCCTTATTCATAAAAACTCATGTTGCACATCACACTGGTAGCAAGAAAAATGTTGGTGTCCACACAAGGCCGTGATATTGCAGGCTTGCAGGTGGGTTCCCGCACATTCATGTATGTGGTGTGTGTGTGTGTGTGTGTGTGTGTGTGTGTGTGTGTGTGTGTGTGTGTGTGTGTGTGTGTGTGTGTGTGTGTGTGTGTGTGTGTGTGTGTGTGTGTTTTGGGGGAGAGGTGCGAGCGCGTGCTGTGAGAGTCAGGTGTTGTTACGACAGTGTGTCCTGGGGGCGGGATCCCAGCCAGGGGGCGGCGGGCCTACCCGGCCAGGGGGCGCGTCACCCCTACTCACCTCTCCACTCTTTATGTACTCGAAAAATGACTCCCCGCGATTCTTTCGGATATTTGGGAAGAAAATTTGGATTGGTCTGGAGGCGTCGGGTGCATACATTTCCCAGACTTCATGGAAAAGGACCCGTAAACTGACAAAAGGTTCCACTGTATCGTATTTTACTGTATTTCAAGAAGAGCACAAACAGTATGCAAACGACCGTAAATTAAGGAAAATACATTCACACTCAAACACACAAACGGAGAATTTTATATAAGGCCAGAGAGCGAATCTTAACTTCTCAGCCACAGCTATAACACTTTTCTTGTTTGTTAATGTTAACCTACCTAAAAACAGAGGAGAGCCTTTCTCAAAAACAAACAATAATTTAAAAGTAATAACATATATATATATATATATATATAGAGTGGTTGGTGCAATTATTTAATAAATGTATGGAAGAAGGTAAGGTACCTAGGGATTGGCAGAGAGCATGCATAGTTCCTTTGTATAAAGGCAAAGGGGACAAAAGAGAGTGCAAAAATTATAGGGGAATAAGTCTGTTGAGTATACCTGGTAAAGTGTATGGTAGAGTTATTATTGAAAGAATTAAGAGTAAGACGGAGAATAGGATAGCAGATGAACAAGGAGGCTTTAGGAAAGGTAGGGGGTGTGTGGACCAGGTGTTTACAGTATAACACATAAGTGATCAGTATTTAGATAAGGCTAAAGAGGTCTTTGTGGCATTTATGGATTTGGAAAAGGCGTAAGACAGGGTGGATAGGGGGGCAATGTGGCAGATGTTGCAGGTGTATGGTGTAGGAGGTAGGTTACAGAAAGCAGTGAAGAGTTTTTACGAGGATAGTGAGGCTCAAGTTAGAGTATGTAGGAATGAGGGAAAGTATTTCCTAGTAAAAGTAGGCCTTAGACAAGGATGTGTGATGTCACCGTGGTTGTTTAATATATTTATAGATGGGGTTGTAAGAGAAGTAAATGCGAGGGTATTGGCAAGAGGCGTGGAGTTAAAAGATAAAGAATCACACAAAGTGGGAGTTGTCACAGTTGCTCTTTGCTGATGACACTGTGCTCTTGGGAGATTCTAAAGAGAAGTTGCAGAGATTGGTGGATGAATTTTGTAGGGTATGCAAAAGAAGAAAATTAAAAGTGAATACAGGAAAGAGTAAGGGTATGAGGATAACAAAAAGATTAGGTGATGAAAGATTGGATATCAGATTGGAGGGAGAGAGTATGGAGGAGGTGAATGTATTCAGATATTTGGGAGTGGACGTGTCAGCGGATGGGTCTATGAAAGATGAAGTAAATCATAGAATTGATGAGGGGAAAAGGGTGAGTGGTGCACGTAGGAGTCTGTGGAGACAAAGAACTGTCCTTGGAGGCAAAGAGGGGAATGTATAAGAGTATAGTTTTACCAACGCTCTTATATGGGTGTGAAGCATGGGTGATGAATGTTGCAGCGAGGAGAAGGCTGGAGGCAGTGGAGATGTCATGTCTGAGGGCAATGTGTGGTGTGAATATAATGCAGAGAATTCGTAGTTTGGAAGTTAGGAGGAGGTGCGGGATTACCAAAACTGTTGTCCAGAGGGCTGAGGAAGGGTTGTTGAGGTGGTTCGGACATGTAGAGAGAATGGAGCGAGACAGAATGACTTCAAGAGTGTATCAGTCTGTAGTGGAAGGAAGGCGGGGTAGGGGTCGGCCTAGGAAAGGTTGGAGGGAGGGGGTAAAGGAGGTTTTGTGTGCGAGGGGCTTGGACTTTCAGCAGGCATGCGTGAGCGTGTTTGATAGGAGTGAATGGAGACAAATGGTTTTTAATACTTGACGTGCTGTTGGAGTGCGAGCAAAGTAACATTTATGAAGGGGTTCAGGGAAACCGGCAGGCTGGACTTGAGTCCTGGAGATGGGAAGTACAGTGCCTGCACTCTGAAGGAGGGGTGTTAATGTTGCAGTTTAAAAACTGTAGTGTAAAGCACCCTTCTGGCAAGACAGTGATGGAGTGAATGATGGTGAAAGTTTTTCTTTTTCGGGCCACCCTGCCTTGGTGGGAATCGGCCAGTGTGTTAATAATAATAATAATATTATATATATATATATATATATATATATATATATATATATATATATATATATATATATATATATATATATATATATGATGTTGCAGTGTCTGACAAGTTGTGTACGAATGGTATATAATACCGACAAGATGAGAGTAAGACACATGTGCAACATCTGGTTATCTTTATTGTAGACGTTTCGCCATCCAGTGGCTTTATCAATACAAATTCTAGGACATAACTTGAAGACAGTAGAACTATGTACAGAAGATGAGGTAATCAGTCCCTCAACCTAGGAGTAGGTGCGAACAGCACCATAGTCGTGGAGATTCTGAAGCAGAAGAAAGAATCCTGACGTTACTATATAAGCGCCAGGATTCTTTCTTCTGCTTCAGAATCTCCACGACTATGGTGCTCTTCGCACCTACTCCTAGGTTGAGGGACTGATTACCTCATCTTCTGTACATAGTTCTACTGTCTTCAAGTTATGTCCTAGAATTTGTATTGATAAAGCCACTGGATGGCGAAACGTCTACAATAAAGATAACCAGATGTTGCACATGTGTCTTACTCTCATCATATATATATATACACACACACACACACACACACACACACACACACACACACACACACACACACACACACACACACACACACACACACACACACACGCTATAGTGTGAGTTAGTATCGCAGGTACTGGTCCCGCCTTTTCGCCGGTCGCTACTAAGTCCACACTCTCCCACCTGCAAGAGCTTTATCGTACCTCTTCTGTATGTATGGCTCCTGCCTCCACTACTTCACTCTCCAGTGTGTTCCATTTCCTGACAACTCTGAAGCTTTGTAGATGAATGGTTCAGAGAACCGACATGTTGATAAATTAGACACATGTGCAACTCTTGGGTATCTTTATTGAGGAAACGTTTCGCCACACAGTGGCTTCATCAGTCCATACAAAGGAGAATCTTGAAGAACAGGAGGAGAATGAGGTAATCAGTCCCTCAACCTTGAGTCGATGTGGTCAGTCCATCAATCTTGAATAGTATGGACTGATGAAGCCACTGTGGCGCGAAACGTTTCCTCAATAAAGATACCCAAGAGTTGCACATGTGTCTAATTTATCAACATGTCGGTTCTCTGAACCATTCATCTACAAACCTGTCAGACACTGCAACTTCTTGGGATCTTAATACTTGGGAATTCTTCGCTTGCCTAATTCTTGGGCACGACCTACTTCAACATTGAACAAATGTGACACCACCTATGACTGCTGCACCTCTCCTGCCAACGGTTTATAAGCTCCTTCTCCGCACGTATGTCGTATTCTATTCAAGATTGATGGACTGACCACATCGACTCAAGGTTGAGGGACTGATTACCTCATTCTCCTCCTGTTCTTCAAGATTCTCCTTTGTATGGACTGATGAAGCCACTGTGTGGCGAAACGTTTCCTCAATAAAGATACCCAAGAGTTGCACATGTGTCTAATTTATCAACTCTAAAGCTGAAGAAATACTTCGTAACATCCCCATGACTCATCTGAGTTTTCCACTTCCAATTATGTCCCTTTGTTTCTTCTCTGAAACATTCTGACCTTGTTCACCTTGTCAATTCCTCTCAGTATTTTAAACGTCTTTATCATGTATCCCTAGCAGAAGGCTTATAAGCTTTCTGCTACTTATTTTCCATTTCCTTGATAATGTAAGAAAACACGAATGCGCTTAGAAGCTCACTCTTGCTTTTCACAGTCATTAATAAAAATAATAATATGTATTTCTACCAGTACATGTACAAGGTATACAGTCCTAGCTGACATCAATGACATACTACTATATAGAAAGCCGCTTGTAATGCAAAGCATTTCAAGTCCCGGGATGCGACCCACAGCAGTCGACTAAGACCCAGGTACCCATTTTATACTAATGGGTGAACATAGACAACCGGTGTGAGGAAACACGTCCAATGTTTTAACCCGGGAATCGAATCCGGACCCTCATCTTGTGAAGCTAGAGGTTTTGCCACCAGGCCACGGGCCATCTCATATATACATATATACACAAGACTCTGTTTGCCTTTAAAAGGGACATTCTGTGTACAAGAATAACAAATTACCGAACAACAACAACAATCCTTCAGTCAGGTCTGATGACTGGAGCTCATCTTGTCCTCCTTTCTTCCTGAAGACACACAGTGTTCTTCCCTAAAAGATGTGGGGCTGTAACTTAGCTGAAGTCATTACCTAGTCTTCGCTCCTCCACTTTGCCCAAGCGATGACCCACTCCGCCATTACTTTCTCTATTAATCTTCATACCTTTGACCCAGGATCATCTTACCTCGTCAGAGTTCCATTACTGTGTTCTCGTAATGTGTGGGCCAGAGTGCAGAAGGTGATAGGGAGGGGGAGTGGGGAGGTCGTACCTTAGCATGAGACAACACCACTCACTACTCACTCGCACACTGCACGTGGTTAATTAACCAAGTGGTTTCCCGAGTTCAACCCCAACAAATGCAAGGTCTTGTACGGTGGAGAAGGCGAGGCCAGATCGTGTCAGAGTGAGACAAGGACCTGGGGGTAAACATAACAGACCGGGCCGCAGGGGCGTTGACCCACGAAATCCTCTCCAGGTACCTCCAGGTAAGGATATCGCCAGCACCTGTGTGAATATCCTTGCCTGCCAAATCCAAACAACATCTTGCAGTCAAACAAGATCTTGCAGTCAGCATGGCACAGCAACTATTCCCTGTACCTTGCCAACCAACGCTATGCAGCTGGGTTTAGCCCTGGCCCTTTTTCTCCATTCTCTTATCCCTTCCTCTCACCCACTTATCTTCCTCTTTCCAAATCTCCCTTTCACCCACATGGGTCTTTCCTGAGAGTATCCGTTCGTTCGTTCGTTCGTTATACATATACCATATGTTCAAGATTAACATCCATCAGAATAGCATTCAGGAATAAAGACGTCTTCAGGACCTTGTATGTGACATGCTAGGTCAGTCATTACTAAGTACAAGTCCTCAATACGTAGCCCCATATCTCGTCAAGTACGTGAAGAAACTCTAAAGGGTTCCAAGGTTTACAACCAGATTAGTACCAGAACTGAGATGAATACACTACTCAGAGCGGTTGATAGAACTGAATTTACGTTAAAAATGGTATAAAATTGTATAAAATACCAACAGGCTGATGAACTGATTGCATCATTTCACTACAACACCTGCTACCTTTGTATTTGACCGAAAAGCCTACCGTGTAGGCGAAACATTTCGTCAATAAAGATACCAAACTATTCCACATGTCTCTTAATCAGAAATGAACTTGAACATAACAGAGAGAAGAACAGTGAGAGACATGATTAAGACATCTGAAATCTTCAGGGAAGTTGATGGGACGGATACAGAACATATGAACTAAGAGGACCAGGATCAAGGGGGAAGCACAGATGGAAGCTGAAGACACAAATGAGCTAAATGGACTGAAGGATTTCTTTTTTCATCTCAGGGTGAATGGACAGTGGAATGACTTGGACGAGGCAGTGGTGGTGGCAAACTCCAATACACAGCTTCAAGAATAGAAACGATAACACCAAATATGCCAGAAATCAGTGATGCTGATCAAAGTATTCTAGTAAACTGAGCCATGAGCTGCCTCTAGGTTCCAGGAAACAGAGAGAGAGAGAGAGACAGAGAGAGAGACAGACAGACACAGTCAGACACAGACAGACACACACAGACACAGACACATGCACACACAGACAGACACAGACAGACACAGACAGACACAGACAGACACAGACAGACACAGACAGACACACAAGAAGGAGAGACAACAAGAAATGACCGTGAAGTATGTGAGGAACTCAACAAGAGATTCAAAGAAGTGTTCACAGAGGAGACAGAAGGGGCTCCAGAAAGACGGAGAGGTGGGGCACACCACCATGTGCTGGACACAGTGCACACAACCGAGGAAGAAGTGAAGAGGCTTCTGAGTGAGCTAGATACCTCAAAGGCAATGGGGCCAGATAACATCTCTCCATGGGTCCTGAGAGAGGGAGCAGAGGCGCTATGTGTACCCCTAACAACAATATTCAATACATCTATCGAAACAGGGAGATTGCCTGAGGCATGGAAGCAAATGTAGTCCCAATCTTTAAAAAAGGAGACAGACATTAAGCATTAAACTACAGACCAGTGTCACTGACATGTATAGTATGCAAAATCATGGAAAAGATTATCAGGAGAAGAGTGGTGGAACACCTAGAAAGGAATGATCTCATCAATAGCAGCCAACATGGTTTCAGGGACGGAAAATCCTGTGTCACAAACCTACTGGAGTTCTATGACATGATGACAGCAGTAAGACAAGAGAAAGATGAGTGGGTGGATTGCATATTCTTGGACTGCAAAAAGGCGTTTGACACAGTTCCACACAAGAGATTAGTGCAAAAACTGGAGGACCAAGCAGGGATAACAGGGAAGGCACTACAATGGATCAGGGAATACTTGTCAGGAAGACAGCAGCGAGTCATGGTACGTGGCGAAGTGTCAGAGTTGGCACCTGTGACCAGCGGGGTCCCACAGGGGTCAGTCCTAGGACCAGTGCTGTTTCTGGTATTTGTGAACATGACGGAAGGAATAGACTCCGAGGTGTCCCTGTTTGTAGATGACGAAGTTGATGAGAAGAATTCACTCGATCGAAGACCAGGCAGAACTACAAAGGGATCTGGACAGGATGCAGACCTGGTCCAGCAATTGGCTCCTGGAGTTCAATCCCACCAAGTGCAAAGTCATGAAGATTGGGGAAGGGCAAAGAAGACCGCAGGCGGAGTACAGTCTAGGGGGGCCAGAGACTACAAACCTCACTCAAGGAAAAAGGTCTTGGGGTGAGTATAACACCAGGCAAATCTCCTGAAGCGTACATCAACCAAATAACTGCTGCAGCATATGGGCGCCTAGCAAACCTCAGAACGGCATTCCGACATCTTAATAAGGAATCGTTCAGGACCCTGTACACCGTGTACGTTAGGCCCATATTGGAGTATGCGGCACCAGTTTGGAACCCACACCTAGCCAAGCACGTAAAGAAACTAGAGAAAGTGCAAAGGTTTGCAACAAGACTAGTCCCAAAGCTAAGGGGTATGTCCTATGAGGAGAGGTTAAGAGAAATCAACCTGACGACACTGGAGAACAGGAGAGATAGGGGGGACATGATAACGACATACAAAATACTGAGAGGAATTTACAAGGTGGACAAAGACAGGATGTTCCAGAGATGGGACACAGCAACAAGGGGACACAGTTGGAAGTTGAAGACACAGATGAATCACAGGGTTGTTAGGAAGTATTTCTTCAGCCACAGAGTAGTCAGGAAGTGGAATAGTTTGGGAAGCGATGTAGTGGAGGCTGGATCCATTCATAGCTTTAAGCAAAGGTATGATAAAGCTCACGGTTCAGGGAGTGACCTAGTAGCGACCAGTGAAGAGGCGGGGCCAGGAGCTTGGAATCGACCCCTGCAACCTCAACTAGGTGAGTACACACACACACACACACACACACACACACACACACACAAAGGGTAGTGATGGGACGTTAGTCAGAACATTCAGTAGCTCATTTATTCGACCGACGTTTCGCGCTCTGTCAAGCTTAGAGACAACATTTCGCACTGTGTAGAACATTTACCGAGACATTTAACAATGTTTCACATTCTTGTCTCATTAAATACTCCACATAGTTCAACACATGTTGGTACTCCAACATCTGAATGGAAACAAGATATTCCACAAATAAATAAATAAGTACCAAACCTACTGTAACCTAAGATAATCTACTGTACACTAACCTAACTAATTCTACCCTAATCTAACTAACCTACACTAACTTTCTGTAATTAAACCTAACCTAATCTAACTAATTTACACTAACTTTCTGTAATTAAACCTAACCTAATTTAACTAACCTGCATTAACTTTCTGTAATTAAACCTAACCTAACCTACACTAACTTTCTGTAACTAAACCTAATCTAATCTAACCTACACTAACTTTCTGTAATTAAGCCTAACCTAATCTAACTAACCTACACTAACTTTCTGTAATTAAGCCTAACCTAATCTAACTAACCTACACTAACTTTCTGTAATTAAGCCTAACCTAATCTAACTAACCTACACTAACTTTCTGTAATTAAACCTATCCAAATCTACTATACACCAACCTAACCGATTTTAAGCTAAACGTAAACTAAGCTTCTCTATTCAAACCTAATCTATTCAAACCTAATCTATTCAAACCTAATCTATTCAAACCCAATCTATTCAAACCCAATCTATTCAAACCCAATCTATTCAAACCCAATCTATTCAAATCCAATCTATTCAAACCCAATATATTCAAACCCAATCTATTCAAACCCAATCTATTCAAACCCAATCTATTCAAACCCAATCTATTCAAACCCAATATATTCAAACCCAATATATTCAAACCCAATATATTCAAACCCAATATATTCAAACCCAATATATTCAAACCCAATATATTCAAACCCAATATATTCAAACCCAATATATTCAAACCCAATATATTCAAACCCAATATATTCAAACCCAATATATTCAAACCCAATCTATTCAAACCCAATCTATTCAAACCCAATCTATTCAAACCCAATCTATTCAAACCCAATCTATTCAAACCCAATCTATTCAAACCCAATCTATTCAAACCCAATCTATTCAAACCCAATCTATTCAAACCCAATCTATTCAAACCCAATCTATTCAAACCTAATCTATTCAAACCTAATCTATTCAAACCTAATCTAACCTAATTGAATCAAGCATACCCAATCCTATCCCAACTTAAATAACGCAAATAAAGAAATAATCTGCAAATCGCATGTTTGTAACTCGCACAGAATTTATCAGGATGGGTTGACGCAGATTTTTATTTATATATAAATTTCTCACGTTCCAGGTCCGTAATTTAACACAGGATGTGAACTATGAGTAAATAATTATTTTAGGTAGATTTTTTTAATGAGCAAATGAGTTACAAATAACTCTCCATCTCATTTAAATTATCTGGATTGTTATTAGCATTGTTTTGCTGTCTTTAAATATATTTATTCACTGATATAGATATTAAGAATTTGTAAATCTTATTATTTAGATTATTATATATTGTAACTATAGGTGACTTCATTTATGTATTGATATTGATAGAATTACCGCCAATATGTTAAGTAAAAGGACACGAATGCAAAAAAAATGTGATATTTTATTGTGGCAACGTTTCGCTCTCCAGGAGCTTTATCAAGCAGTAAAGGCTTGATAAAGCCTTTACGGCTTGAGAGCGAAACGTTTCCACAATAAAATGTCACATTAGATGCATTTGTATCGTTTCACTTTACTTCATTTATCTCTGTTTTCTCCCCTGGAATTACGAATAAAAAACGGACTATGTAGTTCCATTTCCTGGTCGTCGTCGTCATTCTTGGAGACGACAAAATGAACAACGCAAAGTTTCGCCAATAATTGGTGAATCTTGCCGTTGTTTTTCCCGGGAGACTAAATGAGTTCACGAGAAGTGTTTTTGACAACAACAACGCTGCTCTGTCACGTTAGCGATTACAGTCATCTTATTAACTGGTCCACTGTTAAAACTGTCTACCCTTCTAGCTTACATGGTCGCCGCCTTGTCAAAGCAGCCGTCACACACAATTTATTAACTTAAGTCCTAGTCCTGGCTTTGCTTCTGAAGATTTCCGTCTTTGTCAATACATTGTTAAATTCTCTAATCTTCTGAACGATTGAAGAATTGAGACACTTGTGCAACACAGAAATGGGTAAGGAGAGGAGGAGTTCGAGGTAATCAGTCCCTCAACCTGGAATCGATGTGCTCAGTCCATCACTCTTGTAGGATGGACTAAACACATCGATTCCAGGTTGAGGGACTGATTACCTCGAACTCCTCCTCTCCTTACCCATTTCTACTTTGTATTGGACTGATGAAGCCACTGTGTGGCGAAACGTTTCTTCAATAAAGATTCCCATGTGTTGCACAAGTGTCTCAATTCTTCAACCTGTCGGTTTTCAAAACCATTCACCACTTCTGAACGACTGAAGAGATAACCTGCTTTTCTCTTGGCCTGTATTCTGCGTTTCCTTTGCTTTTCCTGTGTTCCGACTCTCTCTCGATTCATTTTCTCTCCTAGCTACAGTCATTATACCAGTTACCCACTGTCCCAGTGGGTAACTGGTATAATGACTGTATGACTGTATAATGACTGTATAATGACTGTATAATGACTGTATAATACCAGTTACCCACTGTCCCAGTGGGTAACTGGTATAATGACTGTATGACTGTATAATGACTGTATGACTGTATAATGACTGTATAATGACTGTATAATGACTGTATAATACCAGTTACCCACTGTCCCAGTGGGTAACTGGTATTAGTGTTCAGATACTTCAATTTCACCGCCATAGTGTGTAATATAATCTCATTATTTTATCACCAGTCCTGCACAGCATAGGCGGCCAGTAGATCTGCATCATACTACAGGTAATACCATTACCCTGTTATTCCTTTTAACGCCACTAGCATTTGTAATATTACGTCTACTAGAAACTGAGCATCACAGGAGCATAGAGAGAGGATATAGAAACATGAAAACGTTTTCGTGAAGGAGCATGGTAAGACAAATGCTATACCACTGTGCATAGGCTTGCAGTAAACGAAAATAGAAAAGGCTGCCACAGAGCGGCGGACATGATCAAGGAAAGGAAGCAAAGCATTCGATTCCAATTTACCTTTGAAGTTGATAGGAATAAGATTGTTAAGGCACTGAGAAAGGGTTGGAAGAGACTCGTGTCATGCGGTCAAAGACTTAAGAGAAGCCGGAGAGATGGACGTACCTCAGTCGTGTTTAGTAAGATAATTTGAAAGTACTGGCGATAGAGATGAAACCATAGCAACACCAAAGTACAGGCGATAGAGATGAAACCATAGCAACACCAAAGTACAGGCGATAGAGATGAAACCATAGCAACACCAAAGTACAAGCGATAGAGGTGAAACCATAGAAACACCAAAGGTTCGAAATAAAAATTACCATGAAAGGAAAAAGAAATGGAGTTCACACAAAGGCGAATAAGATCAAAAAGTGTATCCACTAAGGGTGACATGGTAGACAGAGAGAAGCAGCAAGCAGAACAGGTCTGTATTCTGATAAAGGTTTCGTTTAGTGTACAGTTTTAATTAAATCACGATTGAATAAACCCCTACGCTGGGCGAAACGTTGTCAGAATAAAGACTTTCTCCTTATTTCATCTCTCCTTAAAATAAATGTCGGCTCTATTTGCCAGTTAAACTAACGTGACCCGAAAAATGAAAACAGATCCAGGACTTCCTTTTGCAACTCCTAAAGTGTTAAAATTTTTGCACTTCTCCAGCACATCTCCAACAAATGTGATTTACACAAAGCCAGCAGAGCTTTAATTATTAAACTAACAAACACGACACAGCCCATAACATCCCTCTGCAGAATGGGCAAATGCAAATGGGAGTGCATTTGGAAAATTGAATCATATATGAAAAAAATAACCGTGTGCCTTTGCTCTGAAAAAGATTTTTGATTAAATATCTTCTACGAGTTTAGTTTAATCGAGCAAAGGCGAGCAGGAGGAAGATTCTATTACCCATTTTTTGCTAACCTGAGAAAGATAGAGGCAGAGAGATATTATGTTACCCCTCGTGTCTGGCTGAGAAAGATAAACGACAGTAAGATTTCTTATTGAAACTGGAAAAAAACGA
This sequence comes from Cherax quadricarinatus, assembly GCF_038502225.1. NCBI lineage: Eukaryota > Metazoa > Arthropoda > Malacostraca > Decapoda > Parastacidae > Cherax > Cherax quadricarinatus. The sequence continues at coordinate 11,190,088 of NC_091379.1, forward strand.
GAGTTATTGCTGAGCAGAGCTTCGTAACAGACGATATTTTGTTCTGTAATCTAGACACGCACAACCATATATATATATATATATATATATATATATATATATATATATATATGTATGTCGTGCCGAATAGGCAGAACTTGCTATCTTGGCTTAAATAGCAACGCTCATCTTGCCATATAGGACAAGTGAAAATTTGTGTATGCAATAATTTCGCCAAAATCATTCTGAACCTAACGAAAAAAATATATTTCACTGTGTTTGTTTAATATTAAATTATTGTAAACAAATCTAAAATATATTTAGTTGGGTTAGGCTAAAATAAATTGCTCTTGTTATAATAAGGTTAGGTAAGTTTTCTAAGATTCTTTTGGTGCAAAATTAAAAATTTTTACATTAACATTAATGAAAAAAATATATCTTTGAACGTATAAGAGAAAATTTTAGAAAGGACTTAATTTTAAATGAGTTCTTGCTAATTGACCAGTTTTACATATTCGGCACGACATATATATATATATATATATATATATATATATATATATATATATATATATATATATATATATATATATATATATATATATATATATGACTCAGCCTACAGAGACAAAGACGGGAAAAGTTGTACTTAATATTCTGATCTGGGTCTGAAAAGGTCTTTAAACCAAGGTCGAAATCTACCGAACCACTTTCTTCCTGCTTATATTTCCACGTGATCTGAATACATACTTACCATACACTACATATTCTTTACTTGCAAAAGCTTACTACAGGAAGATTTTCCTCTCTCTTGGAAATTTCTGTGTGTTGTAAACTTATTCCAATTACTTTCATATTATTTATAGGGAAACGATAGACCCGTGGGTGCCACCAAGCTCCAGCGAAGTACCTAGAGCTTTATCGGAACTTTGGCATCTGTTATTCTCACTTTCACGGAAAATGAACCAATCTGACTTGATGTGTAATATGCGAAAAGTCGGCAGATCTGAAATCAGCATCCACATCTCTCAACCTGTTCATCACTGGACAAGAAACACTCTTGGACTAAAATGATCTCTGCTGAAATACTAGAAAAACCACACATGAGATGGCAGCAGCCATTTATAAAAGTCCCACGGCACGTCTCACGCAGATACCTCACCGCTTTTACAAGGTGAGAATTCATGACGTTCCTGGCAGAAAAAAATGTCTTTAATGCCATGACCCGCATATTGTATCTTATTAACAGTAAGAGCATTTCTCGATGATCTGCCTCCCAGGTTTATTGGATATACACCTTAAGAATATCCATCACCCGCAGAGCATCCATTTTGAAAGTATATATATTAGGCTCAAGTTTGGTGACGATCAAAGACCATTCTCAGAAATGCCATTTGCTCCTCAGAAAGACCACAACATGTAGTAGCATATGTGAAGTGAGGACGCTGTCGAGCCCGGGATTGGGTAAAATAAACAGCCACTGTCTTTTTCGTGGTAAACAGGTAGGCGTTAGAAGCAGCCCACTCCGTCAAGATTTTCACTAACACCAAGTCTGTGACACGCCACCCCAAACACCGTGCAAGATCGTCCATATAAAATGAGGCCTTGATACTGACCACATCAATAGTTATAAAACCTGTGATGCTCAAGATAATGCTTTAAGAGATCCCCAACTCTTTAATATGGGCCCTAATGTCCCATCAGTTCCACTGCACGAGAGAATACAGTGAGCCAAAGAAGGGCTAGCGAAAAAAAAAAAAATACCACGGGCGGGGATAGAACCCGCGATCAGAGAGTCTCAAAACTCCAAGGGCTAGCGAACAGCGTCCCTGATAACTACCATGATGGTAATAACAGAGACGGCTCATTTTACGTTCAAGGCCTGGCCCTCGATAGCAGATTTAGTCTGAAAAAAGTCAGTTATCCAAAGGCCCTAAACGGCTGAAAAGGGGCAAGTCCTCTGGTGAACAGTCCATCTTTTTCCTCAGAGAATGGGGCCTCTTTAGAGTTCTGGGAATTAGACCCCATCAAGAGGATGTTAAACTTTCTCTATGAGGAAGCATCTGAATTAGGACAACCAATGTACCATCTCAGCTAGAGACAAAACATTGGCTCACTCCAGATGTTTTAAATTTGGGGTGCGCCAGTTCTTAGTCCCTAGCTTTGGGACTAAGAAAGACCCAACCCCTGGGAAGGTGAAGCATCCAACACAGCTCCGGCTAGAGGCAGAGGTCCAGCGCTCCTGGATGTGCTTCAAGTTCTCCTCGTTGCCTGAAGACCCATAAGTAACCTTGGACATAACGACTGAGCCACAAAATGACTGACCACCAACCTCGAGTCATGAACTCTCGTTGGAGAAAAATGAATCCAGTACCCTTGACTAGCCATCCAAAAGGAGTTAGTCCCAGTAGGCTGCAGCGGAGGAAATCTTTTTACATGGGTAGGGGATGGGATATATTACTAGAAAGCAGAGTGCTCCTCCCTTTTACCTCTATCCTTGAATTTTTAAGTAATATGACTAAAATATTAAGTTTCCAAATATTTCGAAAAATAGTGACGGGATTACGTATTACCGAAATTCACAATTTTCCAGCAATAAACATTCTATCAAATTGCTTTTAGTCTTCCTCACCTGCTAAAATTACGATTCTTCATGAAATATTCTGTCTTATCGATCATAAGTGTGATCAAATTCAGACGAAAGGAGAAACAGCCCCATGATTTATGCCGAAAGAGATATTGCGTTCCTTGACGAGCACCCTGTACGATGACTGCCCCCATCCCCCCACGGGTAAGTCTTCCCTTACCCACAGTCACAAACCATAACCCAACTCGATCCAGCGTCGTCGGGAAAAACCAAATGCATAAACCAACTGTACAACTATATGTAACTGTTTCCTGAAGTATGGACCAAATTAGCACAATAAATTTAATACTTTTCTATCATTTTGAATAGGACACGTTATAAAAAAAAAAAATTTAGCCTAATTACAGTTAAAACAATATGGAATTGTTATTACTCACCAAACTGCTACTACAGAATTATTTTCTGATATTTAATAACCAGGCAATCATAAAAAACCTGCCACCAGCTATAACCCTCCAGCCCCTCGGTACGGCAAGGTTGATTTTCTTTACATTATTTTTGGATCCGCCACTGGGGAAAACATCCCCTTTTATCCTCAGGTGGAAAGCTAGTATGCACCCCTTAACCTAAACAGTGGATTGAACCTCCCGTGTTTTGGCCATGGCCAAAACACGGGAGGTTCAATGTCCACTTCCAGAGAGGAATCAGGAAATTAAAACAACATCCACCAAGGTGCATGAGGCTATCCGTAATACGAAATGGAATATATCGTTTTCTTATACATGGAAGTATGGAACGAGGCTATCTGTAACGATGTAAGGGATATACCATACTGTTATACACTGATTAACGACTATTTCTTATATTTCTCATTGAGAAAATTCGTATACGGTTACAACTGATGAAAAATAACTTACCTTAGTGATGATGTTTCAGGTGTATTCCAGGCTTCAACACTCACTCACCTGCAAGGTAAATACTTGTGAATAAAGGGTTTGGAAAACTGACAACTCAATTAATGAGACACTTTCGCAACATTTAAGTACCTATTTTGAAAACGTTTAGCCAACCAGTATATTCTTCAGTCCAATGCAGAAAAAGTGAAGGATGAGGAGGAGCTCTAGTTAATCAGTCCCTCAGCCTGGAGTCGATGGATGGACTGAACGCATCGACTCCAGGCTAAGGGACTGATTACCTCACACTCCTCATCTTTCATCTTTCTCTGCATTGGACTGAAGAAACCATAGTCCCAGTTGTATCCTTGAGCTCGAGCTTTCCATAAGTATCCATATTTTTACCTTCAATTAGCATCTCCTTTAAGTATCCCCAATAAAACCCTTCATCTTGTTACTTCAGGAAGTATCCCCAGTAATACACCTCAGTCGAACGTTCGTTAAGTATTCACAATAATGCCTTCTCCTATTGTAAGTATCCCTGGTTATACCCTTCACTAGTACGTTTTAAAAGTATCCCCAGTTATACCTTTTATCCTGCATTTCATGCAAGTATCTCTGCCAATAAGCTTGAACTTGTACTTTCAGAAGGTATAACTATTCCCTCTACCTTCATCTTCTAAAAATATCCCTTGTTACATTCATCAACCAGCATACTCTCTAAGTATCCCTGGGTATACCATTCACTTACACATTCTGTATCCCTATCATCTCCAGTGGGTATAATTTATGTCATTCAGAAATATAATTATTATAAACCTTTTTGAGTATACCATTTAAAAAAATTCTTACAGCACAATGGTACTAAGATTATCATTATGGTACAATCATGGAACAGTGGTACTGAGATCATTATCACGGTACAATCATGGTACAGTGGCACTGAGATCATTATCACGGTACAATCATGGTACAGTGGCACTGAGATCATTATCACGGTACAATCATGGTACAGTGGCACTGAGATCATTATCACGGTACAATCATGGTACAGTGGCACTGAGATCATTATCACGGTACAATCATGGTACAGTGGCACTGAGATCATTATCACGGTACAATCATGGTACAGTGGCACTGAGATCATTATCACGGTACAATCATGGTACAGTGGCACTGAGATCATTATCACGGTACAATCATGGTACAGTGGCACTGAGATCATTATCACGGTACAATCATGGTACAGTGGCACTGAGATCATTATCACGGTACAATCATGGTACAGTGGCACTGAGATCATTATCACGGTACAATCATGGTACAGTGGCACTGAGATCATTATCACGGTACAATCATGGTACAGTGGCACTGAGATCATTATCACGGTACAATCATGGTACAGTGGCACTGAGATCATTATCACGGTACAATCATGGTACAGTGGCACTGAGATCATTATCACGGTACAATCATGGTACAGTGGCACTGAGATCATTATCACGGTACAATCATGGTACAGTGGCACTGAGATCATTATCACGGTACAATCATGGTACAGTGGCACTGAGATCATTATCACGGTACAATCATGGTACAGTGGCACGTGAGATCATTATCACGGTACAATCATGGTACAGTGGCACTGAGATCATTATCACGGTACAATCATGGTACAGTGGCACTGAGATCATTATCACGGTACAATCATGGTACAGTGGCACTGAGATCATTATCACGGTACAATCATGGTACAGTGGCACTGAGATCATTATCACGGTACAATCATGGTACAGTGGCACTGAGATCATTATCACGGTACAATCATGGTACAGTGGCACTGAGATCATTATCACGGTACAATCATGGTACAGTGGCACTGAGATCATTATCACGGTACAATCATGGTACAGTGGCACTGAGATCATTATCACGGTACAATCATGGTACAGTGGCACTGAGATCATTATCACGGTACAATCATGGTACAGTGGCACTGAGATCATTATCACGGTACAATCATGGTACAGTGGCACTGAGATCATTATCACGGTACAATCATGGTACAGCGGCACAGAGATCATTATCACGGTACAATCATGGTACAGTGGCACTGAGATATTATCACGATCATTATCACGGTACAATCATGGTACAGTGGCACTGAGATCATTATCACGGTACAATCATGGTACAGTGGCACTGAGATCATTATCACGGTACAATCATGGTACAGTGGCACTGAGATCATTATCACGGTACAATCATGGTACAGTGGCACTGAGATCATTATCACGGTACAATCATGGTACAGTGGCACTGAGATCATTATCACGGTACAATCATGGTACAGTGGCACTGAGATCATTATCACGGTACAATCATGGTACAGTGGCACTGAGATCATTATCACGGTACAATCATGGCACAGTGGCACTGAGATCATTATCACGGTACAATCATGGTACAGTGGCACTGAGATCATTATCACGGTACAATCATGGTACAGTGGCACTGAGATCATTATCACGGTACAATCATGGCACAGTGGCACTGAGATCATTATCACGTTACAATCATGGTACAGTGGCACTGAGATCATTATCACGTTACAATCATGGTACAGTGGCACTGAGATCATTATCACGGTACAATCATGGTACAGTGGCACTGAGATCATTATCACGGTACAATCATGGTACAGTGGCACTGACATCATTATCACGGTACAATCATGGTACAGTGGCAGTAAGATCATTATCACTGTACAATGATGGTACAGTGGCAGTAATATCATTATCACGGTACAATGATGGTACAGTGGCAGTAAGATCATTATCACGGTACAATGATGGTACAGTGGCAGTAAGATCATTATCACGGTACAATGATGGTACAGTGGCAGTAAGATCATTATCACGGTACAATGATGGTACAGTGGCAGTAAGATCATTATCACGGTACAATGATGGTACAGTGGCACAGATCATTATCACGGTACATTCATGGTACAGTGGCACTGAGATCATTATCACGGTACAATGATGGTACAGTGGCAGTAAGATCATTATCACGGTACAATCATGGTACAGTGGAGGTAAGATCATTATCACGGTACAATCATGGTACAGTGGCAGTAAGATCATTATCACGGTACAATCATGGTACAGTGGCAGTAAGATCATTATCACGGTACAATCATGGTACAGTGGCAGTAAGATCATTATCACGGTACAATCATGGTACAGTGGCAGTAAGATCATTATCACGGTACAATCATGGTACAGTAGCACTGAGATCATTATCACGGTACAATCATGGTACAGTGGCACTGAGATCATTATCACGGTACAATCATGGTACAGTGGCACTGAGATCATTATCACGGTACAATCATGGCACAGTGGCACTGAGATCATTATCACGGAACAATCATGGTACAGTGGCACTGAGATCATTATCACGGTACAATCATGGTACAGTGGCACTGAGATCATTATCACGGTACAATCATGGCACAGTGGCACTGAGATCATTATCACGTTACAATCATGGTACAGTGGCACTGAGATCATTATCACGGTACAATCATGGTACAGTGGCACTGAGATCATTATCACGGTACAATCATGGTACAGTGGCACTGACATCATTATCACGGTACAATCATGGTACAGTGGCAGTAAGATCATTATCACTGTACAATGATGGTACAGTGGCAGTAATATCATTATCACGGTACAATGATGGTACAGTGGCAGTAAGATCATTATCACGGTACAATGATGGTACAGTGGCAGTAAGATCATTATCACGGTACAATGATGGTACAGTGGCAGTAAGATCATTATCACGGTACAATGATGGTACAGTGGCAGTAAGATCATTATCACGGTACAATGATGGTACAGTGGCACTGAGATCATTATCACGGTACATTCATGGTACAGTGGCACTGAGATCATTATCACGGTACAATGATGGTACAGTGGCAGTAAGATCATTATCACGGTACAATCATGGTACAGTGGAGGTAAGATCATTATCACGGTACAATCATGGTACAGTGGCAGTAAGATCATTATCACGGTACAATCATGGTACAGTGGCAGTAAGATCATTATCACGGTACAATCATGGTACAGTGGCAGTAAGATCATTATCACGGTACAATCATGGTACAGTAGCACTGAGATCATTATCACGGTACAATCATGGTACAGTGGCACTGAGATCATTATCACGGTACAATGATGGTGCAGTGGCAGTAAGATCATTATCATGGTACAATCATGGTACAGTAGCACAGAGATCATTATCACGGTACAATCATGGTACAGTGGCACAGATCATTATCACGGTACAATCATGGTACAGTGGCACTGAGATCATTATCACGGTACAATCATGGTACAGTGGCACAGATCATTATCACGGTACAATCATGGTACAGTGGCAGTAAGATCATTATCACGGTACAATCATGGTACAGTGGTACTGAGATCATTATCACGGTACAATCATGGTACAGTGGCACAGATCATTATCACGGTACAATCATGGTACAGTGGCACAGATCATTATCACGGTACAATCATGGTACAGTGGCAGGAAGATCACGGTACAATCATGGTACACTGGCACAGATCATTATCACGGTACAATCATGGTACAGTGGCACTGAGATCATTATCACGGTACAATCATGGTACAGTGGCACCAAGATCATTATCACGGTACAATCATGGTACAGTGGCAGTAAGATCATTATCACGGTACAATCATGGTACAGTGGTACTGAGATAATTATCACGGTACAATCATGGTACAGTGGCATTGAGATCATTATCACGGTACAATCATGGTACAGTGGCACCATGATCATTATCACGGTACAATCATGGTACAGTGGCAGTAAGATCATTATCACGGTACAATCATAGTACAGTGGCACTGAGATTATCACGGTACAATCATGGCACAGTGGCACTGTGATCATTATCACGGTACAATCATGGTACAGTGGCACTGAGATCATTATCACGGTACAATCATGGTACAGTGGCAGTAAGATCATTATCACGGTACAATCATGGTACAGTGGCACTGAGATCATTATCACGGTACAATCATGGTACAGTGGCACTGAGATCATTATCACGGTACAATCATGGTACAGTGGCACTGAGATCATTATCACGGTACAATCATGGTACAGTGGCACTGATATCATTATCACGGTACAATCATGGTACAGTGGCACATCAATATCACGGTACAATCATGGTACAGTGGCACTGAGATCATTATCACGGTACACTCATGGTACAGTGGCACTGAGATTATCACGGTACAATCATGGTACAGTGGCACAGATCATTATCACGGTACAATCATGGTACAGTGGCACAAATCATCACGGTACAATCATGGTACAGTGGCACTAAGATCACTATCACCTTCCAACTGTGCCTAATAACACTCACCTTTCACGACGGTGGATGTTGATATGCAAAGTTACGAACATTTGTCAATATTTCTAATCACTTTACGAACATTATAAAGTCCTGAACAGTTACGAACACATTTAACGACCTTGTTCGATATGCTGATTAGCACTTGTTATCTGCACACTCATTTTAGCACTGGATACTAGCACGTAAGAGTATTTTTCACGCTAGTACTTTCCACACGAGCACTTGCCTTATTAAAACGTGTAACTAGCGTCAACGTGCATGGTTTTTTACACCAGATTTATTCTTGCTTGACACCTGTATAAGTAGGTTCAAAGCTTGTCTACACTAGGGTCATTATGGATGTGTGTCTCCCTTACACAACCAAAGATAATTTATATAAACTGGGAAGTGAAGTCAATTTCCAGTGTATACACATTGAGCTATACGCGTCTGTTTCTACAGAGATACACACCCCATATATACACAAATGTACACCATTCGGAGCACAAACATTGAAAGATTAAACATCTATCTAAGAATACACACACATTTCGGTGTATGAATAATGAGATATACAAGCCTATCGGTGCGTATACACTCCGATATATACATACACGTCTATGAGTATATCACCATCGTTGTTATTATACAAAGGAGAGGTGTGACGAGCAGCGTACAGCAGCTGGGTTGAGTGACACAGTGAGGGTGAGGACCTAGGACAAGTACTGTTTCGGAGCTTCATTGAACCTTAGATTGAGTCGAGAGACTTAGATTCCTCGACAGTTTTCGGTGATTATGAGGATTAATTCCGCCTTGTGAGGCTTGCCGTCCATGTATTTATTCAGCATGGCTTCAGTAAACTATGCTGCGTTAGGTATGCCCCGATGGGTTTGCGGTTTATTGATGATTTATACATTAAAACGTTTAGGCTCCTGGGACCTCGATCGCTTCTTACGTGTTACGAGTAATAAAACTCCCAGGACTGAAACGTTTCCCCCAAAAATACAGGTTTATCCCAATGTTTACTAACGTGTCTTACTTAAACCACATGTCGGTATGTATTACCAGAGTTTATTCTATTGTTTTAGATTCGGTTTAGTTATTATTTCTGCCTCGGATAAATTTTTTCAATTTATTATCAGCTTTTGTATAAGTAATAATCTGTAAATTTGTAAATCAATTCTTTGTTTATGTTTCACAACTAATTTTACGTTTTTTGTTGTGTTTGTTTATCGGTAAAATAGTCTTAATATTGTAAGGTCACGAGAGGTCGTGTTCTGTCCTGGAGTGTACCTGGAGTATACCTGGTGTGTACCTGGAGTGTACCTGGAGTGTACCTGGTGTGTACCTGGAGTGTACCTGGTGTATACCTGGAGTGTACCTGGAGTGTACCTGGTGTGTACCTGGTGTGTACCTGGTGTGTACCTGGAGTGTACCTGGTGTGTACCTGGTGTGTACCTGGTGTGTACCTGGAGTGTATCTGGAGTGTACCTGGAGTGTACCTGGAGTGTACCTGGTGTGTACCTGGTGTGTACCTGGAGTGTACCTGGAGTGTACCTGGAGTGTACCTGGAGTGTACCTGGTGTGTACCTAGAGTGTACCTGGTGTGTACCTGGTGTGTACCTGGTGTGTACCTGGTGTGTACCTGGAGTGTACCTGGTGTGTACCTGGAGTGTACCTGGAGTGTACCTGGAGTGTACCTGGTGTGTACCTGGTGTGTACCTGGAGTGTACCTGGAGTGTACCTGGTGTGTACCTGGAGTATACCTGGAGTGTACCTGGTGTGTACCTGGAGTATACCTGGAGTGTACCTGGAGTATACCTGGAGTGTACCTGGTGTGTACCTGGTGTGTACCTGGAGTATACCTGGAGTGTACCTGGAGTGTACCTGGTGTGTACCTGGAGTATACCTGGAGTGTACCTGGAGTATACCTGGAGTGTACCTGGAGTGTACCTGGAGTGTACCTGGAGTATACCTGGAGTATACCTGGAGTGTACCTGGTGTGTACCTGGAGTATACCTGGAGTGTACCTGGAGTATACCTGGAGTATACCTGGAGTGTACCTGGAGTGTACCTGGTGTGTACCTGGAGTATACCTGGAGTGTACCTGGAGTATACCTGGAGTGTACCTGGAGTGTACCTGGAGTATACCTGGAGTGTACCTGGAGTGTACCTGGAGTATACCTGGAGTGTAGCTGGAGCGTACCTGGAGTATACCTGGAGTGTACCTGGAGCATACCTGGAGTATACCTGGAGTATACCTGGAGTGTACCTGGAGCATACCTGGAGTGTACCTGGAGTGTACCTGGAGTGTACCTGGAGTGTACCTGGAGTGTACCTGGAGCATACCTGGAGTGTACCTGGAGTGTACCTGGAGTATACCTGGAGCATACCTGGAGTGTACCTGGAGTGTACCTGGAGTGTACCTGGAGCATACCTGGAGTGTACCTGGAGTGTACCTGGAGTGCACCTGGAGTGTACCTGGAGTATACCTGGAGTATACCTGGAGTGTACCTGGAGTGTACGAACTGTGGTTCGTACGTCGGTCTGCGTGCGGCCAGCAGTAACAGGCTGGTTGATCAGACCCTGATCCACCAGGAGCCCCGGTCACAGGCCGGGTTGCAGGGGGGGCGTTGATCCCCACAACTCTCTCCAGGTATTGCAGAAGGTGTACCCGAATCGAAAGCCGTTGGATTCGGTTTATCCCGACCTTTAGTCTTACTCATTCCGCACAAACAGGTCAACGGAAGGGTGGGTAGGTCTCCGATGCTGTCCCTATTTTGCAATTCATCCCACTGTTTGCAGTTCTTCCCACTGTTTGCAGTTCTTTCCATTGTTTGCAGTTTTTCCCACTGTTTGCAGTTTTTCCCACTGTTTGCAGTTTCTCCCACTGTTTGCAGTTCTTCCCACTGTTTGCAGTTCTTCCCACTGTTTGCAGTTCTTCCCACTGTTTGCAGTTTTTCCCACTGTTTGCAGTTCTTCCCACGGTTTGCAGTTTCTCCCACTGTTTGCAGTTCTTCCCACTGTTTGCAGTTCTTCCCACTGTTTGCAGTTCTTCCCACTGTTTGCAGTTCTTCCCACTGTTTACATTATAATCAAAAAGAAGCGCTAAGCCACAAGGGCTATACAGCGCTGCAGGGTAGGGAAGGAAGCGAGGGTATTGGGCAGCAGAAGGGAGGAGGGATGATCAGCAGGTTACAGAAAACAGCGGGGCAGGGGATAGTACGGGGGTAGAGGGTAGCAAGAGATTGAAGTAGAAAGGGCTGAAGGTATCAGAATTTGTGAAGTAAGTCAGTTGTTGTCAAAAAGTCAATGAGAGTCCGGATGAAAGGAGGGTCCATCAGCGAGAAGGGAAGGTAAAGAGAGAGCAGTGGAGCGAAGACGACGTTGGAGGTATATTCTGCGTGCTCGTTGATAAAGTGGGCAGTCTAATACAATGTGGCTGACCGATAATGGAACCTGACAATTCTCACAGAGAGGAGCAGGGCACCTCTCCATGAGATATTCATGAGTAAGACGAGTATGGCCAATGCAAAGACGGGAGAGAGTAGTCTCCCAATCTCGACACTGGTGACAAGAAGACGGCCAGTAACCTATACTCGGTTTAATAGATTGAAGTTTGTTACTGAGCAGAGTAGACCAACGTTGTTGCCAACGGGTGTGAAGGTGGGTAGCTATTGCAGCAAAATAGTCCGTAAATGGAATACCTCTATATGAAACTGGTAGGTCATGTACTGCTGACCGCGCAGCAGTGTCTGCCTGTTCATTGCCCTGTACGTCAACATGACCAGGGACCCAACAAAAAACAATATCTTTATGCTTGGTAGAGATGCGGCGTAGCCAAAGTTGGATAGGGAGGACTAAGGGGTGAGGTGTATCAAATTTCTGTATAGCCTGTAAAGCACTAAGGGAATCTGAGACAACCACAAATGATGACACAGGCATAGATGCAATACGGATAAGTGCTGCAAGAATGGCATACAATTCAGCAGCAAAAATACTAGCCGAAGATAGTAAATGCCCTCTTACGACGCTGTCCGGAAGCACTGCCGTGAATCCTACGCCGTCAGAAGACTTAGAGCCATCTGTGTACACTGCAATGGCATGAGAATGAGAGTGGAAGTGGTCAAGAAGAAGAGAGCGGGAAGTTACCGTAGACAATTGGGCTTTCGAGCACGGGAGTGACAAAGAACAGACTCGAACAGCTGGAACTTCCCAGGGGGTAGGGAAAAGTGAGATGCTAGATGAACATAGAAAAGTGATAATTGAAGAGAAGACAAGAGCGAATGCAGGCGAAGAGAGAAGGGACGGAGCAAACAGGGGCGGCGAACAAATAAAGAATGTCTACTAATATCGGTGACCATTCTATAAATGGAAGGATTGCGGAGATCATGAGAGCGTACATAGTAGCGAAGGCAATGGGCATCACGGCGATCGGATAAGGATAAGAACATAAGAACATAAGAACATAAGAACGAAGGAACACTGCAGAAGGCCTACTGGCCCATGCGAGGCAGGTCCAAGTCTCCTACCGGCTTAAGCCAATGCACCCAACCTAGTCAGGTCAGGTCACATTGACTTAAGGGAGGAACACGGCAACCGACCTGGTAGCACAAGCTATCAGGTCTAACTCACACCCACCCACATCCACTCATGTATTTATCCAACCTATTTTTAAAGCTACACAACGTTCTGGAATTATAGGCTTCTTCCTGCGTGCACTCAGAATCTGCAGCAATGAGTTTCTTGAAGAATGCACGATAATTGAACAAGTATTTTCTAACTCCACTATCCTCGTCACTTCATCAGAGACTGCAGACGACGGGCATTAAACATCTTCAACACACCCAGAGAAGACACTGCCGAGAAGAGATACATAGTCCTCCCCACCAACTCCATTGCCAAACACGTTTCTAACATCTTTTCCAATGCCTCATTCCAAGTATCTACCTCCACAACCACGACCATCAAGGACATTACCAGTGATAGACAGGACAAGCTTCCACCCTCTGCAGGGGTATACATAATCCCTTGTAATGACTGCAACAAATTATACGTGGGCAAAACATCAAGGACCTCCAAACACGTATTTCAGAACACCAATACGCAAGCAGGTCTGACGACACAAGGGATGCCTGTGTACAACACCGTAATTCACACAACCACTTGATAAACTACAGAAACTCAAGACTTATCACTACAGAAGACAACACTCAATACCGAAGAATCCTGGAATCATCATCATCCGACAACTTCAACCAGAAGTGGCTTCTATAACATAAGAACATAAGAACATAAGAACGATGGAACACTGCAGAAGGCCTACTGGCCCATGCGAGGCAGGTCCAAGTCTCCTACCGGCTTAAGCCAATGCACCCAACCTAGTCAGGTCAGGTCACATTGACTTAAGGGAGGAACACGGCAACCGACCTGGTAGCACAAGCTATCAGGTCTAACTCACACCCACCCACATCTACTCATGTATTTATCCAACCTATTTTTAAAGCTACACAACGTTCTGGCCTCTATAACGGTACTTGGGAGTTTGTTCCACTCATCCACAACTCTATTACCAAACCAGTACTTTCCTATATCCTTCCTGAATCTGAATTTTTCCAACTTAAAACCATTGCTGCGAGTCCTGTCTAGGCTAGATATTTTCAGCACGCTATTTCACGTTCGCTTCTGCATAGAGCCTCTCAGCAGGGAAAGAGCGAAAAACACCAAGGCATAAACGTAATCCTTGGTGATGAATGGGGTTAAGGCTAGAGTGGGTAGCAGGAGAGGCTGAATAGATCTGTTCACCATAATCAAGTTTCGATAAAATGAGGGTGGGATGTAGGCGAAGGAGAGTTCGACGATTAGCTCCCCATGAAAGATGAGCAAGGGTTTAAAGAAGGTTCAGTCGGCTGTGACAAGTTGCCTTCAGAGAGGTAATGTGAGGTTTCCAGGATAACCTATGGTCAAAGAGGAGGCCTAGAAACCTGACTGTATCACGTTCAGGGATACGGGAGCCATAGAGGTACAAAGGATGATCGGAGATGACAGAGCGTCTAGTGAAAGTAATTTGGTGAGTTTTGGTGCTGGTGTGGTGGCCCAATTGGAAACACGGTCGACCGCATGCTGGAGAGAAACTGTAATGAGGTGACAGTCAGCGCCTGCACAGGCAATAGCGAAGTCATCAACATAGAGTGATGACCAAATATTGGATGGAAAACTAGAGGCCAAATCATATATAGCAAGGAGAAAAAGTGTTGTGCTCAGAACACATCCCTGGGGGACACCTTCAGCTTGGATAAAGTCCGGGGAGAGCACATTATTAACCCGAACACGGAAATGTCTGCCAGTTAAAAGTTCTTAAGGAAGGATGGTAGATTGCCTCGGAGGCCTAAGAAGTGGGCTTGGTCCAAAATATTATACCTCCAAGTTGTGTCATATGCCTTCTCAAGGTCAAAAAAGATGGCAATAACTGAGTGGTTATTCGCAAAAGCATTACGAACATACGTATCCAAGAGTAGTAAGGGGTTTATGGTAGAACGGCCCTTACAAAAGCCATATTGACGAGTGGAGAGACTGTTGTGTGTCTCTAAATACCACACTAAACGTCTGTTTACCAGGCGTTCCATCACTTTGCAAACTGCATTGGTAAGAGCAATGGGACGATAGTGGGAGGCTTCATGTCCCGTAGTGCCCGGTTTGCGGAAAGGGAGAACAATGGCAGATTTCCACAGCTGTGGAAGAACTCCTTGTGACCAAATAAGATTGAAAAGGTGTAATAGGACTGCAAGGGCTGACTGATGTAAATGTTGTAGCATACGAATATGAATGTCGTCGGGCCCAGCTGCCGATGATCGGCAAGCTGAGAGTGTTGCCTCCAGTTCTTGAAGTGTAAAAAGGCACATTATACTGTTCTTCTCTGAGAGAAGAAAAGTCCAAGGGTGCTAACTCTCTGGCAGACTTTGAGGAAAGAAACGAGGGGCATAGATGGAGCCCCTGAGAAATACGGACCAGATGATTGCCAATTTCATTGGCAACATCTAGTGGGTTTGCTATATCAACACGGCAACCCGCAGAACAGGAGCCGGGTCAGGAGAATATTTACCACTCAGTTTTCGTACTTTTTTCCAGACTACACTCATAGAGGAAGCAGAGGTGGTGGTGGAGACATAATCTCGCCAGCAAGTGCGTTTAGCATCACGGATGACACGGCGAGCGATCGCACGCTTCTGCTTAAAATCAAGAAGTCTCTCATTGGTTCTATTGTACCGGTACCTGCCCCACGCAGCGCGTTTCAAACGTACTGCACGAGCACAAGCAGGAGACCACCAAGGCACGCATTTCTGAGAATGCCTGCCCGAAGTTTGGGGTATAGAATGAGAAGCTGCGGTTAAAACGGAGGACGAGAAGAGGTGTAAAAGCTCATCAATGGAGGACGAAGAAGGAACCTCACTAAAAACAGTTAGTTGTGAGTAAAGGTTCCAATTTGCCTGATCAAATTGCCAGCGTGGGTTACGAAGAGGTGGTGAATATGAAGGGGAAGTAAGAATGATTGGGAAATGACCGCTGTCATGTAAATCTGGGAGAACAGACCAGGTGAAGTCTAATGCGGCGGAGGAAGAGCAGACTGAGAGATCGATGCAAGAGAGAGTATGAGTCCGAGGATCAAAATGGGTGTGAGTACCTGTATTTAAAACATGGAGGGGGTGGGTGGTAAGAAAAGCCTCTAACTGAATGCCACGGGAATCACAGTGAGACCCCCCCCCCCAGAGGAAATAGTGGGCATTAAAATCACCAAGTAACAGAATCGGTGGTGGTAGTGACGAAACAAGAAAGGCAATATCCGGGATAGATAATGCCCGAGAAGGAGAGAAATACAAAGAACAGAGTGTATACCACCTATGCAAGTGGATACGGGCTGCTGTGTAATGCAGCGAAGTACGAACAAATAGCTGTAGGTACGGAATATCAGTGCATAGAAGAAGGGCACTTTCATTAAAGGTCCCATCAGGAAAAGGATCTGAAGAATACAATAAATTATAGCCTGAGATGGGATAGATAACAGCAGAGTGTAATTTTGGTTCCTGTAAGCAAACACCGACAGGGGAAAACTGGGAGAGCAACATCTGAAGCTCGCCCGGATTACCTCTGAGGCCGCGTATATTCCACTGTAAACAGGCCATGATTGGCAACGATAAAGATACCTGAAGTCCGCAGGTAAGGGTACCTACGGACTAGAGGGGTTAGAAAAGTCCACATGCGGTGGCAAAGGAAAACGTACAAGCAGCGAAGGAACGGTGCGTTGTGAAGCAAGGAGTTGCGCAGATGGAGAAGAGGAAAGAGAAGGAACAGAGGGTGGATCAGTGTCCATAGATGGTTTGGTCTCAGCAATATATTCAGAAATTGCTTCATGTATTTCGGAGTTCAGAGACGTCGTATGGGAGACAATATTGGAGATGGAAGGAGGGGGAGTTTTAGTAAAGATCGGAACTGTAATGGACTGTACCATGGTAGGGGGGGGAAAGGGTGGAGGGAGCTGGAGAAGTGTGGGAGGGGACAGAAGAGGCAGAAACCTGGGAGGTAGCAGAAGAGGAAGAAACTTGGGAGGGGACAGGGGAGGGAGGGACAGTACGCGGAGGAGGATGAACCTCCACACTTGTAACGGAGCCAGTGAAAGAGGAAGACCCAGGTACAGAGACCGGGAGGGTAAAATGTGGAGGTGGATGAAGGGAAGGAGGGGTTAAAGGAGATTTGTTGGACCTCTGAGAAGTAGAGGGACGATTGGGAGGTGTCGTACGAGGTCTTGTTGATACCGGGGTTTGTGAGGGAGAACACGAAGACGTGAGGACAGACTGAAGTGTTGAAGTAGGGACGTCTGAGCCCAGGACAGCAAAAGAATTAGATACAGGAGTGACTATGGGACTGGCAACTGCAGAGGAGGCTGCAGAAGATGGGACCCCAGAAGTGGGGGGACGTTTTGAAACACGAGAATAAGAAACACGGGATAGTCTCCCTTGGAGGAGGAGATGAGAAACTGCCATAGCATAAGGGAGACCTTCTGCCTCTTTGAGGCAACGAATTTCCCGCTCATTTAAGTAGACCTGGCAACGGCGAGAGTACAAAGGGTGGCAATTAAGGCAAGAGGGAGGTCGACTGCAAGACGTATTAGAATGGTCATCGGCACCACAGACTGGGCATTCGGCTATAGATCTGCAATATTTTGCTGGGTGGCCAAATCGCCAGCAATTCCTACGCTGTTGCGGCGGCGTAGGGATCACCTTCCGAACTTGTAACCGATGTCCTGCTACATAAACAGAGGATGGGAGTTCACGGCTGTCAAAAGTTAAACGAGCCACATTGAAAGGGTAACGTCTTCGCCCACGGGCAGGAAGAACATAAGTGTCTACCTTGAGAATTGGGAGATCTTGGAGTTCCAACTGTTCGAGAATATCATTGCCACATGTCTGGAAATTCTGTTGGACTATGGTATGGGGGCAGAATAACAGTACTACTACTAGAATTGAGGGAATGATGTTTTTCGATAGTGATAGGAATAGTATCGATATGTGAAAGAAGAGAAAGATCATGAGCTTGGGTAGAATTCTGGACTGTGATGATGCACGTACCACTCTTAAGAGCATGACAGGAAATATCTCAACCAACGTGGCATAGGAGCGCTTTGCCAATACTATGGTCGGAAAGATAGACAGTAGAAGAAGTCGGTCTTAAAGTAAAGAATTTAGTTCATTGTGTGGTCCGAAACTGAGTTTGGAGAGGGACCGCATGACGTGTCGGTCTTTTCCGAGTAGAATGGGAAGGTAACGAAGTAACATCATCAGGAGATTGTCGTTGGCGTTTAGAAGTGGGACCAGAGTCGGTCCGACGTGGGACGGGCTGGTGATTCGAAAATCGCCGCACCGTAAAGGGAGAGGCCGGAAGCATAGTCAAAGGAGAGCGGAGGTCAGACAAATCAAAGGAGTCAGTCGAAGCCCTGGCACCTGAAGCGGGTGAGGAAACAGCACCAGCAAGAGGTACAGGGGCCTTAGGAGTGTCCGAAGAGTGGCCAAAAGACGAGGCGAGGTCAGAACGGGGTGCGGTAACAATAAGGTAGCGGGGTCATGGATCGGGTACTCCATGGTTAGGTTACTTCTTTCTTTTTGTTTTTAAGAAAAAAAAGAAAGAAGAAAAGAAAATGAAAATAAAAAAAGAATAAAAAAAGGGGGGACCAGGGAGAGATAGTTCCTAGGAGGAATGAAAGGGCCAGAAATCTCCCTCCGCGCCCAAGAGGACCTCAGCACCGCAAGTAGCGCAAATGCAGCATGGAACCCGTGCCATACCCTACCCTTCATGCCGGTAAACCAGCAATCCGGGATAGCAACCTCACATCTGCCGAGCTACCTCGGTGGACAAAAGAGAGGGGAGAGGGCGGCCGGATATCAGCAACAAAGCATACCTCCTTCGGCCACCACCCCCGGAATCCGAAAGGTGGCTTCCAGAGATACACCCGTCGCCCGAAAGACACCCAAAGCAACCCTCCAGGATACCGGAGAGGGATCGGGACATCCCCAGGCAACCCAGATTCCACGGCAAACTACGCCACCGCCAAGAACCTCAACGGAATGGTTATGACCCCGGTACCCTTCCCCCTACCTAGGAACTAGCGCGCCTGTGGGAAAAATCCCAATGGTCAAAAAGAGGAAGGGCAAAAGGGAGGGGTGGGGAGGAGGAGGAGGAAAGAAAAAAAGAAGAGAGGATGGGGAGGATGGGATAGGGAAGTGGGGATTGGGGGGTAATTAGGTTCGGTCTGAGGAAGAAGACCGACAGGTCTAATTACTCAGACCAAGAGCCTCTTCACCACGCCAAGGAGACCCCCTTGAAGAGGCCCACTGTTTACAGTTCTTCCCACTGTTTGCAGTTCATCCCACTGTTTGCAGCTCTTCCCACTGTTTGTAGTTCATCCCACTGTTTGTAGTTCATCCCACTGTTTGCAGCTCTTCCCACTGTTTGCAGTTCATCCCACTGTTTGTAGTTCATCCCACTGTTTGCAGCTCTTCCCACTGTTTGCAGTTCATCCCACTGTTTGCAGCTCCTTCCACTGTTTGCAGTTCATCCCACTGTTTGTAGTTCATCCCACTGTTTGCAGTTCTTCCCACTGTTTGCAGTTCTTCCCACTGTTTGCAGTTCTTCCCACTGTTTGCAGTTCTTCCCACTATTTGCAGTTCTTCCCACTGTTTGCAGTTCTTCCCACTGTTTGCAGTTCTTCCCACTGTTTGCAGTTCTTCCCACTGTTTGCAGTTCTTCCCACTGTTTGCAGTTCTTCCCCCTGTTTGCAGTTCTTCCCACTGTTTGCAGTTCTTCCCACTGTTTGCAGTTCTTCCCACACAATGATCCCACTGACCCAACCAGTCACCAGTCTACTCGAATATAAAACTGCTTGTTGCGCCTCCCTGTGTATTAACTAGTTTGTTCCACAAGCCAAATGTCTCAGTAGAGTTCCTCTCTGTGTACGTCTTCTTTTCCACTTGTCGTTTTTTTTTACGCCATTTGTCTCCTAACTGTGTCACTGCATAAATATTTGGAGTGTTAGACTGAGATGAGTTCTAGTTCCTGTCTTTTTGAAGATCTTAAACCACAGGCGTTACACTTCTTGAATGTATTGATCTGCCCGTGAACCTACTGGAAGCCCTCGGCTACACCACCAGGTGATTCATACATTTACTGCATTAGAAATTTATTCCTGACTGTTGCATTCCTTTTGCCTAGGTTGACGTAGAAGGGACGGGGTGGTCATGGGATTCCAGGGATAGCTTTCACGGTTCGCACAGCGCCCGAAACACATCTGAAGATAAGATAAGATTTCGTTCGGATTTTTAACCCCGGAGGGTTAGCCAACCAGGATAACCCAAGAAAGTCAGTGCGTCATCGAGGACTGTCTAACTTATTTCCATTGGGGTCCTTAATCATGTCGCCCAGGATGCGATCCACACCAGTCGACTAACACCCAGGTACCTATTTGCTGCTAGGTGAACAGGACAACAGGTGTAAGGAAACGTGTCGAATGTTTCCACCCGCCGGGAATCGAACCCGGGCCCTCCGTGTGTGAAGCGGGAGCTTTAGCCACCAGGCCACCGGGCCTGGTCAGTGTGTTTTTTCTGCTGGGCTTATATGTATTATTTTTCCATTCAAGTTCACCTCCGCCTTCGCCCGGGGTGAGGGTGACTTACTAGGTTGTGGCTAAATACACATAGTAACTCCTGCGAGTTCCCTCAGTGATACGTGTTTATTTCCGGGCTCGTATAATCCTTCTAAATATCCTTCTGTGAGTCTGCTAGAGTTTAATTCATTGTGCTTAATTACCGCGTTCCAGTTCAGGAAGGGGAAGCTTCAGGAGTTCTGTGTAGGGGAGACTTAGGTGTTGCAGTCTGGTTTGGTTAGGGGTTCGGGGAGTTGTCTGGAAGCAGCTTATTATTATTATTAATTATTATTATTATTATTATTATTATTTGGGATGCTGGTGGAATTTTCTTAGGGCTTACCACCCCTTCCTCATTCCTCCTTTGCATAACGGTAAGAAAACTCACAACCAGATTGAGCAGCGAATTCAACATCCTGGTTCCTGGTTGATAACACTAGCCATCAACGCTTCCAACTGTGAAATCATCTTGAGCTACCAGCCAGTCAATACTGCTATCAAACGGAGATAAATAGTACCGACATGATGGAAAAGTAGTCACAAATGCAGCAAAGGAAGGCAATATAATGCATCTGTGTCTGTCTTCCACTGCTGTTAGATCTACGTTACCAGAAGCCTTATCTACCGTCTCTACTGAAAGCATTCTGCTGGAAGCACTGCTAGCTCCACACACTGTTAAATAGTCCACAAAAAACTAAGTAAATGACTTGAAGAAGATGGAGCAGAGAATAAGTGATTGGGATGCTGTCGAGGCCTTTTACTTTCTCGAGGTATCTGACCCTGCCCAGGGTTTCCTAGTTCTTTGAGATAAGCACTTTTTTTTGACAGCCAGGACCTCAGAAAATACGAGTCCTGGAATCAATGTTCAGGAAGACACTGAATTTGTCACTGGAAGATTACCAATAAAATAAAGTGACACTTGTCTTTAGGGTGAAAGAGAAGCACTCAATAAACACTGATAACATTATCCGCATTTACAACCCAAAGTTTACTTAACTAGCTGGGTATACCTGGAGTCTACATGGAGTGAGTTCAGGGGGTCAACTACATCCCCTCGGCCCGGTCCTTGACCAGGCCTCGCGGTAAATCATCGCTAGATCATGCAGGCTGTTACTGCTGGCCACACGCAGTCGAACGTAGGAACCACAGCCCGGCTGCTCAGGAGGGATATATCTGCAAACTCTTTAACCAGACTCACGAAATTATAATAACATGATTGCAAAAAAAAAGAACACGGAAAGGGTGGGGTTTGTACCCAGGAGATAGAGTCATAGTACTCCAGGTCAGTGGGTAAGCCACTCAGACGGCTGACCGAACAGCTTACGCACTGGCCTGGAGTTTAACGGCTCAATCGCCGTGGGATCAAACCCTACCCGTTCCGTGGTTTCTTCAAGCAGACCAGCTCTTTCCACAGACAGCAAATAGCCCCACTGGGGAGCGGTGAATGCGCTATATACTGGAAATTTCAACTTGGGGGTATCGTTAATTCCTCCTTCAGCAGTTGCTTCGACCCTCAATCCTTTTCCACTGGCATAGTTCTTCTAGCCTCACCCATTTTCACCGAACTCGGGTATATCGGTGTTAGCACGTCGGCAGATCAATTAGGACTCCATGGTTTCTTCTGACATAGGTCAGAAGGAATGAGTGCAAGACATAAAAAGGTTAATGGTATTATCAAGGAAAGCCGAGCCATAGCCCGTTGCCCATCAGCACGGGAGTCCCAGTTAACCAAGCCAGAGGACAGCCGGGAACACCAGGATGGTGCTGAAAATACGGGAATGGTGCTAAAAACACGGGAACGGTGCTGAAAACACAGGAATGCTGCTGAAAACACGGGAATGCTGCTGAAAATACGGGAATGGTGCTGAAAACACGAGAATGGTGCTGAGGACACGGGAATTGATGCTGAAAACATGGGAATAAAATGAGCATCTACAGTGGTTTACACGTACCAATTTCACAATGAAACTGAAGAGGATTGTGCAACCAACTGCAGCTAGACTCAAGACCAACGAATACAAGGGAGATCCTGGCAACATGCAACACTGTCATTCCAAAAGGGAGACGAGACACTTGAATTATCGATAAAATACCCTCTCAAGCTTATGAAACAGGTTAGGTTAGAGATAGGTAAGGTACGTCAGAAACAGCCGTTGGTATATAAGTATAACTATTTAGTTTGGTGGCAAGTTTGTCACGGAAATCAAGGACCCCAGAATGACCAGCTTTCTTTTCTAGAGACTCAGTGCTGCGATCCAGAGAAGAGAAGCCTGCAGCGTTCAGAGGAGAAAAAAAATATATAATTTTTTTGATGGTGTTCTTGTTATTTCCATTGTCAAAGCAATTTTTAAAAGATATTTAAAAATATTTATATACATACATAAGGGGAAAATACTCAAACAGCTTTGCGAGACACTTCTTCCAGAAATTTCCTTGAGGTTCACGTATATTCTTTTCCAATGTTTTGGGTGCCCAGTTAATACTACAAGGGGTATTCCCTCTCTCTCTCTCTCTCTCTCTCTCTCTCTCTCTCTCTCTCTCTCTCTCTCTCTCTCTCTCTCTCTCTCTCTCTCTCTCTCTCTCTCTCTCTCTCTCTCTCTCTCACCAAGGAAGGGTGACCCGGAGAAAGAAGAAACTCTTCATCATAACTCACTCCATCACCTTGCCAGAGGCATGCCAATACTATAGTTGAAAAACTGCAGCATATTTCCACCTCTCCTTCAGGGTGCAGGCAGTGTACTGCCCACCTCCACCTCTCCTTCAGGGTGCAGGCAGTGTACTGCCCACCTCCACCTCTCCTTCAGGGTGCAGGCAGTGTACTGCCCACCTCCACCCCTCCTTCAGGGTGCAGGCAGTGTACTGCCCACCTCCACCCCTCCTTCAGGGTGCAGGCAGTGTACTGCCCACCTCCACCCCTCCTTCAGGGTGCAGGCAGTGTACTTCCCACCTCCACCCCTCCTTCAGGGTGCAGGCAGTGTACTGCCCACCTCCACCCCTCCTTCAGGGTGCAGGCAGTGTACTGCCCACCTCCACCCCTCCTTCAGGGTGCAGGCAGTGTACTGCCCACCTCCACCCCTCCTTCAGGGTGCAGGCAGTGTACTGCCCACCTCCACCCCTCCTTCAGGGTGCAGGCAGTGTACTGCCCACCTCCACCCCTCCTTCAGGGTGCAGGCAGTGTACTGCCCACCTCCACCCCTCCTTCAGGGTGCAGGCAGTGTACTTCCCACCTCCACCCCTCCTTCAGGGTGCAGGCAGTGTACTGCCCACCTCCACCCCTCCTTCAGGGTGCAGGCAGTGTACTGCCCACCTCCACCCCTCCTTCAGGGTGCAGGCAGTGTACTGCCCACCTCCACCCCTCCTTCAGGGTGCAGGCAGTGTACTGCCCACCTCCACCCCTCCTTCAGGGTGCAGGCAGTGTACTGCCCACCTCCACCCCTCCTTCAGGGTGCAGGCAGTGTACTGCCCACCTCCACCCCTCCTTCAGGGTGCAGGCAGTGTACTGCCCACCTCCACCCCTCCTTCAGGGTGCAGGCAGTGTACTGCCCACCTCCACCCCTCCTTCAGGGTGCAGGCAGTGTACTGCCCACCTCCAGCACTCCTTCAGGGTCCAGGCAGTGTACTGCCCGCCTCCAGCCCTCCTTCAGGGTGCAGGCAGTGTACTGCCCACCTCCACCCCTCCTTCAGGGTGCAGGCAGTGTACTGCCCACCTCCACCCCTCCTTCAGGGTGCAGGCAGTGTACTGCCCACCTCCACCCCTCCAGGGTTCAGGGTGCAGGCAGTGTACTGCCCACCTCCACCCCTCCTTCAGGGTGCAGGCAGTGTACTGCCCACCTCCACCCCTCCTTCAGGGTGCAGGCAGTGTACTGCCCACCTCCACCCCTCCTTCAGGGTGCAGGCAGTGTACTGCCCACCTCCACCCCTCCTTCAGGGTGCAGGCAGTGTACTGCCCACCTCCACCCCTCCTTCAGGGTGCAGGCAGTGTACTGCCCACCTCCACTCCTTTAGGGTGCAGGCAGTGTACTGCCCACCTCCACCCCTCCTTCAGGGTGCAGGCAGTGTACTGCCCACCTCCACCCCTCCTTCAGGGTGCAGGCAGTGTACTGCCCACCTCCACCCCTCCTTCAGGGTGCAGGCAGTGTACTGCCCACCTCCACCCCTTTTTCAGGGTGCAGGCAGTGTACAGGCCCACCTCAAGGGTGCCCCTCCTTCAGGGTGCAGGCTGTATTGCCCACCTCAGGGTGCAGGCAGTGTACCCCTCCTTCAGGGTGCAGGCAGTGTACTGCCCACCTCCACCCCTCCTTCAGGGTGCAGGCAGTGTACTGCCCACCTCCACCCCTCCTTCAGGGTGCAGGCAGTGTACTGCCCACCTCCACCCCTCCTTCAGGGTGCAGGCAGTGTACTGCCCACCTCCACCCCTCCTTCAGGGTGCAGGCAGTGTACTGCCCACCTCCACCCCTCCTTCAGGGGGCAGGCAGTGTACTGCCCACCTCCACCCCTCCTTCAGGGTGCAGGCAGTGTACTGCCCAGCTCCATCTCTCCTTCAGGGTGCAGGCAGTGTACTGCCCAGCTCCATCTCTCCTTCAGGGTGCAGGCAGTGTACTGCCCACCTCCACCCCTCCTTCAGGGTGCAGGCAGTGTACTGCCCACCTCCACCCCTCCTTCAGGGTGCAGGCAGTGTACTGCCCACCTCCACCCCTCCTTCAGGGTGCAGGCAGTGTACTGCCCACCTCCACCCCTCCTTCAGGGTGCAGGCAGTGTACTGCCCACCTCCACCCCTCCTTCAGGGTGCAGGCAGTGTACTGCCCACCTCCACCCCTCCTTCAGGGTGCAGGCAGTGTACTGCCCACCTCCACAGGGTGCCCCCTCTTTCACAGGCAGTCCTTCAGGGTGCAGGCAGTGTACTGCCCACCTCCACCCCTCCTTCAGGGTGCAGGCAGTGTACTGCCCACCTCCACCCCTCCTTCAGGGTGCAGGCAGTGTACTGCCCACCTCCAGCCCTCCTTCAGGGTGCAGGCAGTGTACTGCCCACCTCCACCCCTCCTTCAGGGTGCAGGCAGTGTACTGCCCACCTCCACCCCTCCTTCAGGGTGCAGGCAGTGTACTGCCCACCTCCACCCCTCCTTCAGGGTGCAGGCAGTGTACTGCCCACCTCCACCCCTCCTTCAGGGTGCAGGCAGTGTACTGCCCACCTCCACCCCTCCTTCAGGGTGCAGGCAGTGTACTGCCCACCTCCACCCCTCCTTCAGGGTGCAGGCAGTGTACTGCCCACCTCCACCCCTCCTTCAGGGTGCAGGCAGTGTACTGCCCACCTCCACCCCTCCTTCAGGGTGCAGGCAGTGTACTGCCCACCTCCACCCCTCCTTCAGGGTGCAGGCAGTGTACTGCCCACCTCCACCCCTCCTTCAGGGTGCAGGCAGTGTACTGCCCACCTCCACCCCTCCTTCAGGGTGCAGGCAGTGTACTGCCCACCTCCACCCCTCCTTCAGGGTGCAGGCAGTGTACTGCCCACCTCCACCCCTCCTTCAGGGTGCAGGCAGTGTACTGCCCACCTCCACCCCTCCTTCAGGGTGCAGGCAGTGTACTGCCCACCTCCACCCCTCCTTCAGGGTGCAGGCAGTGTACTGCCCACCTCCACCCCTCCTTCAGGGTGCAGGCAGTGTACTGCCCACCTCCACCCCTCCTTCAGGGTGCAGGCAGTGTACTGCCCACCTCCACCCCTCCTTCAGGGTGCAGGCAGTGTACTGCCCACCTCCACCCCTCCTTCAGGGTGCAGGCAGTGTACTGCCCACCTCCACCCCTCCTTCAGGGTGCAGGCAGTGTACTGCCCACCTCCACCTCTCTGCCCACCTCCACCCCTCCTTCAGGGTGCAGGCAGTGTACTGCCCACCTCCACCCCTCCTTCAGGGTGCAGGCAGTGTACTGCCCACCTCCACCCCTCCTTCAGGGTGCAGGCAGTGTACTGCCCACCTCCACCCCTCCTTCAGGGTGCAGGCAGTGTACTGCCCACCTCCACCCCTCCTTCAGGGTGCAGGCAGTGTACTGCCCACCTCCACCCCTCCTTCAGGGTGCAGGCAGTGTACTGCCCACCTCCACCCCTCCTTCAGGGTGCAGGCAGTGTACTGCCCACCTCCACCCCTCCTTCAGGGTGCAGGCAGTGTACTGCCCACCTCCACCCCTCCTTCAGGGTGCAGGCAGTGTACTGCCCACCTCCACCCCTCCTTCAGGGTGCAGGCAGTGTACTGCCCACCTCCACCCCTCCTTCAGGGTGCAGGCAGTGTACTGCCCACCTCCACCCCTCCTTCAGGGTGCAGGCAGTGTACTGCCCACCTCCACCCCTCCTTCAGGGTGCAGGCAGTGTACTGCCCACCTCCACCCCTCCTTCAGGGTGCAGGCAGTGTACTGCCCACCTCCACCCCTCCTTCAGGGTGCAGGCAGTGTACTGCCCACCTCCACCCCTCCTTCAGGGTGCAGGCAGTGTACTGCCCACCTCCACCCCTCCTTCAGGGTGCAGGCAGTGTACTGCCCACCTCCACCCCTCCTTCAGGGTGCAGGCAGTGTACTGCCCACCTCCACCCCTCCTTCAGGGTGCAGGCAGTGTACTGCCCACCTCCACCCCTCCTTCTCCTTCAGGGTGCAGGCAGTGCACTGCCCACCTCCACCCCTCCTTCAGGGTGCAGGCAGTGTACTGCCCACCTCCACCCCTCCTTCAGGGTGCAGGCAGTGTACTGCCCACCTCCACCCCTCCTTCAGGGTGCAGGCAGTGTACTGCCCACCTCCACCCCTCCTTCAGGGTGCAGGCAGTGTACTGCCCACCTCCACCCCTCCTTCAGGGTGCAGGCAGTGTACTGCCCACCTCCACCCCTCCTTCAGGGTGCAGGCAGTGTACTGCCCACCTCCACCCCTCCTTCAGGGTGCAGGCAGTGTACTGCCCACCTCCACCCCTCCTTCAGGGTGCAGGCACTGTACTGCCCACCTCCACCCCTCCTTCAGGGTGCAGGCTCTGCCCACCCCTCCTTCAGGGTGCAGGCAGTGTACTGCCCACCTCCACCCCTCCTTCAGGGTGCAGGCAGTGTACTGCCCACCTCCACCCCTCCTTCAGGGTGCAGGCAGTGTACTGCCCACCTCCACCCCTGCAGGCAGTGTACTGCCCACCTCCAGGGTGCAGGCAGTGTACTGCCCACCTCCACCCCCCACCTCCTTCAGGGTGCAGGCAGTGTACTGCCCACCTCCAGGGTGCCCCTCCAGCCCTCCTTCAGGGTGCAGGCAGTGTACTGCCCACCTCCAGCCCTCCTTCAGGGTGCAGGCAGTGTACTGCCCACCTCCACCCCTCCTTCAGGGTGCAGGCAGTGTACTGCCCACCTCCACCCCTCCTTCAGGGTGCAGGCAGTGTACTGCCCACCTCCACCCCTCCTTCAGGGTGCAGGCAGTGTACTGCCCACCTCCACCCCTCCTTCAGGGTGCAGGCAGTGTACTGCCCACCTCCACCCCTCCTTCAGGGTGCAGGCAGTGTACTGCCCACCTCCACCCCTCCTTCAGGGTGCAGGCAGTGTACTGCCCACCTCCACCCCTCCTTCAGGGTGCAGGCCGTGTACTGCCCAGGGTGCAGGCAGTGTATTGCCCACCTCAACCCCTCCTTCAGGGTGCAGGCAGTGTACTGCCCACCTCCACCCCTCCTTCAGGGTGCAGGCAGTGTACTGCCCACCTCCACCCCTCCTTCAGGGTGCAGGCAGTGTACTGCCCACCTCCACC
Organism: Cherax quadricarinatus; assembly: GCF_038502225.1. Lineage (NCBI taxonomy): Eukaryota > Metazoa > Arthropoda > Malacostraca > Decapoda > Parastacidae > Cherax > Cherax quadricarinatus. The sequence continues at coordinate 11,218,942 of NC_091379.1, forward strand.
CCTCCTTCAGGGTGCAGGCAGTGTACTGCCCACCTCCACCCCTCCTTCAGGGTGCAGGCAGTGTACTGCCCACCTCCACCCCTCCTTCAGGGTGCAGGCAGTGTACTGCCCACCTCCACCCCTCAGGGTGCAGGCAGTGTACTGCCCACCTCCACCCCTCCTTCAGGGTGCAGGCAGTGTACTGCCCACCTCCACCCCTCCTTCAGGGTGCAGGCAGTGTACTGCCCACCTCCACCCCTCCTTCAGGGTGCAGGCAGTGTACTGCCCACCTCCACCCCTCCTTCAGGGTGCAGGCAGTGTACTGCCCACCTCCACCCCTCCTTCAGGGTGCAGGCAGTGTACTGCCCACCTCCACCCCTCCTTCAGGGTGCAGGCAGTGTACTGCCCACCTCCACCCCTCCTTCAGGGTGCAGGCAGTGTACTGCCCACCTCCACCCCGCCTTCAGGGTGCAGGCAGTGTACTGCACAACCTCCACCCCTCCTTCAGGGTGCAGGCAGTGTACTGCCCACCTCCACCCCTCCTTCAGGGTGCAGGCAGTGTACTGCCCACCTCCACCCCTCCTTCAGGGTGCAGGCAGTGTACTGCCCACCTCCACCCCTCCTTCAGGGTGCAGGCAGTGTACTGCCCACCTCCACCCCTCCTTCAGGGTGCAGGCAGTGTACTGCCCACCTCCACCCCTCCTTCAGGGTGCAGGCAGTGTACTGCCCACCTCCACCCCTCCTTCAGGGTGCAGGCAGTGTACTGCCCACCTCCACCCCTCCTTCAGGGTGCAGGCAGTGTACTGCCCACCTCCACCCCTCCTTCAGGGTGCAGGCAGTGTACTGCCCACCTCCACCCCTCCTTCAGGGTGCAGGCAGTGTACTGCCCACCTCCACCCCTCCTTCAGGGTGCAGGCAGTGTACTGCCCACCTCCACCCCTCCTTCAGGGTGCAGGCAGTGTACTGCCCACCTCCACCCCTCCTTCAGGGTGCAGGCAGTGTACTGCCCACCTCCACCCCTCCTTCAGGGTGCAGGCAGTGTACTGCCCACCTCCACCCCTCCTTCAGGGTGCAGGCAGTGTACTGCCCACCTCAACCCCTCCTTCAGGGTGCAGGCAGTGTACTGCCCAGCTCCAGGGTGCAGGCCCTCCTTCAGGGTGCAGGCAGTATACTGCCCACCTCCACCCCTCCTTCAGGGTGCAGGCAGTGTACTGCCCACCTCCACCCCTCCTTCAGGGTGCAGGCAGTGTATTGCCCACCTCCACCCCTCCTTCAGGGTGCAGGCAGTGTATTGCCCACCTCCACCCCTCCTTCAGGGTGCAGGTGTACTTCCCACCTCCAGTGGGTGCAGGCTGTACCCACCTCCAGGGTGCAGGCAGTGTACTGCCCACCTCCTTCAGGGTGCAGGCAGTGTACTGCCCACCTCCACCCCCTCTTCAGGGTGCAGGCAGTGTACTGCCCACCTCCACCCCTCCTTCAGGGTGCAGGCAGTGTACTGCCCACCTCCACCCCTCCTTCAGGGTGCAGGCAGTGTACTGCCCACCTCCACCCCTCCTTCAGGGTGCAGGCAGTGTACTGCCCACCTCCACCCCTCCTTCAGGGTGCAGGCAGTGTACTGCCCACCTCCACCCCTCCTTCAGGGTGCAGGCAGTGTACTGCCCACCTCCACCCCTCCTTCAGGGTGCAGGCAGTGTACTGCCCACCTCCACCCCTCCTTCAGGGTGCAGGCAGTGTACTGCCCACCTCCACCCCTCCTTCAGGGTGCAGGCAGTGTACTGCCCACCTCCACCCCTCCTTCAGGGTGCAGGCAGTGTACTGCCCACCTCCACCCCTCCTTCAGGGTGCAGGCAGTGTACTGCCCACCTCCACCCCTCCTTCAGGGTGCAGGCAGTGTACTGCCCACCTCCACCCCTCCTTCAGGGTGCAGGCAGTGTACTGCCCACCTCCACCCCTCCTTCAGGGTGCAGGCAGTGTACTGCCCACCTCCACCCCTCCTTCAGGGTGCAGGCAGTGTACTGCCCACCTCCACCCCTCCTTCAGGGTGCAGGCAGTGTACTGCCCACCTCCACCCCTCCTTCAGGGTGCAGGCAGTGTACTGCCCACCTCCACCCCTCCTTCAGGGTGCAGGCAGTGTACTGCCCACCTCCACCCCTCCTTCAGGGTGCAGGCAGTGTACTGCCCACCTCCACCCCTCCTTCAGGGTGCAGGCAGTGTACTGCCCACCTCCACCCCTCCTTCAGGGTGCAGGCAGTGTACTTCCCACCTCCAGCCCAGGCAGTGTACTTCCCACCTCCTTCAGGGTGCAGGCAGTGTACTGCCCACCTCCACCCCTCCTTCAGGGTGCAGGCAGTGTACTGCCCACCTCCACCCCTCCTTCAGGGTGCAGGCAGTGTACTGCCCACCTCCACCCCTCCTTCAGGGTGCAGGCAGTGTACTGCCCACATCCACTCCTCCTTCAGGGTGCAGGCAGTGTACTGCCCACCTCCACCCCTCCTTCAGGGTGCAGGCAGTGTACTGCCCACCTCCACCCCTCCTTCAGGGTGCAGGCAGTGTACTACTCACCTCCACCCCTCCTTCAGGGTGCAGGCAGTGTACTGCCCACCTCCACCCCTCCTTCAGGGTGCAGGCAGTGTACTGCCCACCTCCACCCCTCCTTCAGGGTGCAGGCAGTGTACTGCCCACCTCCACCCCTCCTTCAGGGTGCAGGCAGTGTACTGCCCACCTCCACCCCTCCTTCAGGGTGCAGGCAGTGTACTGCCCACCTCCACCCCTCCTTCAGGGTGCAGACAGTGTACTACCCACCTGCACCCCTCCTTCAGGGTGCAGGCAGTGTACTGCCCACCTCCAACCCTCCTTCAGGGTGCAGGCAGTGTACTGCCCACCTCCACCCCTCCTTCAGGGTGCAGGCAGTGTACTGCCCACCTCCACCCCTCCTTCAGGGTGCAGGCAGTGTACTGCCCACCTCCACCCCTCCTTCAGGGTGCAGGCAGTGTACTGCCCACCTCCACCCCTCCTTCAGGGTGCAGGCAGTGTACTGCCCACCTCCACCCCTCCTTCAGGGTGCAGGCAGTGTACTGCCCACCTCCACCCCTCCTTCAGGGTGCAGGCAGTGTACTGCCCACCTCCACCCCTCCTTCAGGGTGCAGGCAGTGTACTGCCCACCTCCACCCCTCCTTCAGGGTGCAGGCAGTGTACTGCCCACCTCCACCCCTCCTTCAGGGTGCAGGCAGTGTACTGCCCACCTCCACCCCTCCTTCAGGGTGCAGGCAGTGTACTGCCCACCTCCACCCCTCCTTCAGGGTGCAGGCAGTGTACTGCCCACCTCCACCCCTCCTTCAGGGTGCAGGCAGTGTACTGCCCACCTCCACCCCTCCTTCAGGGTGCAGGCAGTGTACTGCCCACCTCCACCCCTCCTTCAGGGTGCAGGCAGTGTACTGCCCACCTCCACCCCTCCTTCAGGGTGCAGGCAGTGTACTGCCCACCTCCAGCCCTCCTTCAGGGTGCAGGCAGTGTACTGCCCACCTCCACCCCTCCTTCAGGGTGCAGGCAGTGTACTGCCCACCTCCACCCCTCCTTCAGGGTGCAGGCAGTGTACTGCCCACCTCCACCCCTCCTTCAGGGTGCAGGCAGTGTACTGCCCACCTCCACCCCTCCTTCAGGGTGCAGGCAGTGTACTGCCCACCTCCACCCACCTGTACTACACCCCTCCTTCAGGGTGCAGGCAGTGTACTGCCCACCTCCACCCCTCCTTCAGGGTGCAGGCAGTGTACTGCCCACCTCCACCCCTCCTTCAGGGTGCAGGCAGTGTACTGCCCACCTCCACCCCTCCTTCAGGGTGCAGGCAGTGTACTTCCCACCTCCACCCCTCCTTCAGGGTGCAGGCAGTGTACTGCCCACCTCCACCCCTCCTTCAGGGTGCAGGCAGTGTACTTCCCACCTCCAGCCCTCCTTCAGGGTGCAGGCAGTGTACTGCCCACCTCCACCCCTCCTTCAGGGTGCAGGCAGTGTACTGCCCACCTCCACCCCTCCTTCAGGGTGCAGGCAGTGTACTGCCCACCTCCACCCCTCCTTCAGGGTGCAGGCAGTGTACTTCCCACCTCCACCCCTCCTTCAGGGTGCAGGCAGTGTACTTCCCACCTCCACCCCTCCTTCAGGGTGCAGGCACTTATTACACAGACTTGCCCGCCCGTCTCACCCGGGACCAAGGACCGAGCCAGCGTTGAACCGTGTGCTGAATGAGCAGCCGAGATTTAGTGACGTATGCCATACAACGCACAGTTGTCCTACCCAGGATCTGACTCAGCCTTCTGATTCCTAGGTATTTATGTACCCCTTAGCGAACAGGGGTAGTAGGTGTAAGGACGCTGCTCCTAACAGCAAAGCTGTGTGCTCTGAAAGCTTGTCCACGCAGGTGCAAAGACTTCTTGAGTAGTACAGATTCACAGCCATCATGAGAGTGACGTGTGGTGTGTGGTACTGACCAAGATTCCTTCCTCAGCATCATCTAGCACAGACACACAGCCACCATGAGAGTAACGGGGTGTGTGGTACTGACCAAGATTCCTTCCTCAGCATCATCTAGCACAGACACACAGCCACCATGAGAGTAACGGGGTGTGTGGTACTGACCACGATTCCTTCCTCAGCATCATCTAGCACAGACACACAGCCACCATGAGAGTAATGTGGTGTGTGGTACTGACCAAGATTCCTTCCTCAGCATCATCTAGCACAGACACACAGCCACCATGAGAGTAATGTGGTGTGTGGTACTGACCAAGATTCCTTCCTCAGCATCATCTAGCACAGACACACAGCCACCATGAGAGTAATGTGGTGTGTGGTTCTGACCAAGATTCCTTCCTCAGCATCATCTAGCACAGACACACAGCCACCATGAGAGTAATGTGGTGTGTGGTTCTGACCAAGTTTCCTTCCTCAGCATCATCTAACACAGACACACAGCCACCATGAGAGTAATGTGGTGTGTGGTTCTGACCAAGTTTCCTTCCTCAGCATCATCTAGCACAGACACACAGCCACCATGAGAGTAATGTGGTGTGTGGTTCTGACCAAGATTCCTTCCTCAGCATCATCTAGCACAGACACACAGCCACCATGAGAGTAATGTGGTGTGTGGTTCTGACCAAGTTTCCTTCCTCAGCATCATCTAACACAGACACACAGCCACCATGAGAGTAATGTGGTGTGTGGTTCTGACCAAGTTTCCTTCCTCAGCATCATCTAGCACAGACACACAGCCACCATGAGAGTAATGTGGTGTGTGGTTCTGACCAAGTTTCCTTCCTCAGCATCATCTAACACAGACACACAGCCACCATGAGAGTAATGTGGTGTGTGGTTCTGACCAAGTTTCCTTCCTCAGCATCATCTAGCACAGACACACAGCCACCATGAGAGTAACGTGGTGTGTGGTTCTGACCATGATTCCTTCCTCAGCATCATCTAGCACAGACACACAGCCACCATGAGAGTAATGTGGTGTGTGGTTCTGACCAAGTTTCCTTCCTCAGCATCAAACACAGACACACAGCCACCATGAGAGTAATGTGGTGTGTGGTTCTGACCAAGTTTCCTTCCTCAGCATCATCTAACACAGACACACAGCCACCATGAGAGTAACATGGCATATGGTACTGACCACGATTCCTTCCTCAGCACCCTCTAGCACAGATAAACAGCCAAAATGTGAGTGACGTTTAGTGTGTAGTACTGACAGAAATTCCTGCCTCAGCCCTCCAGCACAGACACACAACTACACCGAGGTGACCTGCAGCGTGTGTGTGATGCCGACGGTTCTTGCTGGAAGCCTAAGATGATGCCTGCTATTAGTCAAGCTCTTCTCCAGCAACCAGTGTTGCAGGGAACGCTCCATCCATCAATCCTACCCAAGGACACATGACAACAGCCTGATGGATCATCGTAGCAACACAAGGCTCCACACTAAGAGTGTACAGTGTTCATTATCACGGAAGATGTTTGTAGGTGTGGTATTTTCATGGTACTGGGTGGTGAGTGGATATATATATATATATATATATATATATATATATATATATATATATATATATATACAGCTTCCTCCGTAGTCAAGGCACTTCCCCAGGAGTCAAGGTGCTTCCTCCGGAGTCAAGGTACTTCCCCAGGAGTCAAGGTGCTTCCCTCGGAGTCAAGGCACTTCCCCCGGAGTCAAGGCACTTCCCCCGGAGTCAAGGCACTTCCCCCGGAGTCAAGGTACTTCCTCCGGAGTCAAGGTACTTCCCCCGGAATCAAGGTGCTTCCCTCGGAGTCAAGGTGCTTCCCCGGAGTCAAGGCACTTCCCCCGGAGTCAAGGTGCTTCCCCCGGAGTCAAGGTACTTCCCCCGGAGTCAAGGTACTTCCACTGCAGTCAAGGTGCTTCCCCCGGAGTCAAGGTGCTTCCCCCGGAGTCAAGGTACTTCTCCCGGGGTCAAGGTACTTCCCCCGGAGTCAAGGTACTTCCCCCGGAGGCAAGGCACTTCCCCGGAGTCAAGGCACTTCCCCCGGAGTCAAGGTACTTCCCCCGGAGTCAAGGTGCTTCCCCCGGAGTCAAGGTACTTCCCCCGGAGTCAAGGTACTTCCCCCGGAGTCAAGGTACTTCCCTCGGAGTCAAGGCACGTCCCCCGGAGTCAAGGCACTTCCCCCGGAGTCAAGGAACTTCCCCCGGAGTCAAAGTACTTCCCCCGGAGTCAAGGTACTTCCCCCGGAGTCAAGGTACTTCCCCCGGAGTCAAGGTACTTCCCCCGGAGTCAAGGTTCTTCCCCCGGAGTCAAGGCACTTCCCTCGGAGTCAAGGTACTTCCCCCGGAGTCAAGGCACTTCCCCCGGAGTCAAGGTACTTCCCCCGGAGTCAAGGTACTTCCCCCGGAGTCAAGGTACTTTCCCCGGAGTCAAGGTACTTCCCCCGGAGTCAAGGTACTTCCCCCGGAGTCAAGGTACTTCCCCCGGAGTCAAGGTACTTCCCCCGGAGTCAAGGTACTTCCCCCGGAGTCAAGGTACTTCCCCCGGAGTCAAGGTACTTCCCCCGGAGTCAAGGTACTTCCCCCGGAGTCAAGGTACATCCCCCGGAGTCAAGGTACTTCCCCCGGAGTCAAGGTACTTCCCCCGGAGTCAAGGCACTTCCCCGGAGTCAAGGTACTTCCGCCGGAGTCAAGGTACTTCCCCCGGAGTCAAGGCACTTCCCCCGGAGTCAACGTACTTCCCCCGGAGTCAAGGCACTTCCCCCGGAGTCAAGGTACTTCCCCCGGAGTCAACGTACTTCCCCCGGAGTCAAGGCACTTCCCCCGGAGTCAAGGCACTTCTCCCGGAGTCAACGTACTTCCCCCGGAGTCAAGGCACTTCCCCCGGAGTCAAGGTACTTCCCCCGGAGTCAAGGCACTTCCCCCGGAGTCAACGTACTTCCCCCGGAGTCAACGTACTTCCCCCGGAGTCAACGTACTTCCCCCGGAGTCAAGGCACTTCCCCCGGAGTCAAGGCACTTCCCCCGGAGTCAACGTACTTCCCCCGGAGTCAAGGTACTTCCCCCGGAGTCAAGGCACTTCCCCCGGAGTCAAGGTACTTCCCCCGGAGTCAAGGTACTTCCCCCGGAGTCAAGGTTCTTCCCCCGGAGTCAAGGCACTTCCCTCGGAGTCAAGGTACTTCCCCCGGAGTCAAGGCACTTCCCCCGGAGTCAAGGTACTTCCCCCGGAGTCAAGGTACTTTCCCCGGAGTCAAGGTACTTACCCCGGAGTCAAGGTACTTCCCCCGGAGTCAAGGTACTTCCCCCGGAGTCAAGGTACTTCCCCCGGAGTCAAGGTACTTCCCCCGGAGTCAAGGTACTTCCCCCGGAGTCAAGGTACTTCCCCCGGAGTCAAGGTACTTCCCCCGGAGTCAAGGTACTTCCCCCGGAGTCAAGGTACATCCCCCGGAGTCAAGGTACTTCCCCCGGAGTCAAGGTACTTCCCCCGGAGTCAAGGCACTTCCCCGGAGTCAAGGTACTTCCGCCGGAGTCAAGGTACTTCCCCCGGAGTCAAGGCACTTCCCCCGGAGTCAACGTACTTCCCCCGGAGTCAAGGCACTTCCCCCGGAGTCAAGGTACTTCCCCCGGAGTCAACGTACTTCCCCCGGAGTCAAGGCACTTCCCCCGGAGTCAAGGCACTTCTCCCGGAGTCAACGTACTTCCCCCGGAGTCAAGGCACTTCCCCCGGAGTCAAGGTACTTCCCCCGGAGTCAAGGCACTTCCCCCGGAGTCAACGTACTTCCCCCGGAGTCAACGTACTTCCCCCGGAGTCAACGTACTTCCCCCGGAGTCAAGGCACTTCCCCCGGAGTCAAGGTGCTTCCCGCGGAGTCAACGTACTTCCCCCGGAGTCAAGGTACTTCCCCCGGAGTCAAGGCACTTCCCCCGGAGTCAAGGTACGCTTTAAAAATTTCCCTGCCAATGTTGGAAGGGAGGGGGGGGGGTGGCCTCGACGCTGCTTAAGGGCTCTTGATCCAAGGAATCGGAGCTACGCTCTTCGTTTTCTTCTTTATTTCAGCCTTTCCCGTTTATACTGCATTCATATTCAGCGGTAAACCCGAGTGGGTCACTCAGCATCAAGCAGTGGAGGCTTGATCCTCCGTCTGTTAATGGTGTATTAGACGTTTTCATTCAGAATACAACTGCGGTACCCCTCAAGGGAGGTTCCTTGACGCTGCTGAGGGGCTCTTGATCCAGGGAATTGGATCTGTGCTGCAATTCCCTGAATTGAACCTGAATACCTTCCATCCCCCCCTACATGCGCCGTATAATCCTACGGGTTTAGAGCTCCCCCATGATTATAATAATAACAACTGCGGTACAAAAACGACGAATTGTACCAACTGGGAAAACAATTGTACCAACTGGGACAATAGTCTGTTTATATTGTGTTGGTGAAGTCGATTTTTCGGGCGATCATTTCCGTGGAATTATAATCAACATATTGGTGCATTAGGCCTGGTCTCAGACCGGGCCGCGGGGGCGTTGACCCCCGGAACTCTCTCCAGGTAAACTCCAGGTAAACTATCGACTACACAAGGGTCGTTAAGGGTTAATGTCCACTGTTCATCACTCTCAGTGTGTATACACTGACTGCAGCAGTGTATACCATTAGGAGAGAGATGCTCATCAGTAAGGAATCACAGCGGTGGATATTTTCTAGTTTATTATTCTTAAACCCTATCGACTACACGAGGGCCATTAAAGTCTATCAACTACACGAGGGCAATTAAAGTGTATCGACTACACGAGAGTCATTAAAGTCGATTGATTACACCAGGGTTATATAAATCTCTATGTCTCCTGTACACCATCAGTCAAGGATTCTCTATCTTCTTGAAGTAGGATGAAGATGAGGTCTCTCCTTATATAAATTGAGTACGTATACACATCTCTCTGTACAGATATACCCTGAGAGATTCACACCTCTCGGTGTACATACCCATCGTGTTTGGCTGATGGGTATATTAGATTTAAAACCTATGTGCTAAAGGGTTATTGAGAATCATGTCACGTACTCTATTTTCAAGTATATTTTTGTCTATAGAACAGAGATTAAAGTAAACTCTAAGAATATATATATATATATATATATATATATATATATATATATATATATATATATATATATATATATATATATATATATATCAATAACACTGCGACTAGGCAAGGACTCGAACCCATGTCGTTTTGGCTCGCCTCATGGTGAGCGAAAATCGCATGACGCTCTAAGTCACAGGACCACCAAATCCTACAAGAATCAAGCACCCAGCAGAGCTAGGAGTTTTACCTTGATCCGAGGACATACGGTGGTGTGGGTGCCTCTGAGCTCATTTCATTCTACTCTCCGTTCGGTGTACTACCCTCCACAATCAGTATGTACGTATATTATTGTAACCACGAACGAGTGGAATTTAATCAATAACAACACTGCGACTAGCAGAGGACTCGAACCCATGTTTTGGCCCGCCTCATGGTGGGCGAAAATCACATGACGCTCGGATCAAGGTAAAACACATAGCTCTGCTGGGTGCTTGATTCTTGTAGGATTTGGTGGTCCTGTGGGTTAGAGCATCATGTGCTTTTCGCTCACCATGAGGCGGGCAAAACGATATGGGTTCGAGTTCTCGGCTAGTCGCAGTGTTGTTATTGATTACCACTCGTTCGTGGTTACAATTATATATATACTGCTTGTGGAGGCTAGTACACAAAACGGGGAGTAGAATGAGGCACCCACATCACCGTATGTCCTCGAATCAACGATTTCTTGTTAACTGACCAGTTTTACCTATAGGGCACGACATATATATATATATATATATATATATATATATATATATATATATATATATATATATATATATAAACACTGATCTCTGGCTGAAGGAGACTCGAACCTACAAACCTTGGAACAATGTACGCAGTGCTATACCATTCGCCTGCTCTTGCAAATTCCTTGCATTGTTAAAATCTCTAGTAAGGCTGATGCATGCAGGGGATGAGATGAAAAGCTGTAAGCCTTCTCCCTGAAAGCCGGCTACCTTGGATCAAAGTCTAGCGCAAACTGGACGCCAAGGTATTGGTCCAGTGTGGTGAGAATGGTACAGCACAGTGTACCTTGTTCCAAGGTTCGTAGGTTCGAGTCTCCTTCAGCCAGAGATCAGTGTTTGTGCATATTTCGCCTGCTCTTGCGAATTCCTTTATATATATATATATATATATATATATATATATATATATATATATATATATATATATATATATATATATTTATTTATTTATTTATTTATTTTATTATTTTTATTATCACACTGGCCGATTCCCACCAAGGCAGGGTGGCCCGAAAAAGAAAAACTTTCACCATCATTCACTCCATCACTGTCTTGCCAGAAGGGTGCTTTACACTACAGTTTTTAAACTGCAACATTAACACCCCTCCTTCAGAGTGCAGGCACTGTACTTCCCATCTCCAGGACTCAAGTCCGGCCTGCCGGTTTCCCTGAACCCCTTTATATATATATATATATATATATATATATATATATATATATATATATAATTATATATATATATATATATATATATATATATATTATATATATATATATATATATATATATATATATATATATATATATATATATATATATATATATATATATATAAAGGGGTTCAGGGAAACCGGCAGGCCGGACTTGAGTCCTGGAGATGGGAAGTACAGTGCCTGCACTCTGAAGGAGGGGTGTTAATGTTGCAGTTTAAAAACTGTAGTGTAAAGCACCCTTCTGGCAAGACAGTGATGGAGTGAATGATGGTGAAAGTTTTTCTTTTTCGGGCCACCCTGCCTTGGTGGGAATCGGCCAGTGTGATAATAAAAATAATAAAATAAATAAATAAATAAATAAATATATATATATATATATATATATATATATATATATATATATATATATATATATATAATATATATATATATATATATATATATATATATATATATATATATTATATATATATATTATATATATATATATATATATATATATATATATATATATATATATATATATATATATACCTCTTGGCTTTTGAAACATTCGATTCTGATTTTCTGGTTAATAGGGCCAAACTACCGATCACACGAGGGTCACTAAGGCTGAATGATTCCTGTTTACCACCAGTAATTAACTCTTTAATCCCTAAAATTAAAATATATTCTGAGAGTATATATACTGAGATATATACATCTTTGATTGCATATATCCCGTGTTTTTGCTTCTGTTTTCTTAGTATTAGTAAGTTGATTTAGGTACACGTACTCATAAATACAGCTACATAAATTACCCTAGATTACCTAGGATAAACTCAAAAAGTCAGAGTGACTTATTTCCATTGAGAAAGACCTCAAAATCTCAGCTTTTTACTTTCCTCAGAGGTTAATTCAAGACCCGCTGTGATGGGTAGTAGACTGTCACCAAGACCTCTAAAATTCAATTACTTCCAAAGACCCATAATTTGATTAGCTCATTCATTAATTTGTGTGGTCTTCCCTCGGCCTGACTCTTGTCAGTGGGAAGGTTTATTAGTGTTTGAAGATGTCTGCTTCTCTGGTCAAAATTGTAAACGAACTTCATGATCCTCAAGGCATTAATGCCGTCCAATAACTAAAACAATAACACCAATACTAATACAGTGGACCCCCGCATAACGATCACCTCCCAATGCGACCAATTATGTAAGTGTATTTATGTAAGTGCGTTTGTACGTGTATGTTTGGGGGTCTGAAATGGACTAATCTACTTCACAATATTCCTTATGGGAACAAATTCGGTCAGTACTGGCACCTGAACATACTTCTGGAATGAAAAAATATCGTTAACCGGGGGTCCACTGTACAAATACTATCCATAAAATAATAATAATAATAAATATTATTATTATAATGTTAATGTAAGATTTTTGCAAGTAATTTAGTGCCACGAAGCATTACAAAATTTAAATATATTTTACGTGGCTGTCAGTCATGCGATTAAGGGTTTTGATTATTTTAAATTGCCAGTCATACAGAGCTAATGACCCAGAGATGACCCACGCATTTGAAAACTAAGCTTTAGACGGCGTTCCGCTCCACCCTCGACCAATAATAAATCCCATGGTATAAGGTGTAAGAATATATGCTTCTTGGAAGCGAACTAAAGTGTGGTAAATTATTCTGCTGGGCATATCGTCGCTGACAACTCCTTAAGAAAGAAAATCCGCCTTGGCAGGAATTGACCGGTGGCAGTCTTGGCCAGAGTTAAGATGGGCAGGAGTAGCGTTAACGGGTGGGTCGTGTGATACGCGGTGCGGGTGTTACAGAACGCGTCGACAATTTTGCTGGTGGTGTTGTGTTTCACTCCATCTCGCTGCCAATATCGTCTCGCTAGGCACCATCGTCTCCTTCACTTACAACTTCTTTGACACTTCTTGGCCCTGCCTGAGGAGTGGGGAGGGGGGTAGCAGGTATACGAGAGGGAGGAGAGGGGAGAAGCGAATAGGAAGTGGGGTATATGAGAGGGAGGAGGAGGAAATGAGGTGGCCAGGAAGGACTACTGGTATTTTTTCTCCACTCAGTCACTCCAGCAAGAACTTTCTTTTCTTAAGAGGGAGATAGCTTTCCCCAGTCTCTCATTTCACCACTGCGTCTCCTGCAGTTGGCCTCAGTGGCTGCTTCATTTAACAGGGATAGAGTCTCTGGCTACCCCAGCCTGCCTCTCATTAGAGGTAAGAGTCCGTTATATTACTCAGGTAAGGAGGTACCACACAACGTCCTCACAGCAGTGTGAATACAGTTAAGTGCCTCCTTCAACTTAATCGCTTCTTACTCTCTCCAAGAAACACATTTAACTCGTTATAATTGTACGCACAACAATACCAAAAGAGGATTCAGAAAAGTGTTTTGTTGAGAAGCGCAATGACAAAAGAGACGAGAAAAAAACGCTCAAGTTTTTCTTATATCCCTAAAACGCATATTAGCATAATGTTTACGGGGCTAATTCTTTATAGCGTGTAAATATTTACGAAGTAATATTTTCAGTCTGTAGCTTCAGATTTTTTTCGTACTAGCTTTTCCTCGGGAAATTATGCTAATCCGAAAAAAAATTAAATACCATGTACTTTTTATTGTACCATGTATTGTGAAATGAAATTATTATTATTATTATTAGTAGTAGTAGTAGTAGTAGTAGCAGCAGTAGTAGTGGTAGTAGTAGTACTACTACTACTAGTAGTAGTTGTATAGTAGTAGTAGTAGCACTAGCAGCAGTAATAGTATTAGAAATAATAGTAATAGTAGTAGTAATAGTAGTAGTAATAGTAGTAGAAATAGTAGAAATAATAGTAGAAATAGTAGTAGAAATAGTAGTAGAAATAGTAGTAGAAATAGTAGTAGAAATAGTAGTAGAAATAGTAGTAGAAATAGTAGTAGAAATAGTAGTAGTAGTAGTGATAAATGGTTTTGAAACCCGACAAGTTGAAGACTCGAGACACTTAAGCAACATATGAGAATCTTTACTGAAGAAACGTTTCGCCACACAGTGGCTTCATCAGTCCAATACAAAGCAGAAAGGTGTAAGGAGAGGATGAGTTTGAGGTAATCAGTCCCTCAGCCTGGAATCAATGTGTTCAGCCGATCAGTCTTATATAAAGTACAACATATGGCCGGAGAAGTGGCTTATGTACTGTAGTCAGGTGAGTGGAAGCAGGAGGAGGCGGAGGCGGAGTCACAGTGGGACCATCCACTAGTGTAAGTAGGTCTTCGTCCAAAGGTTGGACAAGTGCTGAAGAATTCCTTGTATCAGGATCCCATGATGTTGCAGTGTCTGACATGTGATTAATGGTTTTGTAAAGTGACAAGTAATATTAGTAGTAGTAGTAATAGTAGTAGCATTAGTAGTAATGGTAGCAATAGCAATAATAATAATAATATCTTTATTTACTACAAGTACATGGTATACAGGCCTAGTTGACATCAATGACATACTACTATATAGAAAGTCGCTTGTTATACTGAGCATTTCCGGCAAATTAGGTCAGTTTTGTCCCAGGATGCGACCCACACCAGTCGACTACCACCCAGGTACCCACTTTACACTGATGGGTGAACAGGGACAGCAGGTGTCTTATGGAAACACGTCCCTAATGTTTTTCAACCGTACCGGAGGAGACACGAACTCCGGATTTCATTGTGTGAGCCGATTGCGCTAGCGATCGAACTACGGAACAGTAGTAGTAAAAGTAGCGGTAGTAGTAGTAGTAGTAGTAGTAGTAGTAGTAGTAGTAGTAGCAGCAGCGGCAGCAGCAGCAGCAGCAGCAGCAGCAGCAGTAGCAGTAGTAGTAGTAGTAGTAGTAGTAGTAGTAGTAGTAGTAGTAGCAGCAGCAGCAGCAGCAGCAGCAGCAGTAGTAGTAGTAAACAGACTACAACCATTACCGAGGTTTCTGGTTTAAAGCAAGGGAGAATTAGCAATTACCTACTGCATTTGCCTAAGCAATAATAAACATTCTCTATGTTAATATTTCAAGTTAAATACTTCCAACAAATATTTTTAGTACTGTCAGTGCACCGACTATCTTCGTATTTATAACTGAAATAGCATAATAGAAAAATGCAAATTTAGTCGATTGGAACTGCGTAAAAAAAACATTACCTTCGTTAAAACACTTGTTTTACCTAGTGCCACTATTTTCGCACAATCTCATTATCTAAATAAAGCACTGTAATAAAATATACATCTGCAGGATATAAACATCCAGAGGTGTGTATGTTTCAGTGAATATACACTGTCGGTTCGCCTTAATTTCTGTAGTAGATGAATGGTTCACAGAACCGACACGTTGATAAATTAGACACATGTGCAACTCTTGGGTATCTTTACTGAGGAAACGTTTCGCCACACAGTGGCTTCATCAGTCCATACAAAGGAGAATCTTCTGTTATAAAGAGTTTAAGAGGTTCATGACTGGTGGTCGAGAGGTGACAGTCAGCCTTAATTAAACCTAGTTAACCATGAGGTACTATCCTAGCATACTACTGTGTGCTGAGCCTAGAACACTACTGGGAGATGAAATTAGCACATTACTGTGTGTTGAGCCTAACACACTACAGTATGCCAAGCCTAGAACACTACTGTGTACTGAGCCTAGCACACTACTGTGTGCTGAGCACACTATTGTGTGCTGAGCCTAGCACACTGCTGTGTGCTGAGCCTAGCACACTACTGTGTGCTGTGCCTAGCACACTACTGTGTGCTGAGCCTAGTACATTTCTGTGTACTGAGCCTAGCACATTTCTGTGTACTGAGCCTAGCACACTACTGTGTGCTGAGCCTAGCACACTGTGCTGAGCCTAGCACACTACTAGGTGTTTTGCCTAGCACACTGCTATTTGCTTTGCCTAGCACACAAATGTGTGCTAAGCCTAGCACACTACTGTGTCTTGAGCTGTTGCCTGTATAAGGGTTGACACACGTGTCAGTACATTCTATAATGCAATCCATTACTTCAGTCAGCCAGGGAAAGGAGTCGAGCACATGACCAGCAGCTTCACTAAGAGCTTCAACACAATCTCATTTCACATGACAAAATATACCAAGACACAGAGTATATACACTAAGAGGTGTGTATCTTTCAGTGTATCCATCGTGTAGTCGATAGAATTTAAACTTAACAAGGGAATATAAGGAGGCATATTCTCCCTGTGCCCAAATATTCCCTTTAGGACATCTGTCTTTATAATCGTCAATATCTGGCAGAAATGCGAAAGAAATTTCTGTGGAGAATTTTTCCTATACGTTTACGCTGAATTCGGTAAAATGCCAGAGAATCCTGGCATTTTCTAAATGTTTAAATGGAATTTAATGCTCCGAGTCGCAATTGTTTCCATGTATGCATATACAGTATATATATATATATATATATATATATATATATATATATATATATATATATATATATATATATATATATATAATCTGCAAGAAATTCGCGAGAGCAGGCGAAATATACACAAACACTGATCTATGGCTGAAGGAGACTCGAACCTACGAACCTTGGAACAAGGTACGCAGTGCTATACCAATCTCACCACACTGGACAATACCTTGGCGTCCAGCTTGCGCTACACGTTGATCCAAGACAGTCAGCTTTCAGGGAGAATGCTTACAGCTTTTCATCTCATCCCCTGCATGCATCAGCCTTACTAGAGATTTTAACAACGTAAGGAATTCGCAAGAGCAAGCGAAATATACACAAACACCCATCTCTGGCTGAAGGAGACTCGAACCTACGAACCTTGGAAAAAGGTACGCAGTGCTATACCAATCTACGCACACTGGACAATACCTTGGCGTGCAGCTTGCGCAAGCTGAGAACTTTACGTATTTGTAGTCCAGAGTTCATAGATGAGGAAATATCCAAAATTTATGAAATAGCTAATGATTTAAAATACCCGAGAAATGTAATTGATAAATGTTTTAAAGTTGCTAGAAATACTTTTTACAATCCAAAAAGGGACAACCAGCCTTATTCAACTAAAAATATGTTCGTTCTCCCTTACCATGAAAACTTGGTTGATATGCCTTCTCTTAAGACTTTTAATATCAAAGTTGCATTTAAAAATCTTGATACAGTAAAAAAAAATTTGATGAATTCTCCCCAAAATGCTGATGGATGTGTCTACAAGATTCCTTGTAAAACTTGCGATAAAGTTTATTACGGTCAAACTGGTAAAAATCTCGAACTAAGATTAAAACAACATAAATATAGCATTAGAACTGGACAAGATTCCAATGCTCTATTTATTCATGTGAGAGATTTTAACCATCCAATTGATTTTCAAGAAGTTGAGAAAGTAGTATCAAGCAAGTCCATGGTCGACAGGAATATAATTGAATCTTGTTTCATAAAAAGCAGTTTCGACAATAATATGAATATTTCCTTTGGTTTACATAAATTAGATCCATTTATAATTAATAGAATTTGGGAAGAATTTAATAATTATTATTTTATTATCACACTGGCCGATTCCCACCAAGGTAGGGTGGCCCGAAAAAGAAAAACTTTCACCATCATTCACTCCATCACTGTCTTGCCAGAAGGGTGCTTTACACTACAGTTTTTAAACTGCAACTTTAACACCCCTCCTTCAGAGTGCAGGCACTGTACTTCCCATCTCCAGGACTCAAGTCCTGCCTGCCGGTTTCCCTGAACCCCTTCATAAATGTTACTTTGCTCACACTCCAACAGCACGTCAAGTATTAAAAACCATTTGTCT
Organism: Cherax quadricarinatus; assembly: GCF_038502225.1. Lineage (NCBI taxonomy): Eukaryota > Metazoa > Arthropoda > Malacostraca > Decapoda > Parastacidae > Cherax > Cherax quadricarinatus. The sequence continues at coordinate 11,236,768 of NC_091379.1, forward strand.
CCATTCACTCCTATCACACACGCTCACGCATGCCTGCTGGAAGTCCAAGCCCCTCGCACACAAAACCTCCTTTACCCCCTCTCTCCAACCTTTCCTAGGCCGACCCCTACCCCGCCTTCCTTCCACTACAGACTGATACACACTTGAAGTCATTCTGTTTCGCTCCATTCTCTCTACATGTCCGAACCACCTCAACAACCCTTCCTCAGCCCTCTGGACAACAGTTTTGGTAATCCCGCACCTCCTCCTAACTTCCAAACTACGAATTCTCTGCATTATATTCACATCACACATTGCCCTCAGACATGACATCTCCACTGCCTCCAGCCTTCTCCTCGCTGCAACATTCATCACCCATGCTTCACACCCATATAAAAGCGTTGGTAAAACTATACTCTCATACATTCCCCTCTTTGCCTCCAAGGACAAAGTTCTTTGTCTCCACAGACTCCTAAGTGCACCACTCACTCTTTTCCCCTCATCAATTCTATGATTCACTTCATCTTTCATAGACCCATCCGCTGACACGTCCACTCCCAAATATCTGAATACATTCACCTCCTCCATACTCTCTCCCTCCAATCTGATATTCAATCTTTCATCACCTAATCTTTTTGTTATCCTCATAACCTTACTCTTTCCTGTATTCACCTTTAATTTTCTTCTTTTGCACACCCTACCAAATTCATCCACCAATCTCTGCAACTTCTCTTCAGAATCTCCCAAGAGCACAGTGTCATCAGCAAAGAGCAGCTGTGACAACTCCCACTTTGTGTGTGATTCTTTAACTTTTAACTCCACGCCTCTTGCCAAGACCCTCGCATTTACTTCTCTTACAACCCCATCTATAAATATATTAAACAACCACGGTGACATCACACATCCTTGTCTAAGGCCTACTTTTACTGGGAAAAAATTTCCCTCTTTCCTACATACTCTAACTTGAGCCTCACTATCCTCGTAAAAACTCTTCACTGCTTTCAGTAACCTACCTCCTACACCATACACTTGCAACATCTGCCACATTGCCCCCCTATCCACCCTGTCATACGCCTTTTCCAAATCCATAAATGCCACAAAGACCTCTTTAGCCTTATCTAAATACTGTTCACTTATATGTTTCACTGTAAACACCTGGTCCACACACCCCCTACCTTTCCTAAAGCCTCCTTGTTCATCTGCTATCCTATTCTCCGTCTTACTCTTAATTCTTTCAATAATAACTACCATACACTTTGCCAGGTATACTCAGCAGACTTATCCCCCTATAATTTTTGCACTCTCTTTTATCCCCTTTGCCTTTATACAAAGGAACTATGCATGCTCTCTGCCAATCCCTAGGTACCTTACCCTCTTCCATACATTTATTAAATAATTGCACCAACCACTCCAAAACTATATCCCCACCTGCTTTTAACATTTCTATCTTTATCCCATCAATCCCGGCTGCCTTACCCCCTTTCATTTTACCTACTGCCTCACGAACTTCCCCCACACTCACAACTGGCTCTTCTTCACTCCTACAAGATGTTATTCCTCCTTGTCCTATACACGAAATCACAGCTTCCCTATCTTCATCAACATTTAACAATTCCTCAAAATATTCCCTCCATCTTCCCAATACCTCTAACTCTCCATTTAATAACTCTCCTCTCCTATTTTTAACTGACAAATCCATTTGTTCTCTAGGCTTTCTTAACTTGTTAATCTCACTCCAAAACTTTTTCTTATTTTCAACAAAATTTGTTGATAACATCTCACCCACTCTCTCATATGCTCTCTTTTTACATTGCTTCACCACTCTCTTAACCTCTCTCTTTTTCTCCATATACTCTTCCCTTCTTGCATCACTTCTACTTTGTAAAAACTTCTCATATGCTAACTTTTTCTCCCTTACTACTCTCTTTACATCATCATTCCACCAATCGCACCTCTTCCCTCCCGCACCCACTTTCTTGTAACCACAAACTTCTGCTGAACACTCTAACACTACATTTTTAAACCTACCCCATACCTCTTCGACCCCATTGCTTATGCTCTCATTAGCCCATCTATCCTCCAATAGCTGTTTATATCTTACCCTAACTGCCTCCTCTTTTAGTTTATAAACCTTCACCTCTCTCTTCCCTGATACTTCTATTCTCCTTGTATCCCATCTACCTTTTACTCTCAGTGTAGCTACAACTAGAAAGTGATCTGATATATCTGTGGCCCCTCTATAAACATGTACATCCTGAAGTCTACTCAACAGACTTTTATCTACCAATACATAATCCAACAAACTACTGACATTTCGCCCTACATCATATCTTGTATACTTATTTATCCTCTTTTTCTTAAAATATGTATTACCTGTAAATAAACCCCTTTCTATACAAAGTTCAATCAAAGGGCTCCCATTATCATTTACACCTGGCACCCCAAACTTACCTACCACACCCTCTCTAAAAGTTTCTCCTACTTTAGCATTCAGGTCCCCTACCACAATTACTCTCTCACTTGGTTCAAAGGTTCCTATACATTCACTTAACATCTCCCAAAATCTCTCTCTCTCCTCTGCATTCCTCTCTTCTCCAGGTGCATACACGCTTATTATGACCCACTTCTCGCATCCAACCTTTACTTTAATCCACATAATTCTTGACTTTACACATTCATATTTTCTTTTCTCCTTCCATAACTGATCATTCAACATTACTGCTACCCCTTCCTTTGCTCTAACTCTCTCAGTTACTCCAGATTTAATCCCATTTATTTCCCCCCACTGAAACTCCCCTACCCCCTTCAGCTTTGTTTCGCTTAGGACCAGGACATCCAACTTCTTTTCATTCATAACATCAGCAATCATCTGTTTCTTGTCATCCGCACTACATCCACGCACATTTAAGCATCCCAGTTTTATAAAGTTTTTCTTCTTCTCTTTTTTAGTAAATGTCTACAGGAGAAGGGGTTACTAGCCCATTGCTCCCGGCATTTTAGTCGCCTCATACGACACGCATGGGTTACGGAGGAAAGATTCTTTTCCTCTTCCCCATGGACAATAGAAGAAATAAAGAAGAACAAGAGCTATTTAGAAAAAGGAGAAAAACCTAGATGTATGTATATATATATGCATGTGCGTGTCTGTGAAGTGTGACCTAAGTGTAAGTAGGAGTAGCAAGATATCCCTGTTATCTAGCGTGTTTATGAGACAGAAAAAGAAAACAGCAATCCTACCATCATGCAAAACAGTTACAGGTTTCTGTTTCACAGTCATCTGGCAGGACGGTAGTACTTCCCTGGGTGGTTGCTGTCTACCAACCTACTACACTGGACAAATAATAATTTTTAAATTTTCTTGGGTAGAATAGTTTGTGGGTGAGTTATGCAAAGGACCTATCCAAGTTGGGTCGGCGCGCGTCAGGTGTTTAACCGTTGTGGAATCTGATAGTGAGGTGCTGGCCAGACCCCTTATATAGCTTCCTTGGATGCTTTACTTTCATAGTTCCTTGATAATGTGAGTAGTCACGAAAGCGCTTGGAATTTCTCTATTCTTTCAGAGTGGTTTTTTGCATATTTTGAAATCACCTGTTTACTGTGATCTTATTGCATATATATATATATATATATATATATATATATATATATATATATATATATATATATATATATATATATATATATATATATATATATATATACATCAGTAACAACACTACGATCAATCGGGGGATCGAACCCGTGTTGTTTTAGCCCGCCTCATGGTGAGCGAAAATTCACGACGTTCTAACCCACTGGACCGTACAATCCTACAAAGATCACGCACCCAGCAGAGCTAGGTGTTGTGCCGTGATCCGAGGACATACGATGGTGTGAGTGCCCTCCTAATGAGGCGGGTTAAAACATCACAGGTGCGATCCCCCAGCTAGTCTCAGTGTTATTATTTATTAAATGCCCCTCGTTCGTGGCATAAACAATAGGTTTTTGTGTTGTAAAAGAGAAACTAACTACCCTGCCTTGTACCTCACTCTCCTAAAGGGATGAGGCAAATCTCGTTTCCTTAGAGGTAGTAATGGTATGTGATAACGACACGTTGGTAGACTCAAATGCGTTTATAAAGACACTTTATTAGCAAGGTTTTGCTCGCACAGCGGGTTTTATCCAGTCAAATAGATGGTGTGAAAGCGGGAGCTGTGTGGTACAGAAATAATGAGGTGCACATCAAGGCGTCTTAGGTTTTTTTCTGGCGAGAGTTTCAGGTATTGTGTTCAAAGTGTTGATAAGTTGTTTGAGACACTGAAGAGTGTGCACTTTCAACTTTTCTCGAGTGTCGTCCTCCCTGGCAATTAGTAATATACCAGTCCAATGTATCCAATGGGTATCGACTCCAGACTGATGGACTGATTACCTCAAACTCCTCATCTTCCACCATTCATCTCTGTATTGGACTGAAGAAGCCACTACCTGGCGAAACGTTTCCACATTAAAGATCCCCAAATGTTGCACAAGTGTCTCATTCTTTAACACATCCAATGGATGTTGGAATTACAGCGTATTCCATCGTCAAGGGCATTTGTTTTTCCAGCCCATTGGTATTCTAAAATGTTCTTGTGGAGACCTCTGAATGCATCATTTGCGTGAATTGTTTCTGGAATGACTGTTCACTGAAGGAGTGATGTCCTTGGGAAGGTGTACTGCCAGTCAAAAGGTGTACTGCCTGTCAAAAGGTGTACTGCCAGTCAAATTGCATTTGGAACCTGTCGTGTCTAGTTGTCTTATGAGTGTCCGGAAAATGGAGGTCCTAAGATCACTAACATTGTACACAATAGTAATGTTATCAGAATCTCTCTTTAACTAAAAGTTTTGCTAAAATAATGAAGACAAACCAGACTGGGTCGAGGCGAGAGATGAGTCGCCTTGTGTGATCCATAAACTCTTCCAGAAGTCGGGGAGAGACTGGAGAGAAGGCGTAGGCAATCCATGCAAGTGGAGAATACTCATAATAGTGAACATTTTACCTATGAGTTCTGCGAACTCCGTTGTCAGACTGGTACAAGGTTTTCTTTAGTACAGTACGTGTGTCAACTACCTTGCTTGAATACTTCGCCACACGTCTTCACTGGGTCATAATTCATACGAGAAGTTGTTAACACATTACATAATTAAGCTTGTAAGAGAAGTTGTAGAAAGGACTTAATTTTAAATGAGTTCTTGCTAATTGACCAGTTTTGCATACTCGGCATGAGATATATATATATATATATATATATATATATATATATATATATATATATATATATATATATATATATACATATATATGTCGTGCCGAATAGGCAGAACTTGCGATCTTGGCTTAAATAGCAACGGTCATCTTGCCATATAGGACAAGTGAAAATTTGTGTATGCAATAATTTCGCCAAAACCATTCTGAACCTAACGAAAAAAATATATTTGATTTTGTTCGTTTAGTATTAAATTATTGTAAACGTATTTAAAATATATTTAGTTGGGTTAGGCTAAAATAAATTGCGCTTCTTATAATAAGGTTAGGTAAGTTTTCTAAGATTCTTTTGGTGCAAAATTAAAAATTTTTACATTAACATTAATGAAAAATTATATCTTTAAACGTATAAGAGAAAATTTTAGAAAACACTTAATTTTAAATGAGTTCTTCCTAATTGACCAGTTTTATATATTCGGCACGACATATATATATATATATATATATATATATATATATATATATATATATATATATATATATATATATATATATATATATAGGATGGGGTCCACCTCTGGTGTAAATTGTGGGACCCATAGCCTCGGAGAAGTGGATAAAAAGGCTTCAAGGAAGAATATTTGGATTTCTTCCTGAAGCCATTTGAATATTCCACTTCCCCTACCACCCCATCTTTTAAACTATTTTTTTTTTACCAATAGGAATATTTTATTACATAATATGGCACAGAAGATTTAAGAGATACATTGTTGATATAAAGGTGGCATATACGGTACATGTTGTTACGTGTGTATCACCGATTATAAGGCGAAAATCTCATCCAGCTCCTCAGAGCTGGGGCGTGTGCCCAAAATGCAGCATGCATTACCCCTTTGAACAGCCGCGCTGAGCCGCTGGAACAGAAAACTAGCTGCCCTGGGATCCCTAGTTACCCTGATGAGTCTTTTTCCCAGCTCCTTAAGGAAATTAGATGCACTCTTTCCCCATGAGCCAAGGGTCTCTGAGCCTATGGGAACAAACATATAATGATGGGCAAGTTCTCCATATTTTCTAGACTTTTGGGACTCCCTAAAGCTGGCAGCTGCCCCTCCTTCCTCCCTGGTGTATTGGAGATAGGTATCAGCCAAGGTAGATGCACATGTATAGTCCCACACCACCTGCTTCCCATCTGTCCAGGCTTGAAGGGTGATACCATCTGGACGCTTCTGGCTGCCATCAGATCTGCATAGTTGGGGTGGCTCCCTTACTGCTGGGCATCCAACTGTTGTGAGGCTCCTCCTGATAATGTTATTAACCTCCTCATGTCTTGCAATCTTTCCCTCGGATTTACGGCACACAAGACCATGGTACCCGAATCGGTCTGCTGCTTCACTGTCACAAATACACCTGTGTTCGGCGAGAATAGGGGCGGCAAGTCGAAGGGCAACACCGATGCGGATGGTCTGTGGGTCGAGGCGTGTGCCAAGGCTGGAGTTGGGAACAGCCAACAGAAAGTCCCCAGCATGAGGGGCTCTCACTGCCAGCAGGCGGGCTCTATCCTTCCCTGACACACTCTGAAGCATCGTTGAGGCTATATTTTCCACTATTGGACCATCCCAGTGCGATTGTTTGTAGTTGTTGGGGGGAGCAGGTCTGGTTTCTGAGCCCGTTAGATTATCCAAGATCATTGCTCCGTCAATGAATTTTTGGTCCTGGGCTCCAATCTTGTCCCTAAGATGTTCAGGGAGAATCGCTGCTACAAGCTCTCTGGATGCAATACACGAGGACAGAAAAGCAGGTAACGCAATCTGTATATATATATATATATATATATATATATATATATATATATATATATATATATATATATATATATATATATATATATATATATTGACCAGTTCAGTCAACCAGTACCGTGATAGCCTGACTTTCCAGCTGAGCTAAGGTTATGCTTCACGACTTGGTCGTGTGGCAGACGCTTACACAAGCTGGTCGTATACACTCATACTGTCTTGTTTATTCCGAGGTATAAAACAAATTGTAATGAATGGCTCTTCGCTCTCTGGCTCGTTACTGTTATACTGCTGATTATTAAATTCCGTGAATACTGTATATATCTTTCTGAAGGGAATATACGGGTATAGAAGAAGCCTTTGATTGTGTTTATCTTTGTCTTGAGACTGCAGTTGTGAGCAGATACAACACGTGTTGGAACTGCTTATCAGCGTTCCCAAGAGCATTTTTTTCCAGTATAAATAAGAGTTCAGTCACCTGTTTAGGAAATGGGATACTGGGTTAAGGTGACGGGGGGTTTGAGATAATCAGTCCCTCAAACTCCTCCTCTCCTTGCGCCTTTCTGCTATGTATTGGACTGATAAAGCCACTGTGTGGCGAAACGTTTTTTCAATGAAGATTCCCATATGTTGCATAAGTGTCTCAATCTTCAACGTGTCGGTTTTCAAAACTATTTATCACAAGGTGAGGTTGGTAATTTATCAGAAATTGCATAGCAAGGGACTAAGCACTCTTGTTCTACGCTGTGGCCTATTTACTAGCTTACAGACTTTGCTTCATTAAGAGCTAATGAGGTGTATCTCCAAGTTCTCTTTGTTTAGCCAGGAGACCACGGTGCTATACCCAGTTACAGGCACCAGCTATGTCCAGTGCTGTTACACGGCTGATGTTGCATTCGTCCGGTGACTAGTTCCACATTGTGGAGAGATTTAATTGTTGCAGAACCAACTTTTACTGAAACATATTTTTTGTAAAGCTTTCCTTGTCTCTGTGTCTCTGTTTTGTATTTTTCTGTTTGCTTACATTTCCGTCTCTCTTCCTACTAGTGTCTTTATTTTTCCTTGCTGTTTATGTCTCAGTCTATCCCTGCCTAGAATGTGCTAGCAGGCCTGTTGCAGTGCTCCTCCTTTACTCTGTTCTTATTACATTGCCGTCTCTTCTTCCTGCTAGTGTCCCCGTCTCACTAACTACGTTTCTGTCTTGCTCCACATTTGTCTCTCCTTCCTAGCGCCTACTTATCTCCTCTCCGTTTACGCCTCCGTCTGCAGCGACTAAGGAGATCCTGGGGACACTGACGCTGCCTACAAGTCTCGCTCTACTGCCTGTGTATACTGCCACAAGGAAATTACTGTCACTACAGTTGCTTCTTGCTCCGCTTGGGAGGAAGCTTCTGACGCCGGTGAGTCAACGTTCACCATATTACTTTATTTTGCAATTTTTAGTTTCAAAAATCTTGCTTGACTAAAGAGGATTGAAATTTAAATGGGATGGTAATTGTATGTAAATATCAAGAAGGTGGAGAAAATGGCAGGTAAATGATACTGTATATGACACTTAAACAGATATCGTTACTAACAACAATGATTTTTCCCCCACACAGCAGTTATCTTCACTTCCCACAATGTTTCTCCCACAAGCTGGGACACTTTTATTGCCACAATGTTTGTCCAACACAGTAAATACCTTTATTAGCTCCAGCGTTACCCTACACAGGAACTTCATAAATTTACTGGAGAATACGTGAAGAAATAAGAATATATATATATATATATATATATATATATATATATATATATATATATATATATATATATATATATATATATATATATATATATATATATATATATATATATATATATATATATATATATATATATATATATATATATATATTATTAATACATCTGCTGTTTCTCACCGAGGCATGGTGACTCGAGAAACACTCTCTTCATCACTCACTCCATTACTGTTTTGTCAGAGGCGTGCCTACACTTCAGTTTAAAAAATTGCAACATATCTCCACCCCTCCTTCATAATGCTGGCACTGTACTTCTCACCTCCAGGACTCAAGTCCAGCTAACCGGTTATGCTGAATCCCTTCATAAATGCTATTTTGTTGACACTCCAACAGCACGTCAAGTCATAAAAAAAAACATTTTCTTCCACTCGATTCTATCTAACACCTTCACGCATGCTTGTTGGGAGTCTAAACCTCTCGCACAAAAAACTTCCTTTACCTCCTCTCTCCAACTTTTCCTAAGACGAACCCTACCCTGCCTTCCTTCTTCCGCTACAGATTTGTACGCCTTCCAAGTCATTCTATTTCATTCCAACCTCTCTAAATGTCCGAACCACGTCCATAACCCCTCCTCAGCCCTCTGGATAATAGTTTAGATAATCCTACACCTCCTCCTAATTTCCAAACTACGAATTCTCTGCATTATATTCACACCACACACTGCCCTCAGACACAACATCTCCACTGCCTCCAGTCTTCTCCTTATTGCAATATTCACCACCCATGCTCCACACCCATATAAGAGCGTTGGTACCACTATACTCTCATACATTGCCCTCTTTGCTTCCGTGGATAGCGCTCTTTGTATCCACAGACTCCTCAGTTCTCCACTCATCTTTTTCCCCTCGTCAGCTGTTTCCCCTCGTCAGTTGTTTACCCTCGTCAGTTGTTTACCCTCGTCAGTTCACCTCGTCTTTCAAAGAACGTATATACTAACAAGTCCACTCCCAAATATCAGAAAACATTCACTTCTTCCATACTCTCTCCCTCCATCTGGATATCCGATCTGATATCCAAACATAAAAGCAATGTGACACGGGCGAAACAGTGTTTGAATTAAGGTTGTTTGTGTTTATAATCTACGTGTAAGGGGAGGCAAAGTTATAGTCTGGAGTACACTCAGTAATCTTACAAAATCCAGAGGTGCTTTGGTATATATCATATGCAGTGCAATCACCCCAGGTATTTTATCGCAAGTCAACTGTACTGCTGCAGAATCCCCAGATACTCTCCTGCACCTCATCTGTAGTGTTCGTTCATCCCCAGATATTCTCTTACACTTTATCTTAGTGTTACAGCATCCCAAGATGTTCTCCTGCACTTCAGTTGCAGTGTTCCAACATCTCCTGATGGTTTCTTGAGGTTCATCTGTAGTGTTCCAGCATCCCCAGATACTCTCCTACACTCAATCTGTAGTGCTGCAGCATCTCCAGATACTCTTCTGCACTTACGTAGTACTCCGTCATCCGCAGATACTCTCCTGCGCCTGTGCAGTGCTCCATCAATCCCAAATACTCTCCTGCACCTCATCTATACGGCTCCAGCATCCCCAGATACTCTCTTGCTCATCTATAGTCTTCCAGCATCCCCAGATACTCACCTGCGCCTGTGTAGTGCTCCAGCATCCCCAGATACTCTCCTGCGTCTGTGTAGTGCTCCACAATCTCCAGATACTCTCTTGCGCCTCATCTATAGTCTTCCAGCATCCCCAGATACTCTCCTGCGCCAGTGTAGTGCTCCAGCATCTCCAGATACTCTCCTGCGCCAGTGTAGTGCTCCAGCATCTCCAGATACTCTCCTGCGCCAGTGTAGTGCTCCACAATCTCCAGATACTCTCTTGCGCCTGTGTAGTGCTCCAGCATCCCCAGATACTCTCCTGCGTCTGTGTAGTGCTCCACAATCTCCAGATACTCTCTTGCGCCAGTGTAGTGCTCCAGCATCTCCAGATACTCTCTTGCGCCTCATCTATAGTCTTCCAGCATCCCCAGATACTACTATGCTATTCACCACCTTCCTGTGTCTGTACATATTTTCTCATATATTCTCCGTGGACTTGATAAAGTCCACTGTGTGGGCGACACGTTGTCATAAACATAGGTATCCACTGCATACATTGCTTTTGAGATTTACATATCTGTGTATATTCTGCATTACCTACTTTTACAGAATCATGCTTGAATTCGACGGCATCAACTATTTTGGTAAACGTTTATTTTCATGAGATTGGAAGATAACTTTAGATCAATGATAACAGTTTCTGATGTTTTTGAGATATTCTGAGGTTAGCTAAACTGGTTATCTCTTTTTTTTTACAGAAATCAATTTTACAGGCTTAGAGCTGTTATCTTACCTCACTTCATTTCAAAGCCCAGCTCTATCTGAGGCATTCTGCCACCCCACAGGATGCCACCCACAACAGTCGACTAACACCCAGGTACCTACTTACTGTTAGATGAACAGACGCAACACATGTATGGAAACATGTCCAACGTTTCCATTCATACCGGGGATCGAACCACGGACAGTGTGTGAGCTGAGTGTGCTACCAACCGAGCTACGGACTCTATTTACAATAACTTTTAAAGTGCATTTTTCTGTCATTATTTAAGCATAATGATATGGAACATAATTACGGCCCATTAAAACTGATATCAAATATTGCCGGTGTTTATATTGTTTTTATAAAGCATAAAAATATGAGAAAACCTGATAAATTACAATAAACCGGGATTCGAACAGTGGTCTATGTGTATAGTAGGTCCAATGCTGTGGTCACTCATCTAGAGAGCTTACAAAAGGGTGATTTTTACAACCAGCATTTCTGTGACATGGTTGTATCAGCAGCACCAACTGTTGGTGCCACTAATGTGTGTATGTGTTTGTGTATTCACCTGTATGTCATTGCAAGGGTCGAGTCACAGTGTGTATGTGTGTGTACTCACCTAATTGTGGTTGCAGGAGTCGAGTCATAGCTCCTGGCCCCATATGTGTGTATATGAGTATAATCCACTAATTCTTAAGCTGTATGTGTTTGTGTATTCACCTGTATGTCATTGCAAGGGTCGAGTCACAGTGTGTATGTGTGTGTACTCACCTAATTGTGGTTGCAGGAGTCGAGTCATAGCTCCTGGCCCCATGTGTGTGTATATGAGTATAATCCACTAATTCTTAAGCTGAATGACCCATACAGATTTAGCGAACCATGGAATACAAAAAATACAGAACCTGTACAAAACACGAAGAGGAAAAACACGGCGCTCGTGTAAATTACCTCACACTGGAAACGTTACATAAAGTTGATAACAAATGTAACTACAGTTTAAAAACAACAATGTTATATTTAAGAATGTAATTTAAATTCCTCCCTCGCTTCTTCGTTTACATGTGTACGGGTAATGTACATGTGTGCACGGAATGGTGGTAGCCACGTTAGTGGACATGTGTGTGCGGAATAACGGTAGCGAGGTGAGTGTACACACTCCATGTGTACTTAAGAGTAATTGACAGGTTAGTGTACGTGTTTGTGTGGATTGGTAACAGTCAGTTTAGTGTACATAAATGTACAGAAAAGGTGATAGGTTATTGTACATATGTGCACAGTAGTGGAGAGGTTAGTGTACATGTATGTACGATATAGTAGGTATTATTTTACGTCTGTTTACGTATGGATTTACTCAAATTTTCCATAGAGCTGAATAGTCACCCCTTACAGAGCTGAACACATCTTCATAGAGCTGAACACACAACTATCGTAGAGCTGAGAACAGCCTTGCAGAGTTGAACACACCTTTAGAGCTAAACACACCTTTTAGAGAGGTGAACATACACTTCTTATAGAGCTTAATAAAACTTTTATAGAGCTGAACACAGGCCACTTATAGAGCTAAACATAGGTCTTATAGAACTGAGCACACTTTTCAAGAGCTGAACAAAGATCTATTGTAGAGTTGAGTACACCTCTTACAAAGTGATCACACGCCCCTACAGAGTGAACACACGCCCCTACAGAGTGAACACACGCCCCTACAGAGTGAACACACGCCCCTACAGAGTGAACACACGCCTCTACAGAGTGAACACACGCCCCTACAGAGTGAACACACGCTCCGACAGAGTGAACACACGCCCCTACAGAGTGAACACACGCCCCTACAGAGTGAACACACGCCCCTACAGAGTGAACACACGCCCCTACAGAGTGAACACACGCCCTTACAAAGCTGAGCACATGTTTCTGCAAAACTGAACACACCCCCTACAAAGCAGAACACACGCTTCTACAAAACTGAACACACCCCCTATACAACTGAACACACGCCTTTGCAGAGGTGAACACACACCCCTACACAATTGAACACACGCCCCTACACAACTGAACACGCGCCAATACACAACTGAACACACGCCCCTACACAACTTAACACACGCCCCTTCACAACTGAACACGCGCCCCTACACAACTGAACACACACCCCTACACAATAGAACACACTCCCCTAAACTACTGAACACACGCCCCTACACAACTGAACACGCGCCCCTACACAACTGAACACACACCCCTACACAACTGAACACACGCCCCTACACAACTGAACACACGCCTCTACACAACGGAACACACTCCCCTACACAACTGAACACACTCCCCTACACAACTGAACACACACCCCTACACAACTGAACACACTCCCCTACACAACTGAACACACTCCCCTACACAACTGAACACACTCCCCTACACAACTGAACACACACCCCTACACAACTGAATACACTCCCCTACACAACTGAACACACTCCCCTACACAACTGAACACACTCCCCTACACAACTGAACACACTCCCCTACACAACTGAACACACTCCCCTACACAACTGAACACACTCCCCTACACAACTGAACACACGCCCCTACACAACTGAACACACTCCCCTACACAACTGAACACACTCCTCTACACAACTGAACACACTCCCCTGCACAACTGAACTTACGCCCATATACAACTGAACACACTCCCCTACACAACTGAACACACTCCCCTACACAACTGAACACACTCCCCTACACAACTGAACTTACGCCCCTACACAACTGAACACACGCCTCTACACAACTGAACACACTCCCCTACACAACTGAACACACACCCCTACACAACTGAACACACGCCCATACACAACTGAACACACTCCCCTACACAACTGAACACACTCCCCTACACAACTGAACACACTCCCCTACACAACTGAACACACTACCCTACACAACTGAACACACGCCCCTACACAACTGAACACACGCCCCTACACAACTGAACACACTCCCCTACACAACTGAACACACTCCCCTACACAACTGAACTTACGCCCCTACACAACTGAACACACTCCCCTACACAACTGAACACACTCCCCTACACAACTGAACTTACGCCCCTACACAACTGAACACACTTCCAAACACAACTGAACACACTCCCCTACACAACTGAACTTACGCCCCTACACAACTGAACACACTCCCCTACACAACTGAACACACTCCCCTACACAACTGAACACACTCCCCTACACAACTGAACACACTCCCCTACACAACTGAACACACACCCCTACACAACTGAACACACACCCCTACACAACTGAACACACACCCCTACACAACTGAACACACACCCCTACACAACTGAACACACACCCCTACACAACTGAACACACACCCCTACACAACTGAACACACTCCCC
>NC_091379.1:11256319-11278819 GCF_038502225.1 Cherax quadricarinatus
CATTATCAAGGAACTATAAAAAATAAATCATCAACAGGAGGGCATATAAAGAAGCAAGACTACACCTCACAAACACGTCACAACAACAAGACTACACCTCACAAACACGTCACAACAACAAGACTACATCTCACAAACACGTCACAGCAACAAGACTACACCTCACAGTCACGTCACAACACCCGACTCTGTGAAACACAACTGATACTCTACACAAGCATTAAGATTTTTTACTTGTCTAATATATCATTAAATTCTTCCCAAAGGACGCCTTCACTGGAAGACATCCCTTGGGAATGTACTGGCTTGGACATCCTCCTATTTTCTGCAATTTTGCAGGCTCCTGATGATGCGTTGATAGATTATTTGGCCTGCACACCTTGCTATAGGACGACCAGCAGGGAAGGTAAGTCTGCCAAAACTGCCTCACAAGTGTACCACCTCGCTTCACAGCTTTAGTGGGCTTCCTTGTGGTATAACGACGGGGCCCCTGCTCGTTAAACATTTAGCACCTGGCTCGCTAGTCGGGAGGCAGCCTATATGGGTTTGTGACATACGCCGAATAAGATGTAACATACTCTTAGCATTCCACAATAAGTCACGAAATCCTAATAAGACGATTGCAGACAAACCACAGAAAGGATGGGGTTCAAATCCACAGGTGAGTTCTAATATTCACAGGCCAGTATGCCTACCACTGGACAAGCTTGCCTTTATAGGATTAATCAAAGCAGGTACATTTCTATATACCATGGGAAGGTTAGAAAGGGCTAGGCTATGCCGGCCGATAGCCTTTAAACTCAAAACTCAACGAATCCTAAAGCCCCTGCGAGGGCGTAAGAATGTAAATTATGGGTTACCATGTAAATAGTGTCCTCTTACGATACCTTTGTAGTGTTAAGTGTTGTCTTACTGCGGAGGCAGAGTGGAGAAATGAGCTTCCTTGGCCATTTAAGTATGCAAGTGAAACACATATGCGGCATTAACACATCTATTTAGGAGACGTTTCTCCCACCAGGGGGCATTATCAGCACACACCATTTATAGCCATATTTGGCCTGTGAGAGTTGTACTGGTCAGGACTGTAACAAGCATGAAGCTCCAAGAGTACAGTCGTGTTAGGCTCCAGACTCAGTGTGCCATCTCCTCTCTCTCCCTTTGAAACTCACCAGGAACACCTCTTTCCTGATCATTGAATAAATTTGATCGTTCTCTGGGCCTCTATTGCCCATTGTTGTGAAAAAGAAAGAATTAAAGCAATCGGATCAAGGGAAACTCCGAGCGAAGGGGTCGAACTGGGATATTACGGTAAAAATACTGTTAAAACTGTGTGGTAATGTCCCTCCATCACAGCACATACACAGCACCGACTCCAAGGAAAACTTTAGCTGCGGAGAAAATATATAAATAATTATTTTATTTATTGCAGAGGAAGTACACTGAGCAGGTGTCGATTTAGCTTCTGTTTCTCTGTTGATCTATTAACCTGATAGATGTATTAATCTGACAGAGTGATAGATCATAAAACTATCCATCGACAGTCAGTGGAAATACACTGAATATGTATAGATTTAACTTGTATTACTCTGTTGATCTATTAATCTGATAGATACATCTGATTGATTTTTTGTTCTATTAATCTGACACATAGATCTATTGATTTATTAATCTGATAGATCTATTGATCTATTAATCTAATAGATACATCTGTTGCTATATTAATCTAATTGATCCATTAATCTAATAGATAGGTCTATTGATCTATTAATTTGATAGAGCTATTGATTTGATAGATCTATTGATCTGATAGACAGATCTATTGATCAATTAATTTGATAGATGTATTAATCTGACAGATGTGTTAATCTGACAGATATATTAATCTAACAGATATATTAATCTGATAGAGTAATAGATCACAAAACTATTTATCAACAGTCAGAGGAAATACACTGAACAGGTGTAAATTTAACTTCTGTTTACTCTATTGATCTATTAATCTGAGAACAGTGATAGATTGCAAAACTATCTATCACATATTTAGCCTCAGATCTCTTTAACGGAAGTAGGAGGGAGGGGGGTACCTTGATGCCAGTGGAGGGCTCTTGATCAAGGAATTAGAGCTACTCTCACATTCGATGGTACAAACGGGATTATTTCCCACTCCAGATATTAAAAAAAAAACTCAATAGATTTCCATTTTTCCCCCAAAATATTATAAATAAAACGGGTTTCAGGGGTCAAAAAATTTGCCAGTTTTTCAAAAAAGAATTAAAATACTTGTATTGTGTTTTTCTGAAGTATCTCCGATCTAATCAAATATTAATTACAAGTTATAACTGCTTGAATGACGACAAAATGGAACAAATAAGACTTTAATGGAGTATTGAAAACTTTACAAAGACTCCCGCGCCCCATTAACGTTTGTCATTTGTTCCAGTCGCAAATAAATAGCACTAACTAGGTGTGTAAATCTTGCCCTGATGCGTTTGTCGTCTCGTTTATTAATTTAGCTAAAGAATTTAAAAGCACAGTACCGTGACTGGAACAATAAATAACGAGCACAAAGATAAATTAGAAATGTGTACAACACCTAGGCGTCTTTATTGTGGAAACGTTTCGCCACACAAGGGCTTCATCAGTCCATAAAGACTGAAGGATTGATTACGTTGACTCTAGGCTCAAGGACTGATTACCTCAAAATTCTTCTGATCATCGCCTTTCTTCTTTGTATTTGACTGATGAAGCCACTGTGTGGCGAAACGTTTCCACAATAAAGATATCCAAGTTTTGCACATGTGTCTAATTTATCAACTTGTCGGTTCTCAGAATCATTTGTCTACAAACTCGCTCACAGGAGAAAGAAAGTTATGACGATGAAGTCAAACTTTCATTTTGTATTTTCTTTCTCGTCTACAGCAGAATACAGAGGTGAGTAAGGTTCTTACAGTGGTATTATTGCTTGTAATACCACCGTCAGAGGTCCTCACTGGGAGTATTATTGCTTGTAATACCACCGTCAGAGGTCCTCACTGGGGGTATTATTGCTTGTAATACCACCGTCAGAGTTCCTCACTAGGGGTATTATTGTTTGTAATACCACCGTCAGAGGTCCTCACTGGGGGTATTATTGCTTGTAATACCACCTTCAGAGTTCCTCACTAGGGGTATTATTGCTTGTAATACCACCGTCAGAGGTCCTCACTGGGGGTATTATTGCTTGTAATACCACCGTCAGAGTTCCTCACTGGGGGTATTATTGCTTGTAATACCACCGTCAGAGTTCCTCACTGGGGGTATTATTGCTTGTAATACCACCGTCAGAGATCCTCACTGGGGGTATTATTGCTTGTAATACCACCGTCAGAGATCTTCACTGGGGGTATTACTGCTTGTAATACCACCGTCAGAGGTCCTCACTGGGGGTATTACTGCTTGTAATACCACCGTCAGAGGTCCCTCACTGGGGGTATTATTGCTTGTAATACCACCGTCAGAGGTCTTCACTGGGGGTATTACTGCTTGTAGTACCACCGTCACAGGTCCTCACTGGGGTTATTACTGCTTGTAATACCACCGTCAGAGGTCCTCACTGGGGGTATTATTGCTTGTAATACCACCGTCAGAGATCCTCACTAGGGGTATTACTGCTTGTAATACCACCGTCAGAGATCCTCACTGGGGGTATTAATCCTTGTAATACCACCGTCAGAGGTCTTCACTGGGGGTATTACTGCTTGTAATACCACCGTCAGAGGTCCTCACTGGGGGTATTACTGCTTGTAATACCACCGTCAGAGGTCCTCACTAGGGGTATTACTGCTTGTAATACCACCGTCAGAGATCTTCACTGGGGGTATTACTGCTTGTAATACCACCGTCAGAGATCCTCACTGGGGGTATTACTGCTTGTAATACCACCGTCAGAGATCCTCATTAGGGGTATTACTGCTTGTAATACCACCGTCAGAGGTCCTCACTGGGGGTATTACTGCTTGTAATACCACCGTCAGAGGTCCTCACTGGGGGTATTACTGCTTGTAATACCACCGTCAGAGGTCCTCACTGGGGGTATTACTGCTTGTAATACCACCGTCAGAAGTCCTCACTGGGGGTATTACTGCTTGTAATACCACCGTCAGAGGTCCTCACTGGGGGTATTACTGCTTGTAATACCACCGTCAGAGGTCCTCACTGGGGGTATTACTGCTTGTAATACCACCGTCAGAGATCCTCATTAGGGGTATTACTGCTTGTAATACCACCGTCAGAGATCCTCATTAGGGGTATTACTGCTTGTAATACCACCGTCAGAGATCCTCACTAGGGGTATTACTGCTTGTAATACCACCGTCAGAGATCCTCACTAGGGGTATTACTGCTTGTAATACCACCGTCAGAGGTCCTTACTGGGGGTATTACTGCTTGTAATACCACCGTCAGAGGTCCTTACTGGGGGTATTACTGCTTGTAATACCACCGTCAGAGGTCCTCACTGGGGGGTATTACTGCTTGTAATACCACCGTCAGAAGTCCTCTCTGTGGTTTTACGTTTTGTAATATCACCATCGTCTTATTGCATCTAATACCGTGGTGGTATTTCTGCTAACGATACCACGGTGTTTCGCCCACTCTCTGAAGCAAAGCTCATTTTGCGGCGCTCTGAATGGTGCATATTGTATGATCATACGGGTTTAGCGCTTAGTTCTGAAAATACTAAATGAATAACCTAGTTGATTCATGCCACAACCAACAGCGAATTGTGCAGCAAATCAGATCCAGAACTATGTTGCAACCCAAATCACGACATACAACCCCTTACAAAGAGCTAGCTCTGCTGGCTGCGCCATCTTTGTAGGATTGGGTGGTTTACAGGGTAGTGCAACAATTGATATAGTGCAACAACCCCACAATATACCATGCAACCTCTCAAAGCATCCTTCAACAACCCCTCACAAGATCATGTAACAACTCCTCACAAGACCATGCAACAACCCCTCACAAGACCATGCAACAACCTCTCACAAGACCATGTAACAACCTCTCACAAGACCATGTAACAACCTCTCACAAGACCATGTAACAACCTCTCACAAGACCATGTAACAACCTCTCACAAGACCATGTAACAACCTCTCACAAGACCATGTAACAACCTCTCACAAGACCATGTAACAACCCCTCACAAGATCATGTAACAACCCTCACAAGACTCTGTAACAAACCCTCACAAGACCATGTAACAACCACTCACAATACCATGTAACAACCTCTCACAAGACCATGTAACAACCCCTCACAAGACCATGTAACAACCTCTCACAAGACCATGTAACAACCCCTCACAAGACCATGTAACAACCTCTCACAAGACCATGTAACAACCCCTCACAAGACCATGTAACAACCCCTCACAAGACCATGCAACAACCCCTCACAAGGCCATGTAACAACCCCTCATAGAATCCTTCAAAAATCCCTCACAAGACCATGTAACAACCCCTCACAAGACCATGTAACAACCCCTCACAAGACCATGTAACAACCCCTCACAAGACCATGCAACAACCCCTCACAAGACCATGCAACAACCCCTCACAAGACCATGCAACAACCCCTCACAAGACCATGTAACAACCCCTCACAGAATCCTTCAACAACCCCTCACAAGACCATGCAACAACCCCTCACAAGACCATGCAACAACCCTTCACAAGACTATGTAACAACCCCTCACAAGACCATGCAACAACCCCTCACAAGACCATGTAACAACCCCTCACAGAATCTTTCAATAACCCCTCACAAGACCGTGCAACAACCCCTCACAAGACCATGTAACAACCCCTCACAAGACCATGAAACAACCTCTCACAAGACCATGTAACAACCTCTCACAAGACCATGCAAGAACCCCTCAGAAGACCATGCAACAACCCCTCAGAAGGCCATGCAACAACCCCTCACAAGGCCATGTAACAACCCCTCATAGAATCCTTCAACAATCCCTCACAAGACCATGCAATAACTCCTCCCAGGACCATGCAACAACCCCTCACAAGACCATGCAACAACCCCTCACAAGACCACGAAACAACCCCTCATAGAATCCTTCAACAACCTCTCACAAGACCATGCAACAACCCCTCACAAGACCATGCAACAACCCCTCACAAGACCATGCAACAACCCCTCACAAGACCATGCAACAACCCCTCACAAGACCATGCAACAACCCCTCACAAGACCATGCAATAACTCCTCCCAGGACCACGCAACAAACCCAACTGGCAAAGCACCTAATGTTTTTCTTCCCAGTTGCCTTTTTTTTCCTTCTTTTCCCTCCCCTGGGAGCGCCTCTGAGGCAGAAATCTAGAGTGTAAGGCCAGGAGGAACGTACATACTACAATATTCAGCAGTGGATGCCACTGTATGTATAACGCAGGTAATGTATTCGCCAACGCCTTAGGTCCCAGAGAGAATGCAAATGCGGAACGATTTTCATGGGAATGCAGGGGGGCAGGATCCCCTCAGAAATGGTGGACACTTGTTATACCCAGAGTACAAAGCACTGTCAAACTCCTCTATAGACTTCGAGAGTAAAATTACGTTTATTGTGGTTAGAAAAGAACGCTGAAATTTGTAGAGGGAAGGGAAATTTACGGATAATGAAATTTCGTGGGGAAGCTCTTGCTATGAGCGAAGATGCTCTTCGATACGCTAGGTTGCGCTTAACGCTATGAAAGATGCTCTCTAGTACGTTTAAATCCCAAGAAAATGCTCTACGATGCTCGTATCACCAAGAAAGATGCTTTTGATTACATTTAACACTCTAGATGATGCCATATTGGATAAGCTTAACACTAATCACCACTACTGAAGTATTCGTCGTAATTCGTTTAGAATTATAGTGTCGTAAGAAAACATTTCCCAACGATATTGGTAAAGAAATTGAATATGTCGTCACATGGGAACATAATAATATAAGAAAGAAGGAACACTGTAGCAGGCCTACTGACCCATGCTAGGCAAGTCTAATTCTCCCACCGGCTTAAGACAATGCCTTAATCTAGTCAGGTCAGTCACATTCACTTAAGGAAGGAACACGGCATCAGACCTAGTAGCACAAGCTAGTCAGGTCCAACTCACACCCACCCACATCCACTCATGTATTTATCCAATCTATTTTTTAAAACACACGCATGTCAACACGGACACCAGCACACACGAAAAAAATCACGTACGCACATGAACAAACACATGAACATGAATTCATACACAGGTCTCACAAACGCCTACACGAACGCGCACACAAACACGCAAGCACTAACGTACTCATAAACACTCGCATAAATAAGCACACACACACATTAACAAGCACAGGAAAACCCCTGCAAAAACACACGCACAAACACAGCCTCGTCTTACAAGTAAAATAAACTTATGAAGAACACGATGAAGATGAGCCAGATTCTCTAACACCATAAACTGAGGATCTCTGACTACCTCGGAGGCTTAACACGCTACTGCAAGAGCTCTTCCAGTTCAGATTTTATCTATTTTATGGTGATCTGTGGCAATGAGAGAGAGAGAGAGAGAGAGAGTGATGTAAATGGTGCATGTATATTCATCTTTATACTCAACTATGTGTCATTGCAAGAGTCGAGTCTTAGCTCCTGGTCCCGCCTCTCAACTTGTCGCTTGCCCGATTCATTCTCTCCAAGCCTCGTGGGCTTTGTTGTACCTTCTCTTAAAACTATGTATACAGCATGCCTCTATCACTTTCTGACCACACTGATCCTGAATAAATACTTCCTAACATCCCTATGCCTCACCAATGTCTTTAATCTCCAGCTATGCGACGAGTACCTGCATCCAACTTCTCAAACATCCTATCGCTGCCTATCCTACATATTTCCCTTAACGTTTTATATGTCATCATGCATTTCCTGGTTCTTCTGTCCTCTAGTGCTATTGCTCTAATTCCGCTAGCGTCTACCTTTACAAGCCTCGTTGCTTACCTATTCACCTTCTCCAATTTCTTCACATAACTTTTCAGATGTGGGTTCCATGCTGGTTCTGCGTACTCCAGGATATGTCTAGCATATGTTGTATAAAGAATCCTGAATGAGTTCTGTCGTGATTAACAAAACCTACGTTCTGATTAGGCCTTTGCTGACATGAAATTCTTAAATTGTCTCTCAGCCTTTCTCGTCATTCTTTGTATATTTGTATCTGGCCTGTTTCTGTTTTCATCTGTCCTTCGCTTTCTCTAGTTTTTCCATTCTCTTATGCATTTCTTTTTTTCTCTCTCTCTACGTCCTTGGTTAAATCAAGAGCTGTCTTTGTGTATGCTATTACCTATTCTTCTTCTTTCAACAAACCGGCAGTATCCCACCGAGGCAGGGTGGCCGATAAAAGAAAAGCAAATGTTTACCTTTTTAATATTAGTAATGTATACAGGAGAAGGGGTTACTAGCCCCTTGCTCCCGGCAGTTTAGTCGCCTCTCACGACACGCATAACTTACGGAGGAAGAATCTCCACGACTACGGTGCTCTTCGCACCTACTCCAAGGTTGAGGGACTGATTACCTCATCTTCTGTACATAGTCCTACTGTCTTCAAGTTATGTCCTAGAATTTGTATTGATAAAGCCACTGGATGGCGAAACGTCTACAATAAAGATACCCAGATGTTGCACCTGTGTCTTAATATCATCTTGTCGGTATTACACAACAGGAAGAATTCTGTTCCACTTCCCCATGGAGATAAGAGGAAATAAAGAAGAACAAGAACTAGTAAGAAAATAGAAGAAAACTCAAAGGGGTGTGTATATATATGCTTATACATGTATGTGTAGTGTGACCTAAGTGTAAGTAGAAGTAGCAAGACGTACCTGAAATTTATCCTTTGGCACCTGACGAGGTATCCATGAGGAATTAGACACATGTGCATCACCTGAGTATCTTTATTCGAAGACATTTTACGAACCAGTAGATTTATCAGTTCAGTACAGGTATGATATGTGAAGACAGTAGGAGATGAGGTAATCAGTCCCTCGGTCTAAAAGCCGGTATTTCAGATTCACTAGAAGTAAAATATTGAACGCTAGCTTCTATGCTATGGGACCGATTACCTTATCTTCTTCTGTGGATAATATTGCAAGGCTGAGAAACGGATAACCTCATCTTCAGCTGTCTTCTCTTAGCATCTCTGTATCGAATTGATAGAGGTATTGGCTGGCGAAATGCTTTCATATAACAATACCCAGGTGTTGCACATGCATCTAGCTCCTCATCTTGTCGGGATTGCATATCATTATTGCGTTGATAGGTATTCTATCATCTAATCCGTTGAATTTCTTTCATTTCTGTTGCTTTGATAGGTATTCTATCATCTAACCCGTTGTCTTTTCTTTCATTTCCGTTTCCCACTGCACTGCATTCGGGAATTATTTCACCCCTTTGAAGTTTCCTTTTCTAAAGACCTGTTTCTTGTGTCCTCAACCTGTCAGTCTTCCATTTACATTCAGTTTCACAAGGCACTCAAAACTCAGTGTCCATTCGCTTCCTATTTGTCATTTCTTTCTATACCTTCGCCAGGTAAACACCAGTAGGATTACGCTTCCTACCTGTCAATTCTTCCTTCTCACTCCTTCACTAGGAGGACAGATCGCTGAGGTAAAATAATATATAGAAAAAAAACAGTGGAAATGTAGCTGGAAATGCTGAAGAACTACAATCACTACTACTACTAGTACTAAAGCTAATAACGCTATTACTTTTACTATTACAACTATTAAGGCTAATACTATTTCTGCCTTTCCTGCCACTTCTACTAATACTACTATTCCTACTACTTCTGTGCAACTACTTATACTGATACGACTACAATATAGCTACTGCTAGCAATGCTGTCATCACTACTAAATCTACCGGTGCTACGACTACTACAATGCTGCTACTAGCACTGATGCTGCAGCTTCAATTAATGCTAGTTCTACAACCACAATAAGCTTATTAGTTACCGAAACCGTACCCATGTTTGTGAGTTCTGAGGAGTTAAGACTTAGAGCGAACAATAGAGCTTCTTTTACAGTGATAGAGTTGAAAGTTCAAGAGTTATGTCCTATTACAGTTAACTCTAAAGACAGTGTAAAATTTCGAACCTGAGTTTTAATTATGGAAAAGTTGCAGTGCGAACCAAACATTAAATAGATCTGCATTATGTGTGTGTGTGTGTTCGTCTTGGACCATTCTTGTTCCTCCTCTCTTTATCCCGTCCCTGTTCTTGCCTATATATACTGGCTCACTCATTCCCTTCTGTCAGTGTGACTTCTGACTGGTCCACGTAGGACCGAAACGTCACCATAGGCTTTTCTCTTTCCTATTACTAACAGGTTCTAACCATAATTTTTAAAGGGGTGGACCAGTAAGCCAGCGGAAGTCCTCGGTCAGATGACTAAAAGCTCCATCAGTGAGTCATCATCTAAGACCCGCCTCAGGAAACACTTGTCCTGTTTCCTGACGAACCTTATCTAACCTAACTTAACCTAACCTAGCTTAAGCTAACCTAACCTAACCTAACCTGACCTAACTTAACCCAACCTAACCTGACCTAACCTAGCCTAGCCTAACTTAACCAAACCTAACTCAGCCTCTCTCCTATGCTGGTTATGTATGTATCGTTTTCAAAGTAAAACATTATCAAAATATAATTGTCAATTTTTCCTTGCGTTTTTATTATGCATCTTACTAATATTTTTTTACCTCTTACTCCTTGACCATCTTGACAGAATATTTGGATATACAACTAAGCGCCTATAGTCTTCACAACAGGTATATATTTTTTTCCCGGACTGCATCAGGGAAATGAAGTTTCCCAGATCTAACACGGCCTACGATACTTGGGTCTTCCCTTCTCATTTCCTGGCTGACCTACCTAGAGTGCACCAAGAAACTCGCCTCAGGAAGTACACACACTTTCCACACACCCAGCACATTAGGAAGTAGTCTCTATGGCGTAATGGAAAGCACATTAGCAATGTAGTAACCACTGTCAACGCTCATCACAGCTTTCATGCTCATCCTTGAGCTCTCACCAGTGCTCTCCAACAGTTGTTGGAACGTTCATTTAACACCTCATAGCTCCAGGGGAAGCTTTCCATTAGTCGGTCCACTAGTCAGCCTCTTGTTCCCAGGGACACTTTAGGTTAGGTAAGGTTCCTCAGGAAACAAGACAAGTGTTTGCTGACACGGGTCTTAGTCAGATGGTGACCCGCCGATGGACCTTTTGGTCATCCGAGCGAGGTCATCCACTGGCTAACCAGTCCACCCCTTTAAAAAATATGGTCGAAGTTATAACCATTCAGTATCCCAGGGACACCCACACAACCAAGGTAGCAGAAGCAAACTCACGGACGGTAACACAACTGAAAACAGCCACAACAATGTCGCCACATGCGACTCTTTCCTAACAGCCATTGGAAGGATACAGTTAGCCCAGAGACTTTTAGCATGATCCTTAGTCTTCACCAATGATACCTCTCACTAAGAGGTGTATAGGTAGATCAAGATGCAGTGTTTATGGTGTGTTGGGTGTTAGCGAAAAGGAAAACAGAGAGAGAGAGAGACCGAGGATACGATGATAAATGAGAGGAGGAGGAGGCAGTGATAAATGCCAGAGAAAAATTGGAATTAGCTAATCAGTCTCTTAAAAGCGTGTATTTTAACACGCTTCGTAGCTTTTATATTTTTGTCAGATTTTACGTTTAAACTGAAATTTCCGTTATAATAGATATGATTATTTTAGGTTAGGTTAGCTTAGGTTATGTTAAATTAGGCTTTATTATGTTACGTTAAGTTAGGTTAACCTAGGCTAGGCTAAGTAAAATTAGGAAATTATATTGCATTAGGTTAGGTTTCATTAAGATAGGTTATAATGCATTAGATTAAGTTAGTTTAAGTTAGTCTAATTTACGTTACATTAGGCTAGGTTATGTTTTAATTAAGTTAACGGTAGTTAGGTAAGACACATATGCAACAGTTAGGTATCTTTATTATGAAACGTTTCGCCTACACAGTAGGCTTCTTCAGTCGAGTACAGAAAAGTACTTTTCTGTACTTGACTGAAGAAGCCTACTGTGTAGGCGAAACGTTTCATAATAAAGATACCTAACTGTTGCATATGTGTCTTACCTAACAACCTGTCGGTATTTTATACCATTTTAATGTTCAAGTTAACGGTACATAATACTTACAAGTTGGTGAATAACACATTATTGCACATATGTCTTACGTTAGGTAAAATTTGTTTAGGTTACGTCAGATAAACGTAAATGAACTTAATTTACTTGCAATTAACGAAATAACGAGAAAACGCACTAATACGATCTTCGCCTTGCGTTGTTTTAATTACAGACGAGATAGATTAACACAGTTTATCGTAAGGAAAAAATTAATACAATTGATCGATTTACCTGGAGTTTACCTGGAGAGGATTTTGGGGGTCAACGCCCCCGAGGCTCGGTCTGAGACCAGGTGAAGACAGGTGAAAATAAAATCAAGGAAAAACGCTTCAGAGATAATTGGAGGAAGAGGAAGAACATGGAAGAGGAAGAACATGGAAGGTGAACATATTACAGAACATGGGAGGCGAATAACGTGGAAAATGAAGAATATAGATAACGAAATAAAAGATGAAGGCAGTAAAGTGGGAAA
Organism: Cherax quadricarinatus; assembly: GCF_038502225.1. NCBI lineage: Eukaryota > Metazoa > Arthropoda > Malacostraca > Decapoda > Parastacidae > Cherax > Cherax quadricarinatus. Next base: position 11,269,039 of record NC_091379.1, read on the forward strand.
GTGACAAAGGAAAACAACAGTGTGAGCTTCATCAAGCTTAAGCTTGAACAAATAACCCGCACATAGAAGAGAGGAGCTTACAACGACGTTTCGGTCCGACTTGGACCATTTACAAAGTCACACTAAGTGTGACTTTGTAAATGGTCCGAAGTCGGACTGAAACGTCGTCGTAAGCTCCTCTCTTCTATGTACGGGTTATTTGTGTATCGTTCCAGTCACGGTATTGTGTATTTTTTTGTTATATAACACAGCTTGGGGAGTGGTGTGTAGAGTGGGTCTTGGGGTATAGATTGGGCAGTGGTGTGTAGAGTGGGTCTTGGAGTATAGATTGGGCAGTGGTGTGTAGAGTGGGTCTTGAGGTATAGATTGGGCAGTGGTGTGTAGAGTGGGTCTTGGGGTATAGACTGGGCAGTGGTGTGTAGAGTGGGTTTTGGGGTATAGATTGGGCAGCGGTGTGTAGAGTGGGTCTTGGGGTATAGATTGGGCAGTGGTGTGTAGAGTGGGTCTTGGGGTATAGATTGGGCAGTGGTGTGTAGAGTGGGTCTTGGGGTATAGATTGGGCAGTGGTGTGTAGAGTGGGTCTTGGGGCATAGACTGGGCAGTGATGTGTAGTGGGTGGTGATATGCCTGGTGTTCCAGTGTTGACTTTTCGATAGATACGTGTAATCTAACGCTTATACAAAGAGCACAGGAAGCTGACCAAACAAGTACGACACTATGCGCTATTTCTCTCATCATGATCTGCTAACTAAGCGAGGCGTCCTCATCGGATTTTAGCCCAGAGCTTTCAGAATCTGTAGTCGTGAGTACATGGTAGATGAGTACTGCCTTTACAGGATTTAGAGCTTTGAAATTTCCCTGCCATATTATAGCATCTTGTAAACGTAAAGTCAGATTATTTTTAATCAAAGAGAATTTTCATGAATTTTCATCCACAGTGACAATACAGGCTCTCCTCGCTTAACGACGGAGTTCCTTCCCTAAGACTATGCTGGTAAATGAATTCGTAGCTAAGTGAGGAGTATACTATAATGGTAGTGGGTCTGTGTCATTCATCAATTATAACATTTCTGGTACATTTTGAATGTTTATACAACAGTGTACTGGTTATTGTAATAAACTTATAACAGAAAATCAGCTCTAATATACATTATTTAAGTAAGCATAGTGATCAGAGAGCCCGTCGTAAGTCCGAGTCGTCAGCAAACGAGTACGTCGCTAAATGACTAAAGGCTGTACTGCTCTCATAAAAAGCCAGCCTTATATGGAGGTTGCATCATGTACGTCTATCATATTAAGGATATCACCCATGTACATATCCCAAACAGTTGAGCATACAGAGAGTATACACTGTTTCTTGTACTGGCTGTGACAAACAGCGTGTGTGTAAGACGGCCAATGATCTCAACACAAACCCAAGAACACAAATATGCGTGTACAGTGTTAACAACGCTTGTGTAATCCACGGGAATCGCTAATCACATATGGACTGGAGTAAGCAGCAGCTAATACTCCGAGAGAGTGACACGAACAGGAGAAAGTGCATCAAAGATTTAGACACCGTCGAACAAAACCGTGGTACCTTCACCATTTCAAAATCGCTGGAACATTATATACCTTGGAATCCCTTCTTTGCAAATCCTCAGATCACTTTCACCTTCATTTTCCTTCACCTCCACCAACAACTTTCATTCCGTAAAGTAAAAGGACACAAGTGCAACTAATGTGACATTTATTGTGGCAACGTTTCGCTCTCCAGGAGCTTTATCAAGCTTGATAAAGCTCCTGGAGAGCGAAACGTTGCCACAATAAATGTCACATTAGTTGCACTTGTGTCCTTTTACTTTACATATTGTCGGTAATTCTACCAACTTTATTACAACTTTCATTCCACCACCCATTCTTACACCCTCACCACCCACCAACTCTTCACCACACCGCCCACTCAGAACTCACCTGCACCTCTCCTGTTACCTGACCCAGGCTTCCTCTCAGTGCCTGACTGTTTGATATTAAAAGAAAGGTGTATCGTGTTCTCTATGTAACTTGATAAACCTCACACTGAGCGAAACGTCGTTTAATAAAACTGTGTTTTTAAGTCTTTTATTCACAGCATGGATGGTGAAGAACATGGACGTTGAAGAATACGGATAATAAAGAACATGGACGTTGAAGAATACGGATAATAAAGAACATAAAAGACAAAGAATATGTAAGACGAGTTACATACCCGAAAGATGAACAAGGAAAATGATGAAGATGATGAACAAGGAAGAAAAAGAAAGTGGAGATAAAGGACGTGGAAGATGAAGAACACGAGAGATGAAGAACATATTAGATAATAAGAATGGAAGCTGTATAACACAACCGGAGAAAACATTATTAACGAAACGTTTCGCCCCCCAGGGGCTTTATCACGTCAATGTTTTGCTCACCAGAGTATTTATCAATCTAATTTCGCCCACTAGGCACTTTCTCAGTGCGATATTGAGATTCATGAAGGTCAGCTGTAGTGTACTGTGGAAACGTTTCGCCAGACAGTGGCTTCATCAGTCCATTACAGAGATGAGCGGTGAAAATGAGAAGGAGTTTGAGGTAATCAGTCCCTCAACCTGGAGACGATGTGTTCAGGCCATCATTCTCAAGACTGTTGGACTGAACACATCGACTCCAGGCTAAGGGACTGATAACCTCAAATTCCTCATGATCTTCCACCGTTCTTCTCTGTAATGAACTGAGGAAGCCACTGGTTAGCGAAGTATTTCCGAAATGAATATTCCGAAATGTCGTACAAGTGTTTCAGTCTTCAACTTGTCGGTTTTCTAATCCATTTACATCAAATATACTCACGAAATCGCAATAACACGACTGCAAACAAACCATACTACGGGTGGGGAGAGAACCCGCGGTCAGAGTCACAAAACTCCAGACCGACGCGCTAGCCACTGGGCCAGCTGGTTACAATAAGATTCATCCAACTAGGTATATACCCCACATGCGAGTTTTTACAGACGAATTTCCCGCCAGGGAGATTCAGTCCGGAATTTTATGACTCTCTGATCGCGGGTTCTAACCCCGCCCGTGGTAAACAAGAAAATTAATTTCTAGCCTTTCTTCAAGGCTGGAGGGACTGACCATCGTCACCTCTCAGCTACTTCCTGACCAAAAGATTTGTCGCCTTTGTATTCGACTGAAGAGGCCTGCAGAGAAGGCGAAAGGTTTCAAAAATAATCATTGATGAAGCCCTGGGTATTCGAAATGTCGAATTGACAAAGCCCCTGGTAGGTGAAACGTTGAACTGACAAAGACCCTGGTGGGCGAAACGTTGAATCGATAAAGCCCCTTGCGGGCGAAAAGTTGAATTGATAAAGACCCTGGTGGGCGAAACGTTGAATTGATAAAGACCCTGGTGGGCGAAACGTTGAATTGACAAAGACCCTGGTGGGCGAAACGTTGAATCGATAAAGCCCCTTGCGGGTGAAAAGTTGAATTGATAAAGACCCTGGTGGGCGAAACGTTGAATTGATAAAGACCCTGGTGGGCGAAACGTTGAATTGATAAAGACCCTGGTGGGCGAAACGGTGAATTGATAAAGACCCTGGTGGGCGAAACGCTGAATTGATAATGCCCCTGGTGGGCGAAACGTTGAATTGATAAAGACCCTGGTGGACTAAACATTGAATTGATAAAGACCTTGGTGGACTAAACATTGAATTGATAAAGACCCTGGTGGACTAAACATTGAATTGATAAAGACCCTGGTGGGCGAAACGTTGAATTGATAAAGACCCTGGTGGGTGAAAGAATTCAACAAGTGTCTCTTTCATGCAAAACAGTATGATAATGAAGAACATGAAAGAACGTGTAAGAACGTGAATGATGATCATGGCAGAACTTCGAAGAATATGATAAAATAACACAGGAAGAACGAAGAACATGGAAGAACACGAAAGAAGAACACGCAGGAAGAACATCGAAGAACACGAAAGAAGAACATGGACGAGGAAGAACACGAAAGAAGAACATGGACGAGGAAGAACACGAAAGAAGAACATGGACGAGGAAGAACACGAAAGAAGAACACGGATGAGGAAAAAGAACGTGGAACAACGTGGAAAGAACACCAAAGAACATGTAAGATGAAGAACATAGGCGAACAGAATAAAGGAAATGTAAATGAAATGGACGTAATAAGCAAGAAAAAATGCTAAGTGTGGAGGCAGAAAGAACGTGATAATACTGAGAAGAGAGGAAGAGGAGGAAATGATGTGAGATTAGTAGTATAGTTGACGTGAGATTAGTGAATGAGACGTGAGATTAGAGGTAGCGGGTGTGAGAGTAGTTGAAAGGGCTTAAGAGATTAGTGGTAAGGGTTGTAAGATTAGTGGTAAATGATGTAAGATTAGTGGTAAAAGATGTAAGATTAGTGGTAAAAGATGTGAGATTAGTGGTAAAAGGTGTGAGATTAGTGGTATGAGGTGTAAGATTGGTAGTAGGAGGTTGTGAGCTTAGCGGTAAAAGGTGTGAGATTAGTGGAAGGGGTTGTGAGATTTGAGAAAGAGGTCGTGAGATTAGTGGTAAAACGTGTGTAATTAGTGGCAAGGGGGTAACATTAGTAGTAAGGGATTGTGAGACTAGAGGTAAGGGGATTTGAGCTTAGTGATAAAAAGTGTGAGATTAGTGGAAAGCGGATGTGAGATTAGTAGTTAAAAGGGTGAGATTGGTGGAATAGGGTGTTAGGTTATATGCAGGGATTGTGAGATTAGTAGTGAGAGAGACTTGTGATTAGAAATTAAAATGTGAAATTAGTGAAGACGAAAATGTGAGATTAGGAGTGAGGGGACGTGAGATTAGGGATGAAAAGGAATGTTAAATTGGAGGTGAGATAGGATGTGAGACTATAGATGAAGAAGCATGAGATTAGTGGTGAGGAGTGAACATGAGATTAGTGGTGAGGGGTGAACATGAGATTAGTGGTGAGGGGTGAACATGAGATTAGTGGTGAGGGGTGAACATGAGATTAGTGGTGAGGGGTGAACATGAGATTAGTGGTGAGGGGTGAACATGAGATTGGTGGTGAGGGATGAGCATGAGATTAGTGGTGAGGAATGAACATGAGATTAGTGGTGAGGGATGAACATGAGATTAGGAGTAAGGGGGGACGTCATTGCGACAGAGAGAGAGAGAGAGAGAGAGAGAGAGAGAGAGAGAGAATCTTGAGGATGCTTCTCTGATGATAAATAACAAGAGAGACATTTGATCATAATCACTACTGTGTAACAACCTAGATTTTATTTACCTCAAGCAGCAAACTCTCCAAACCATCCGAACATAAAACACATATGAGGCAAAAACACATAATTGCAAGAGGTATAACAAAAAAAAAAAAGAGAGAGAGAGAGAAAGATGAGAGAAGGGAGAGAGATTTAGAGAGGAGACAGGAAGAAGGAAGTAGAGATTCTGCGCACTAGCCAGTATCGATTCGCCAGGGGTCGCGGGCCGGGAGAGTAGGCAGTATTCGCCAAGCAAGGTAGCAGAGGCGTTGTTAGCTGAGTTTCTCTCTCTCTCTCTCTCTCTCTCTCCCCCTCCCCCCACCCGAAGCTACCTGAGAGTCGGCCCCCAAGTCGTTCAACTCAGCAAAGTGCCGGAGCTCGATACACTGGCACTGTGCCTCCCTCCCCAAGCTCAGTCACAGGATGGAGTGTGTGGCATCCTAGATTGTACCATCCCCTACCCAATCTCCTCCAAGTGCTCCGATGTGTTGTAAATAAGGTACTGCTATAGTGAAATTTAGAGAAATATATATATATATATATACATATAAATATATATATATATACACATATATATAATTTTTTGCTCACTCCTTTCTTACTTAGAGAAAGTTATATGGTGCAAATTAAATATATCTTTCTTTTTCGTGAAAAGTGTTTTATATCGTGTTCACGTCATTAGATTTTTGTGTCCTTTTAGAAGAGGATAAAAGTTTTTTGGTAAACAAAAGTGTAAAAAAAAAAAACTCACCACAAAAATGGATTAGCTATGAAAATGGATAACTCCACTAACTAAGGTAAGTGGAGATAAGGCAAAGCAAGTTTTAGTTTAGCGAGTCTACCTTCTCGGTGGAAAAAAAAAAAAACGAGAAACTCGGGTTTTGGTAGTAAGAAAACTTACATTTCAGGAAAAATATTTAGAATTTTGCTAGTAAGAAAATGGACTTAATGAGGCATTCGCTTCAGGAAAAAAAACCGTATTTTGCTAGTAAGAAAAATGATTAATTAGACATTTATTTCAGGGAAAAACTCGTATTTTGCTAGTAAGAAATGTGATTAATTAGACAATCATTTCAGGGAAAAAACTCGTATTTTGCTAGTAAGAAATGTGATTAATTAGACATTTATTTCAGGGAAAAAACTCGTATTTTGCTAGTAAGAAATGTGATTAATTAGACAATTATTTCAGGAAAAAAACTCGTATTTTGCTAGTAAGAAATGTGATTAATTAGACATTTATTTCAGGGAAAAAACTCGTATTTTGCTAGTAAGAAATGTGATTAATTAGACATTTATTTCAGGGAAAAAACTCGTATTTTGCTAGTAAGAAATGTGATTAATTAGACAATCATTTCAGGGAAAAAACTCGTATTTTGCTAGTAAGAAAATGACTAAAGAGGCTTACATTCCAGGAAAAAAAATAAAATTTTGCTAATAAGAAAAAAATGAAAAATCCAGAATTATTAAACAGCATTTACAACAAATTATTAAACAAATTATTAAACAGGCACAGGGGAAATTATCGGAACCCTCGATAATTATTTCAAAATATGCAGTTATGCAAATGAACGAAAAGAGAAACTAATAAAAGCTAAAAATGAGAACTGATATCACAGTTAACAACTCAAATTATATTTTTTAAAAACGTTTACCCAACAATTACATTTATTCGACCATTTAATTAAAGAATCATAAGCTGAAAAACGCATATGGTTACAGTGATACAAGAGAATTTAATACAAGTAACACAGCAATGCCAGTTTTTATTTCCTCTAGTTGACATTACATGCGAATTTATATATATATATATATATATATATATATATATATATATATATATATATATATATATATATATATATATATATATATATATATATATATATAAATATATATAATATGGGGTCCACCTCTGGTGTAAATTGTGGGACCCATAGCCTCGGAGAAGTGCATAAAAAGGCTTCAAGGAGGAATATTTGGATTTCTTCCTGAAGCCGTTTGAATATTCCACTTCCCCTACCACCCCATCTTTTAAACTATTTTTTTTTACCAATAGGAATATTTTATTACATAATATGGCACAGAAGATTTAAGAGATACATTGTTAATATAAAGGTGGCATATACGGTACATGTTGTTACGTGTGTATCACCGATTATAAGGCGAAAATCTCATCCAGCTCCTCAGAGCTGGGGCGTGTGCCCAAAATGCAGTAGGCATTACCCCTTTATATATATATATATATATATATATATATATATTTCTGGTATTATTCAGTAATTCAGCAGTTTCTTTACATAGTGATTGATTATTTTGTTCCGTTGCAGTACTGTTCGCTTTCTGATGTTACGAATATTACATTACATTCAGAGATAGGACATTTAAGTACTTCTCAGTAAGCTGAGTAGCATCACATAGGCAGGGCATCATAGCGTTGTTGGATCGCAACTCTGAGGTGTTGAAACGAGAATCTAGTTGCTGTGGGATCCTCGCTTTTCCTAATGAGTGTAATAGCTTACTTCCTCAGGAACTTGGGTGCATATTTTCCCCACGAGCCGAGGATAAACAAAAAATAGGGGCGATGCGGTAGGATATGCTAAGATCCTATATTCTCGGGAACTAAGCAGCGTAGCCTTCTCATGCGTTTTTTTTTTGGAGATCTTCCCATACGTTTTGCTGGAGATCTTCCCATACGTTTTGTTGGAGATCTTCCCATACGTTTTATTGGAGATCTTCCCATACGTTTTATTGGAGATCTTCCCATACGTTTTGTTGGAGATCTTCCCATACGTTTTGTTGGAGATCTTCCCATACGTTTTGTTGGAGATCTTCCCATACGTTTTGTTGGAGATCTTCCCATACGTTTTGTTGGAGATCTTCCCATACGTTTTGTTGGAGATCTTCCCATACGTTTTGCTGGATATCTTCCCATACGTTTTGTTGGAGATCTTCCCATACGTTTTGTTGGAGATCTTCCCATACGTTTCGTTGGAGATCTTCCCATACGTTTCGTTGGAGATCTTCCCATACGACGTCTATAACAAGCGCACATATGTAATCCCACACTACCTTTTCACCATCTGCCAAGCATATCCTTTTCACCATCTGCCAAGCATATCCTTTTCACCATCTGCCAAGCATATCATCATGGATCTATCTGCGCTGCTTTCAGTTCCATTGTTTCGTCTTTGTGCTTTTAAAAGACTGTCATGGCGCTTCCCCATTATATCGTTATCACCATAAATTCTCTATGATTTACCGTGGATTAGCACTACGCAGTGAAGGGTCATGTCAGGTGGGTGTTCTGGAGATATTGGACCGTTGAGGTAACACACACTAAGTCGGTTGGCAACTTATATTGAGAGATTCTTGTGAGGAAAAGCCCAGGTCTACCTGTCGAGTCAACGCCTAAAGTAGAAGCGAGAAGGAGGCCTGTAGCCAACTTTTCACATGAGCGGGGTTCGTGACGCCACAGCTAGCTAGTGAGCCTAGCTAGACAGGGAGCCTGTGTATAACAAAGCTGGGAATATTTACATATGCTACACAAGTAATACAAGTAATCAGTGACATCAGTGCCTATCGTCTGAGGGTCCTGGGAAGTGCCCAGGGAGAGCTGAAGGACAATAAAGTGGACGTTCTCGCTATTAACGCAACCTCATAGAGACTGACTTTGCTTTACCCCTGACACATTCTCAAGCATTATTGCTGCAGAATTCTCCACTGTGCTGAGTACAGTGGTAGTGTTTGTTGTCCTCATGGAGAGCTGGTGTGGTTGGAAGACCTAAGAGTATTTCACTGTCTGGTGTGGTTGTAAGACCTGTAAGAGTATGTCACTGTCTGGTGTGATTGTAAGACCTGTAAGAGTATGTCACTGCCTGGTGTGGTTGGAGACCTGTAAGAGTATGTCACTGTCTGGTGTGGTTGGAAGACCTGTAAGAGTATGTCACTGTCTGGTGTGGTTGGAAGACCTGTAAGAGTATGTCACTGCCTGGTGTGGTTGGTAGATCTGTTAGGGCATGTCACTGCCTATTGTGGTTGTAAGACCCGTAAGAGTATGTCACTGTCTGGTGTGGTTGTAAGACCTGCAGGAGTATGTCACTGCCTAGTGTGACTGAAAGACCTAGTGTGACTGGAAGACCTGGTGTGACTGGAAGACCTGGTGTGACTGGAAGACCTGGTGTGACTGAAAGACCTAGTGTGACTGAAAGACCTAGTGTGACTGCAAGACCTGGTGTGACTGCAAGACCTGGTGTGACTGCAAGACCTGGTGTGACTGCAAGACCTGGTGTGACTGCAAGACCTGGTGTGACTGCAAGACCTGGTGTGACTGCAAGACCTGGTGTGACTGCAAGACCTGGTGTGACTGCAAGACCTGGTGTGACTGCAAGACCTGGTGTGACTGCAAGACCTGGTGTGACTGCAAGACCTGGTGTGACTGCAAGACCTGGTGTGACTGCAAGACCTGGTGTGACTGCAAGACCTGGTGTGACTGCAAGACCTGGTGTGAC
>NC_091379.1:11281319-11288819 GCF_038502225.1 Cherax quadricarinatus
TAGTAGCGACCAGTGAAAAGGCGGGGCCAGGAGCTATGACTCAACCCCTGCAACCACAACTAGGTGAGTACACACACACTAGTTTACGCCCTAGCCTGTGTATTTTACGACCTTAGTAAGACTCTCAAGACAAGGGATAAGAAACACGTACGATACCTGGGTACCTTTATTTGAAGACGTTTCGCCACTAATAACGAAACTAGAGGCGAAAGGTTACTTTTTAAGCAGTGTTCTGATGTGTACAAAGGTGTTCCCTTTTGTGAGCTCAGTCTTGTACACGACTGAGGTTTAGATACAGATGTACTAACTAGCGCAGATCTAACCTGCTATAACCACGTTCTTATCACGTTCTTATCACGTTCTTCACGTTCTTACCATGTCCTTCACGTTCTTATCACGTTCTTAAGTGATACGTAGACCACAGACTGAAGAAAAGAATTCAACTTATTCAGTAGTGTGAATCCTAAGTAAATTTATCTCCGGTGAGAATCTGTCCGTCTCTCTCTCTCTCTCTCTCTCTCTCTCTCTCTCTAATGCGTTGCTTAGCTCGTGAGAGTCGTTCTTGGAGTTCGTAAGTTTAACGTGTTAATAATGTAGGTATTAGGCCTATGCTGGGGGGTCGCTGTCTAGAGGAGCTTTCAGGAATAGTTAGGGGCCGCTCACAGGGATAGTTAGGGGTCATTCTTAGGAATAGTTAGGGGTCGATCACAGGGATAGTTAGGGGTCGATCACAGGGTTAGTTAGGGGTCGTTCACAGGGATAGTTAGGGGTCGTTTTTAGGGATAGTTAGGGGTCGTTCTTAGGGATAGTTAGGGGGTCGTTATGTATAGTTAGGGGTCGTTCTTAGGGATAACTAATGAACGTTCTCAGGGACAGCTACAGAAGTTCTCAGGGATACCCAGATAAGCCCTCAGGGATAGGTAGATCAGTTCTCAGGGATAGCTCGTGGCGTTCACAGGGATAACTACATCGGCTCTCAGGGATAGATTAGTTCTTAGGGATAACTAGATCACCTTTCAGGAATAGTTAGTGGGCGTTCTCAGGGATAGCTTAAGCAGTTTTCATGGCTATCTAGATCAAGTCTCAGGGATATCGAGATTAGTTCTCAGGGATAGCTGGGGAAATTCTTACGGATGGCTAGGCCCATTCTCAGGGATAGGTGGGACTGCTTCCAGGCCTGCATAAGGCAGCAACTAGGATTAGCTAAGATCGTTTCCTTAGCTGACTATAGCAGTTTAACCAGCTATCAAAGACTATTAGGAAGATCAAAGCCCCCATGCTAAGCCTAATGGTGGATGACTGGATCTATCAGGCTGTTGGTTCGAGCCTCACTACAGTGTATGCATTACAGCCTGGCTGATCAGATGCAGACTTAAGTAACTAATATATGAAGACAGGCGGTGCACTTTGCACCCTCTAAAATGCTTCTTACTTTCATGGGACAATTTATGTGTGAGCAGATTTGATATCAGTCCCTCTTGAATTTTCCAGATTATTATGATGTATCTTTCACGCTGGTTCCATGGAGTACAGATCGAGGAACTTTAAACGTTCCTAATAATTTATTGTTTAATTGAGATTATGCTAGCAGTGAAGGTTCTCTGCATATTCTCCGGGTCTGCAGTTTCGCCTGCCTTGAACGGAGCTGTTAGAGTACAACAGTACTCTAGCCTAGAGAGAACAAGTGACTTAAAGAGTATCATCACTGGCTTGGCATATCTTGCTTTGATGGTTCTAGTTATCCAGCCTATCAATATCCTTGCATTTGTGATACTGACACTGTTGTGATTCTTGAAGGTTAGATCTTCCGACATAATCACTCCAGTGTCTTTCACATTAATCTTCTGCTTAATTATTGAGCGATTCCAGTTTGTTTTGCATTTCGTTCCAGCCTCTATTTCCCGAGTCTTTCCATAACAGTGTAATTGAAACTCTTCCTCATTTAACATCATATTGTTGTCAGTGATCCACTGGAATAACTTTGTTTATATCAGATTGGAGGTTTGCTGCGTCCTTAGTGGACGCCGCTCTCACACAAATTCTACTACTATCTACAGAGGAAACTACGGCTCTATGATTTAATTATACGTCTGTGTGAAATATAAATATGAAAAGAGGACAGGGCCAGGGTTGTGCTCTGGGGAAAAGAGCTTTACCCTAAGGCAGCCTCTTATTTCACTGCTTTCACTTGTACATTTTGAGTTTTGGTTAGAAAATTAAATATCCATTTGCCACTTGTCAGCTATTCCTTTTTGCGTGCATTTTGTGAGCTATTATACCATGGTCGTTCTTGTCAAAGGCTTTTGCAAAGTCTCCGTACATAACATCCGAATCTTGCTTATCTTCCACCGCAGTTGCGAGAGGCAGAAACAACCTGCTTTGAACTCATGCTGTGCCAGGTTGTACAGTTATTGAGATCCTACGTAATTAGTAATCTTCTTTCTTAAGACTCTCTCAAAGACTGATAACGTAAGACATCTGCGGGATCCATAAACCTTTATGATTCCTTTACTGATACCTTTGTGGAGTGAGGCTATGAGAGTGGTGTGTATGGACTGTGGGATGACTCCATCGTCCAGGCTCTGACTCCATAGAATATTCATGGAACGAGAACGTAATTTCTCGCAGTTCTTGATGAATGTGGCGTCAGGGCCTTGGGCAGAGTGCAGGGACATGCAATAAATGCCTCTTTCGATGTCAAGTAGCGTAAGGGACATGTCAGAAATTATGATAATGTCGGCAGAGTTTCTGGACTCTTCCATGAAAACCTCATTTGGATTGTCAACCTTAAGGCTGATTAATGGCTCGCTGATTAATGGCTCACCGTTTCCTCAGCTGGCTAGGAACTTTTTCTTGGCTGCATAAGACCTTTTGTTTGGCTGGTTAGGGCCTCTTCCCTAGCTGACTACGAACGTTCACTTGTGCGTGTGAGTGCAAATGAGCCACTGACATTACAGACAAATGAATCACAGCCAGATGCATCATAGCCAGATGCACCACAGCCAAATGCACCACAGCCACACTCACGTCAGTATGACACACGTCAGGCCGACGCACGTAGGCCCGACGCACTAGTGGACACACGAAATCCACGTCTCTCAAATACACACATAACATGAACTGCATTTTAATCAGATAGCCAATTTTATTTATATGTTGTATCCAGGCAGTGTTTTACAAGCACTGTGTGTTACCATTTACTGACACTGTAAATGCATTACTGTGTATTCACTATTGTTGTTTCTTATCGCAGCTGTAAATATGTTTACATTGTGACTGTTGATGCTTTTCTTATGGCACATGTAAACACTTTTACACTGCACTCACTACTAGCATTTGCATTGCTAGTTCTCGTAGTAATGCTGTAAACACATTTACACTGATCTCGCCACTGTTATTTCCTATGATTTCTGTAAATACATACACATTGCAATCACTATTGTTTTGTAAATCGGCTGTAAATAAATTTACTTTTATTGAATCCTGCAAGAAAAATCGTATGTTGAAAAATCACTAAGTTTATTAGCTTTAATAATGGATTTTGTTCATATGTTGGCGTTTTTAAATACCAGTAAATTTAAAATCAAACAGTTTCATCAATAGTTTAATTCTATATGTTGTTGCCTCTTCAAGAGAAGAGGATTTTTGAAACAAGTTAAATATATTTAAAAGAATGCAAGACAATGTTTGTATGGTTCCAGGATTGTCGAGGAGTGGAAGGACTACACACACAATATATATATATATATATATATATATATATATATATATATATATATATATATATATATATATATATATATATATATATTGAACATCTTTACTGATTTAAATGGTTTCATTATTTTTAGTTTTTATGTTACTTTCATAATTACAAAAGTTCCAGTTGATGATTTATTAAGTTTCTTATCTGAAGAACTTGTTAATTACGATTTATTATTGTCAGTTCCTATCATTAAACTTATTAAACTTTGTATTGTTGATGCAAAATTTGTGTTTAATTACGAGTTTTAAACTCAGAAGTCTGGTATGGCAATGGGAAATCCTCTCTCACCTGTTTTTAGTAATTTATACATGAGCTAAGTGGTATAGATATGTTGATGATATTTTGTGTCTTATGCCTAAAAATATAGATATAAATCATTTCCTTGTTAAATTAAATAGTTTAGTTCATCCTATAAAACTTTTACTATTGAGTTCAAAGAAAATAACTCATTGCCTTTCCTAGATGTTTTAATTATTAAAGGTACCAATGATTTTAAATTTAAAATTTATAGAACCCAATCAAATAACTATTCTTATGTCCACTATTATTCTTCACATCAAGATAGAGTTAAACTGTCGATATTCTCATCAATGTTTTTGAGAGCTTTACGCATTTGTAGTCTAGAGTTCATAGCTGGAGAAATCTCAAAAAATTATGAAAAAACTAATGATCTAAAATACCCAAGAAACTTAATTTATAAATCCTTTAAAATTGCCAGAAATACTTTTTACAATTCAAAAAGAGAGAACCAACTTTATTCAACTTAAAATATATTGGTTCTCCCTAACCATGAAAACTTGGTTGATATTCCTTCTCTTCTTAAGATTTTTTATATCAAAGTTGTGTTAAAATATCTTGATACAGTAAAAAATTTTGATAAAAAAATCCCCCCCAAAATGCTGACGGATGTGTCTATAAGATTCCTTGTAAAATATGCGATAAAGTTTATTACGGTCAAACTGGTAAAAATCTGGAACTAAGAATAAAAAACATAAATATAGCATTAGAACTGGACAAGATTCCAATGCTCTCTTTATTCATGTAAGATATTTTAACCATCCAATTGATTTTCAAAAAGCTGAGAAAGTTGTGCCAGTAAGTCCATGGTCGACAGGAATATAATTGAATCTTGTTTCATAAAAATCAGTTTTGACAATAATATGAATATTGCTTTTGGTTTATATAAATTGGATTCATTTATAATTAATAAAATTTGGGGAGAATTTAATGATACATTAGACTAGTAAAAAATCTTAATGCTTGGCTAGAGTATCAGTTGTGTTTCACAGAGTCGGGTGTTATGACGTGACTGTGAGGTGTAGTCTTGTTGTTGTTGTGACGTGACTGAAGTGTAGTCTTGTTGTTGTGACATGACTGTGAGGTGTAGTCTTGTTGTTGTGACGTGACTGAAGTGTAGTCTTGTTGTTGTGACGTGACTGAGGTGTAGTCTTGTTGTTGTGACATGACTGAGGTGTAGTCTTCTTGTTGTGACGTGACTGTGAGATGTAGTCTTCTTGTTGTGACGTGACTGTGAGGTGTAGTCTTGTTGTTGTGACGTGACTGAGGTGTAGTCTTGTTGTTGTGACATGACTGTGAGGTGTAGTCTTCTTGTTGTGACGTGACTGTGAGGTGTAGTCTTCTTGTTGTGACGTGACTGTGAGGTGTAGTCTTCTTGTTGTGACGTGACTGTGAGGTGTAGTCTTCTTGTTGTGACGTGACTGTGAGGTGTAGTCTTCTTGTTGTGACGTGACTGAGGTGTAGTTTTGCCCTTATATGCCTTCCTATTTATGCGTTATTTGTATAGTTTTTGATAATGCTAGAAGTCACGAAATTGCCTCGAGTTTCACTATTTTTTCACAATGGTTGTTCTGCGTATTGTGATATTACCTGTTTACTGTGATCTTATTGTATATATATATATTTTATTTTGTTTTATTATCACACTGGCCGATTCCCACCAAGGCAGGGTGGCCCGAAAAAGAAAAACTTTCACCATCATTCACTCCATCACTGTCTTGCCAGAAGGGTGCTTTACACTACAGTTTTTAAACTGCAACATTAACACCCCTCCTTCAGAGTGCAGGCACTGTACTTCCCATCTCCAGGACTCAAGTCCGGCCTGCCGGTTTCCCTAAATCCCTTCATAAATGTTACTTTGCTCACACTCCAACAGCACGTCAAGTATTAAAAACCATTTGTCTCCATTCACTCCTATCAAACACGCTCACGCATGCCTGCTGGAAGTCCAAGCCCCTCGCACACAAAACCTCCTTTACCCCCTCCCTCCAACCTTTCCTAGGCCGACCCCCAACCTTTCCTAGGCCGACCCCTACCCCGCCTTCCTTCCACTACAGACTGATACACTCTTGAAGTCACTCTGTTTCGCTCCATTCTCTCTACATGTCCGAACCACCTCAACAACCCTTCCTCAGCCCTCTGGACAACAGTTTTGGTAATCCCGCACCTCCTCCTAACTTCCAAACTACGAATTCTCTGCATTATATTCACACCGCACATTGCCCTCAGACATGACATCTCCACTGCCTCCAGCCTTCTCCTCGCTGCAACATTCATCACCCATGCTTCACACCCATATAAGAGCGTTGGTAAAACTATACTCTCATACATTCCCCTCTTTGCCTCCAAGGACAAAGTTCTTTGTCTCCACAGACTCCTAAGTGCACCACTCACCCTTTTCCCCTCATCAATTCTATGATTCACCTCATCTTTCATAGACCCATCCGCTGACACGTCCACTCCCAAATATCTGAATACATTCACCCCCTCCATACTCACTCCCTCCAATCTGATATCCAATCTTTCATCACCTAATCTTTTTGTTATCCTCATTACCTTACTCTTTCCTGTATTCACTTTTAATTTTCTTCTTTTGCACACCCTACCAAATTCATCCACCAATCTCTGCAGCTTCTCTTCAGAATCTCCCAAGAGCATAGTGTCATCAGCAAAGAGCAACTGTGACAACTCCCACTTTATGTGTGATTCTTTATCTTTTAACTCCACGCCTCTTGCCAAGACCCTCGCATTTGCTTCTCTTACAACCCCATCTATAAATATATTAAACAACCACGGTGACATCACACATCCTTGTCTAAGGCCTACTTTTACTGGGAAATAATTTCCCTCTTTCCTACATACTCTAACTTGAGCCTCACTATCCTCGTAAAAGCTCTTCACTGCTTTCAGTAACCTACCTCCTGCACCATACACTTGCAACATCTGCCACATTGCCCCCTATCCACCCTGTCATACGCCTTTTCCAAATCCATAAATGCCACAAAGACCTCTTTAGCATTATCTAAATACTGTTCACTTATATGTTTCACTGTAAACACCTGGTCCACACACCCCCTACCTTTCCTAAAGCCTCCTTGTTCATCTGCTATCCTATTCTCAGTCTTACTCTTAATTCTTTCAATAATAACTCTACCATACACTTTACCAGGCATACTCAACATATATATATATATATATATATATATATATATATATATATATATATATATATATATATATATATATATAATATATATATATATATATATATATATACATTTATATGAAGTGAGGGATTCAGGCCATTGTGTAGATTGGACTGCCCAAGAATTACGTCCCTGTAATTCTACACTTCAACGAAATACTGTGGAATAAACTACAGAGTTTTATAGTCGAGAATAATGTTCATAATCTTAAAAGCAAAAATGCTTTTCACA
>NC_091379.1:11293819-11341319 GCF_038502225.1 Cherax quadricarinatus
CTAAACGGGAAATGTAATGTCACAGGTCTAGGACATATCAAGAAGAACACGAGCAAGTAATTATCTTACGTGTTTATTAACAGAATGAAAAGACCAGGAAACCCGTCAGAGTGTGAAACGTTTAACAGGCTTCCACAACACACTCGCATAACAGGAAGTTATTACCTTGCTTTTTGGCTGCTATCTGCCGACCTACTTCCTATTTGAAGAACCCATCTAAATCCTAACGTCAGCCATTGTTTAATACAATGGCTGTTTCCCACCGAGAAAGGGCGACTCAAAAAAAAAAAAAAAATACGTTCACCATCACTCATGCAATAGCTGTCTTGTCATAGCATACCTGACAATTCAGGTTTAAATATTATATTACCTAACATCCCTTCGAAGAAACTGCAATAATTATAACAATGGCATACAGTAAGTATATAAATAACACATGTGAAGCATTTATTAAGGACTATTTAGCTAAACACTTAGTGGCTGAGGGACTGACTACCTCTAAACTACTTTATCAAGACTGATGTACTGGTCACATCATCTTTACCTCTCCACATTTTCTGCTGTCTTCATATCTAGTTACCTATGTATTCGAGAAAAGCCTACTGTGAAGGCGAAACGTTTCGGAAATAAAGATACCTAACTGCTTCAAGAAGAACGAAAAGGCACAATACCGTGACTGGAACAATTCACAAATAACCCGCAGGTAGGAGACAGAAGAGCTTACGAGGACGACGTTTTGGTCCGACGTTTCGATGACACTAACACAGGGGGACAGGGACAGAACCAAGAGAGGAAGACAAAGAAGCACTGGTAGTGGTAAGACTGGTAGTGGAAGAAATAGTAGTAGTAGTAGTAGTAGTAGTAGTAGTAATAGTAGTAGTAGTAGTAGTAGTAGTAGAAAGTAGAGACTAGTTTAGTGGCACAAGAAATAAAGGGGAGTGAAGGGTGAAGGGAAACAATAACAATAATAGTAGCAATAGTAGAAGAAATGGAGTAGTAATCGTAGTAGTAATAGTCGAACCGAGACGTCGTCATAGGCTTTTACGTCTCTCTCCTAAATCTTTCACATAAGCCTTATTTATGAACTACGACTCCAAGTTAGCGTAACTGCTCAATGCTTTCAAGATTAGAATTGTATCGTGGCGAGATATACGTTGTATCTGGCAGTACCAACTCTAACTTCCAGAACGATTCTGTCAAGGGCAGGTTATCCAGTGCCTTTGGTAAAGTCAGCGCTAAACTTTGACAAACCTGTTAGGGAAGTTTGGTATAGCGCGGGCAAGAAGAAGAGAAACTTTTAACTAAATGTAAATACCTGGCAAATTATTACGTTTGTTTCAACGCGTGAAAATTATTTAAGTGGATTTTTAAAACACAAGAAATATAAATATTTACTCTGTCAACAAATTAGAGAGAACAGCCAACGGAGGAAGTGCAAACTGCTTTTGTTGCTCAGCTGTTTGTTGTAAGAGAGGAAAAAGGTTTGGGATAGACAGGAAATTTTTGTAGTTACTACAAATGATTTTAAATAATTTGGGTGAGGATTATGAGGTTTTAAAAATAGTTACAGAGGCAGACAACTTTCTCTGCCCCCAAGCGACGTACGAATGAATAAAAGAAATCTGAATACGCAAAGTAAGCAACGTTTTAATATATATATATATATATATATATATATATATATATATATATATATATGTGTGTGTGTGTGTGTGTGTGTGTATGTGTGTGTGTGTGTGTGTGTGTGTGTGTGTGTGTGTGTGTGTGTGTGTGTGTGTGTGTGTGTGTGTGTCGTGCCGAATATGCAAAACTGATCAGTTAGCAAGAACTCATTTAAAATTAAGTCCTTTCTGAAATTTTCTCTTATACGTTTAAAGATATATTTTTTTCATTAATGTTAATGTAAAAAATTTTAATTTTGCACCAAAAGAATCTTAGAAAACTTACCTAACCTTATTAGAACTAGAGCAATTTATTTTAGCCTAACCCAACTAAATATATTTTAGATTTGTTTACAATAATTTAATACTAAACAATCACAGTGAAATATATTATTTTCGTTAGGTTCAGAATGATTTTGGGGAAATTATTGCATACACAAATTTTTGCTTGTCCTATATGGCCATGATCGCAAGTTCTGCCGATTCGGCACGACATTATATATATATATATATATCGGCATATATATATATATATATATATATATATATATATATATATATATATATATATATATATATGATAAGAGCACAGCAAACAGGTGATATAATACGCAAAATAACCACTGTGAAAAAATAATGAATTTCTAAACGATTTCGTGATTTCTCGCTTACAAATTCACTATTTTTTTTCACGGTGGCTATTTTGCATATAAATATATATACGGGTGTGTATGTGTGTGTGTAAACAATTGCAGACAGGCGATTTTAACTAAGCAAGACAAGCCACGGGGGTGGAAATCTTTAGCTAAGTACTTTCTCAATTCTCAGTGCGTCATCAGGAGCTGTACGATGTTGCAAGGGAGAGTAGCGCAGTGCAGCCGGCGACCCACCCGCACTGCGCTATTCTGAGATACATCCTTTGCTTCAGTTGCTGCCTTGCAACATTGCATAGCTTCTGATGACGCACTAAGAAGCGTGAAAGTACTTGAGCTAACGATTTCCACCCCCAGTGGTTTGTCTTGCATATATATATATATATATATATATATATATATATATATATATATATATATATATATATATATATATATATATATGCGTGTGTGTGTGTGTGTGTGTGTGTGTGTAATATTTTACAATATAATTCGATATTTGGCTAAACTATCATAATACAAATAAACTTCACTCTTGTCATGATAGAAATATGAAAATGAAGTTAAGTATGAGAAGGCAACAAACAGAAATGAACAGAAGGAAAGAGATGATCCGCCCAATTCTAGGTATCGTCGTGACCACCGACTGGTGAAGACCCATGTGCGAAACATCGCATATTTTTTTCTTTTACACAGGGTTTGACAAGGTTGAGGATCCCTAGCTTTACTGACAAGCTATTTACAGGTTAAGGATACCTAACTTTATTGGCAAGCTAAGAGCTGTTACCTACATCAGCTCATTTGAAAGCATTTTTATTGTTTTTTAGTGAAACATAATGCCCTTTATCAGTCAGTACCGGTTTCGTAAAATTCTGTACAGCTAAACGTTGTTCCAATAAATACTTTCTGTGCAACATGTATCTGTATCTCCACAACTTGTCTGCAACACGCCATTCCATGCAGTAAATGGGACACTGGGGGTGTTGCTGCTCCCCTCACAAGATCTGGAATCATACCAACTTGTGTGGCATGCAAATGGTGATGGTCGTAGAGAGTTTGTAGTGGACGTCGGCTTGAAATACATAGAATGTTTGTACATGTTGGTGTCCCTGGCATGCTTCTCCGACCTGATTTTGAGATTTTAATAATCTACTGTTGTAATCATAATCATAATTTTAGGTGTGGAGGGGTTAGCCAGTGGAAGGTCTCAGTCAGATGGCCAACATTTGCAAGTCTTCATATGACTAAGACTCACTTCAGGAAACACTTGTCCTCTTTCCTGACAAATCTTACCTAACCTAATCTGCTGTGTTCGTATTGTGTTACAACATTACGTAGTGTGGATTGTCAGTTAGTCAACCGTGGATCCTTCAAGTGATCAGTAATGTTCACAGTTCATAAGTTATGTTCAGAGACGAGAGTTCAGTGTTCAGTTTCGATGGTTCGGTTTTACTGCTAATGCTGTATAAAATTTATAAATATATGCTCATAGAAATTTGTGCCTTTTCTTAATTAACAGGCCATCTCCCACCGAGGGAGGGTCACCCGAAAGAGAAGAAATACTTTCATCATCAGTCACTCATTCACTGCTTGCCAGAGGCGTCCCGATACTACAGTTCAAAAACCGCAGCATATTTCCACCCCTCCTTCAGACTGCATGGAATAAACTCCCACCTCCAGGACTCTAATCTGGTTAACCGATTTCCCTGAGTCCCTTCATGAATGTTACTTTGTTCACACTCCAACAGCACGTCAAATCATAAAACCATTTGCCTCCACTCGCTGTCTAACACTCACGCACACTTGGTGGAAGTCTAAGACCCTCGCACACAAAACCTCTTTTACCTCTACCCTCCAACCTCTCCTAGGAGGACCCTTATCTCGCCTCCCTTCCACTACATATTAATACGCCCTCCAAGCCATTCTATTTTGCTCCATCCTTTCTAAATGTCCGAACCACCTCAACAACCCCTCTTCAGTTCTCTGAATGATACTTTTAGTAACCAGTATGACCGATGGAAATCTTCAGCTTAAGATTTCAATTAGCCGTGGCTCGTATTGTGTGTGTATATATATATATATATATATATCGTATATGTATATATATATATATATATATATATATATATATATATATATATATATATATATGTATGTGTGTGTGTGTGTGTGTGTGTGTGTGTGTGTAATCATAATTTTAGGTGTGGAGGGGTAAGCCAGTGGAAGGTCTCTGTCAGATGACCAACAGCTGCGGGTCTTCATATGAAGATAGGAATCTACAACTGAAGATTTACATCAGCCGCGGCTTGTCTTGCATGAGTGTGTGTGTGTGTGTGTGTGTGTGTGTGTGTGTGTGTGTGTGTGTGTGTGTGTGTGTGTGTGTGTGTGTGTGTGTGTGTGTGTGTGTGTGTGTGTGTGTACAGTTTTAAAATACTTCCGTTTCATTTTCATGAAAACGATAAATCAGAATATAGCCGAAAAGTAACATGGCAACAAAAGGTCGGAGAGCAGGGAAAAAAAAGATTGGCCAAACTTGATCGTCTTCCCCAGGGACCTGTCGGCGACATTGTCAGGGTCTGGCAACGTCTTGGCCCTGACCCAGTGAAAACCAAAATATATTTACTGTCTTAGAAACCTTCTGGGCAGAAGACAATTTTCTTAAGAAACTGCATTATCATGTGTATATTCATGTATATATATATATATATATATATATATATATATATATATATATATATATATATATATATATATATATATAATATAATATATATGCCGTGCCTAATAGGTAAAACTTGCTATTTTGGTTTAAATAGTAACGTTCTTCTTGTCGAATAAGGCAAGCGAAAGTTTGTGTATGTAATAATTTCGCAAAAATCATTCTGAACCTAACGAAAAAAATACATTTCATTGTGTTTGTTTATTAAATTATTGTAAAATTATCTAAAATGCATTTAGTTGGATGAGGCAAAATTAAATTGCGCTTGTTACAGTAAGGTTAGGTAAGTTTTCTAAGGTTCTTTTGGTACAAAATTATTAATTTTTACATTAACATACATGAAAAATGCATCTTTAAGCGTATAAGAGAAAATTTTAGAGAGGGCTTAATATTAAACGAGTTCTTGCTAATTGACCAACTTTACCTATTCGGCACGACATATATATATATATATATATATATATATATATATATATATATATATATATATATATATATATATATATATATATATATGTCGTGCCGAATAGGCAGAACTTGCGATCTTGGCTTAAATAGCAACGTTCATCTTGCCATATAGGACAAGTGAAAATTTGTGTATGCAATAATTTCGCCATAATCAATCTGAACCTAACGAAAAAAATATATTTCACTGTGTTTCTTTAGTATTAAATTGCTGTAAACAAATCTAATATATATTTAGTTGGGTTAGGCTAAAATAAATTTCGCTTGATATAATAAGGTTAGGTAAGTTTTCTAAGATTCCTTTGGTGCAAAATTAAAAGTTTTTACATTAACATTAATGAAAAATATATATCATTAAACGTATAAGAGAAAATTTCAGAAAGGGCTTAATTTTAAATGAGTTCTTGCTAATTGACCAGTTTTACATATTCGGCACGACATATATATATATATATATATATATATATATATATATATATATATATATATATATATATATATATATATATATATATATATATATATATATAATAGTCACTTGTGAATTAATTCTGTCTTTTCATCTCATTCATCTCGTTACATAATGCCAGAATTTTAGGAGAGTCATATGTGAAGACGGAATCATGTGAAAAATAAACGGATGGAATTTTCCATCATGTAACAGGAATAAAATAAGTGGGTAAAAAAAATAGTCTGGGTGAAAATGAAATTAAAGAAGGAGGGAAAATGTTAGAACATGGTCGCAGGACACGGGAGAGGGAGAAAAGGAATAGAGAAGGAAATGGGGATGGAAATGGGTGGTAACGAGATGAGAGATGCTCACACACAGACTGAACTAGGGAAAATGAATGATAACGAGAAAACAGAGAGAGAGAGAGAGACAGTGAAAATATAGAAAAACAGAGAAACAGAGAGCAAGAGACAGAGAGACACAGAGATAGAGGCAGACAAATAAACACAGTGAGACAGAGACACACACAGATAGAAACGGACAGAGAAACATTGGTACCCTGCACCAGTGTAAATTCTCCACACTGGAATGTATGTTTCGCCAGTGGTAAGTTTTCCTCAGTGTTTTCGTAGTGGTAAGTTCGCCTCAGGGCTCTGTATGTTTTGCAGGGGGTAGGCTTTCGTCAGTGGTGTATACGTTTCCATATACGGAGCTTCTCAGTGGTAACGTCTCAGTGTTGTGTGTTTCACCAGTGGTAGCTTCAGTGGTGTGTATATTTCACCCTGGTAGCTTCTCCGTGGTATGTTTCACGAGTAGCAATTTTCAGTGGTGAATAGCTTTCACCAGTGGCGAATAGCTTTCACCAGTGGTGAATAGCTTTCACCAGTGGTAACTTCTCCTTAGTAGTGTGTGTTTCACCAGTGATAATTTGTCATTGGTGTGTTTCACCAGTGGTAATTTGTCAATGGCGTGTATGTTTCACCAATGGTAACCTCCTCAGTGGTATGTTTCACCAGTGGCAACTTGCCAGTGGTGTTTTACCAGTGGTAACTTATCAGTGGTGTGTGTGTTTTACCAGTGGTAACTTATCAGTGGTGTGTGTGTTTTACCAGTGGTAACTTATCAGTGGTGTGTTTTAGCAACAACAGAAATTATCAAGAACAACAAGCAACAGAAATGATCAAGAACAGAACAACAGAAATTATCAAGAACAACAGAACAACAGAAATTATCAAGAACAGAACAACAGAAATTATCAAGAATATAACAAAAATTAACATGAATAAATGAACACAATTAACGAAGTGGTGATTATTATAATAAAAAGAAGCGCTAAACCTACAAGGGTAATAAAGCATTAACAAGGTGAAAAACAGAAGAACTTAACATGATGAACAATCGAGTTCATCAACGGATGAACATAACACGTAGAACAGCATAGGCCTATATGATCATAGCCTCCTATAGGCGTCTCAAAGCATAGGCCTATGTGATCATAGTCTCCTATAGGCATCTCAGAGCATAGGCCTATGTGATCATAGTCTCCTATAGGCATCTCAGAGCATAGGCCTATGTGATCATAGTCTCCTATAGGCATCTCAGAGCATAGGCCTATGTGATCATAGTCTCCTATAGGCATCTCAGAGCATAAGCCTATGTGATCATAGTCTCCTATAGGCATCTCAGATCATAGGCCTATGTGATCATAGTTTCCTATAGGCATCTCAGAGCATAGGCCTATGTGATCATAGTCTCCTATAGGCATCTCAGAGCATAGGCCTATGTGATCATAGTCTCCTATAGGCATCTCAGAGCATAGGCCTATGTGATTATAGTCTCCTATAGGCATCTCAGAGCATAGGCCTATGTGATCATAGTCTCCTATAGGCATCTCATAGAACAGATGCCTATAGGAGTGATAAAATCACAGTGTGGCGAAACGTTTCCTCATTAAAGATACGCAAGTGTTGCACAAGTGTCTAATTTATCAACATGTCGGTTCTCTGAACCATTCATCTACAAACCTGTCAGACACTGCAACTTCTTGGGATCTTAATACTTGGGAATTCTTCGCTTGCCTAATTCTTGGGCACGACCTACTTCAACATTGAACAAATGTTACACGACCTATGACTGCTGCACCTCTCCTGCCAACGGTTTATAAGCTCCTTCTCAGCACGTATGTCGTATTCTATTCAAGATTGATGGACTGACCACATCGACTCAAGGTTGAGGGACTGATTACCTCATTCTCCTCCTGTTCTTCAAGATTCTCCTTTGTATGGACTGATGAAGCCACTGTGTGGCGAAACGTTTCCTCAATAAAGATACCCAAGAGTTGCACATGTGTCTAATTTATCAACTTGTCGGTTCTCTGAACCATTCATCTACAAACCTGTCAGACACTGCAACTTCTTGGGATCATAATACTTGGGAATTCTTCGCTTGCCTAATTCTTGGGCACGACCTACTTCCACATTGAACAAATGTGGTATCACCTACGACTGCTGCACCTCTCCTGCTTACGGTATATCAGTTACTTCTCTGTAGATACACTGTATTCTTCTGAAGATTGATGGACTGACCACATCGACTCAAGGCTGAGGGACTGATTACCTCAAACACCTCCTGTTCACTATTCTCCTTTGTATGGACTGATGAAGCCACTGTGTGGCGAAATGTTTCCTCATTAAAGGTATCCAAGTGTTGCACATGTGTCTAGTTTATCATTGATTATCTGACTTAGACTTTTCTACTAGGCTGTGGGTCCCAGTCAGTATTTTTTTATAGCTTTCATCGTGTATTTCAACCAATGGCGTTGTGGTCTGTTACAACCAATGGCGTTGTGGTCTGTTACAACCAATGGCGTTGTGGTCTGTTACAACCAATGGCGTTGTGGTCTGTTACAACCAATGGCGTTGTGGTCTGTTACAACCAATGGCGTTGTGGTCTGTTACAACCAATGGCGTTGTGGTCTGTTACAACCAATGGCGTTGTGGTCTGTTACAACCAATGGCGTTGTGGTCTGTTACAACCAATGGCGTTGTGGTCTGTTGCACAACCAATGGCGTTGTGGTCTGTTACAACCAATGGCGTTGTGGTCTGTTACAACCAATGGCGTTGTGGTCTGTTACAACCAATGGCGTTGTGGTCTGTTACAACCAATGGCGTTGTGGTCTGTTACAACCAATGGCGTTGTGGTCTGTTACAACCAATGGCGTTGTGGTCTGTTACAACTACTTAACTGTTACTGACAAAGTGCAATCTAACCAAGCTTAACTTAATCTAAATCGAGAAATTTGCTGCAAACTGTAAGAAATTTGCACAGAATTTGTTAGGATGGGTTGGTCTCAGATGAACGGATATTTAGCTGTCGTTATACCTGCTATCTTCGCGATCAGTAATAGAGATCAGTAATACTGATCCTCCGGGATCAGTAATACAGTATTTCGAAATGATGGATCCAATTTCAAAGCAGTTTCCTTTGTATTTGGGTCCATCTTTTTGAAACACCCTGTATTACTAATTTTTTTGGTTCATATATTCCCATCTGGGTCATCTTGTATTCTGTGGAGGACTGTCGAGTGTCATTACTGTCTTCCTTCATTGTATTTTCATTGTCTCTCCTGCATAGTCTGTAAACAACCAATCAGTAAGCTTTATTTCCCCAAAACTCTAGGTTATATCTAACCAGTAGTGTCTCTTTCTCTTCTCCTCCTCTTCTTCTTCTTTGCCTCCTCCATTTTTTTTCCTTCTCTCTTCCACCGTTTCTTCCTCCTCCTCATCTCTCTCTCTTTCTTCCTTCTAATATGTAACAGTCCTCTGGGAACATCACATTAGCTAGCTCTATATCTGGTTTAATCTTTGCTACCTGCATATTTATTTCACAGCTCTTGTTTGCAGTGGCATCATTTGTGCATTAAACCTGTAACCTTTTGCTTTATCTCTGTCTCTCATCTGGTCCTTGCTTAATATTATCCTGAGGATAGGACGATCTTCCCAACTGTGGTAGGTCTGGTGAGTAAGGTTAGGGAATGTAGCAGTCAGTGGAGATGATTCTGAGGTTGATGCTGTCGTCTCTAATGTCAGGGAAGAGTTTATTAGGAAGATATCAATACCTTATTGAAAATATCTAACCAAGACAGAACTCAAGGTAATAGACTAATTTAACTGGACAATTTTAGATTTAAGGATACAGTGGAGCACTGGTTGGAAATAGAGACGTGTATGAGTGGTACAAAGTCCCTAGTATTGTCACTAAAGCATGAACTTTGGGTAGTGGTAATGATAGGGTACATGAGTGGATGTGAGTTAAACCTGCCTAGTATGGACCACCAGGCATGCTGCAATGCTCCTCAGTTGTGTACGTTATGCTCTTAAGATGGAAAGAAAGGGAAAGGGGTTAGGAGAGGGTGAGAATTTGATAATAAAAAGAATTGAGTGGGTTGCATTTTTCCATGTCCTGTCTACTGTCTATCTCCTTTCGGTCTGTCTTCTGTTGGTCTGTTTCATCCAGACTGCTGTTAAATTGCTATTGTGGCTTTTACTTTCTATTGGTCTGTCTTTTTTCTGTTGTCACGTCGATTACATTCATTTTTCTCGTAATTAGCCTCAGTTCTCTGCCTTTTGATCTTCTGTTCTTTCTTTCTTTAGGAACATCATCTTTAAAGGTCTCACTCAGCTTCAGAAAATTGAGCATTTCACTGGTTTTTTGTCTCAATATACCACTTCCGACATTTCATTCACTTCTCTTTCCTCCCATTTCTTTTATTTGATTCTCACGGAAGCTATGTCTTTTCTTTGTGTCTGTGTACTCACCTATATGTGTGTGTCTCACGAAGTCGTTATGACACAATTACTAACAAACCACACCGCGGGCGGGGTGAGAACCCACGATCAGAGTGTCTCAAAACTCCAGACCGACGCGTTAGCCACTGGGCCAGCTAGCTAGTTGGATGAATCTTCTTGTGGCTAGCTGACCCAGTGGCTAACACGTCGGTCTGGAGTTTTGAGACTCTCTGATCGCGGGTTCTAACCCTACCCGTGGTATGGTTTTTATGTGTGTGTGTATCAGGATATGTGTTTACCGATTAATGTTTACCATTTACAAATCTCATCCATTAGCCATTCTTCGAAGGAAAAACAAAGGAAAGACGTCATTTTGAAGAGTAATAAAATTATGGTGAAATATTAACATATAGAAAAAAATAATCTTGAGAAACACTGTTTTTATTCCATATTCTGACGCTTCAGATATGTCTGAGGATTTTTCTCACATAAATGAAATTTTAGCTCAGTAACTGGACGGGTGATCACACAGGCAAAGCCTCGCTAATGGCTACTGAATCCTCCGGGAAGCCAATTAGACGCATCCACCCAGGCAAACCTCTATGGAAAATCTCATCACTGGTTATGGACAACATCAAGAAAAATTTTGAAGGAACGAAGAGATGGTGTGAGGACTGTAGCAATTTCAGAGAAATCTCTAAGTTATCCTTCCCGAAGAAGGTTTTCTGGAGACTTGGAGTCGATCTTCCTGGGCTGTGTTTGGTGAAAAACGTGAAGACACAATCAGTGCTGCAGACTGGGAACTACAGAGGAGTTTTCAACGAAACCAGAGTGACTGTGGAAGGGGAAGAGAAATGCAGAGTTGTTTTTCTTTAAGGAAGATTTTACGATGGTTTTAAAATTAAACATGATTTTAAAATTTAACATGATTTGATGATACTTTTACGATGGTTTTAGGATGGTTTAAGAGTGGTTTTAACGTGATTTGATGATACTTTTAGGATGGTTTTAGGATGGTTTAAGAGTGGTTTTAACGTGATTTGATGATACTTTTACGATGGTTTTAGGATGGTTTAAGAGTGGTTTTAACGTGATTTGATGATACTTTTACGATGGTTTTAGGATGGTTTAAGAGTGGTTTTAACGTGATTTGATGATACTTTTAGGATGGTTTAAGAGTGGTTTTAACGTGATTTGATGATACTTTTACGATGGTTTTAGGATGGTTTAAGAGTGGTTTTAACGTGATTTGATGATACTTTTAGGATGGTTTAAGAGTGGTTTTAACGTGATTTGATGATACTTTTACGATGGTTTTAGGATGGTTTAAGAGTGGTTTTAACGTGATTTGATGATACTTTTACGATGGTTTTAGGATGGTTTAAGAGTGGTTTTAACGTGATTTGATGATACTTTTACGATGGTTTTAGGATGGTTTAAGAGTGGTTTCAACGTGATTTGATACTTTTACGATGGTTTTAGGATGGTTTAAGAGTGGTTTTAACGTGATTTGATGATACTTTTAGGATGGTTTAAGAGTGGTTTTAACGTGATTTGATGATACTTTTACGATGGTTTTAGGATGGTTTAAGAGTGGTTTTAACGTGATTTGATGATACTTTTACGATGGTTTTAGGATGGTTTAAGAGTGGTTTTAAAGTGATTTGATGATACTTTTAGGATGGTTTAAGAGTGGTTTTAACGTGATTTGATGATACTTTTACGATGGTTTTAGGATGGTTTAAGAGTGGTTTTAACGTGATTTGATGATACTTTTAGGATGGTTTAAGAGTGGTTTTAACGTGATTTGATGATACTTTTACGATGGTTTTAGGATGGTTTAAGAGTGGTTTTAACGTGATTTGATGATACTTTTACGATGGTTTTAGGATGGTTTAAGAGTGGTTTTAAAGTGATTTGATGATACTTTTACGATGGTTTTAGGATGGCTTAAGAGTGGTTTTAACGTGATTTGATGATACTTTTACGATGGTTTTAGGATGGTTTAAGAGTGGTTTTAGCGTGATTTGATGATACTTTTAGGATGGTTTAAGAGTGGTTTTAACGTGATTTGATGATACTTTTACGATGGTTTTAGGATGGTTTAAGAGTGGTTTTAACGTGATTTGATGATACTTTTACGATGGTTTTAGGATGGTTTAAGAGTGGTTTTAGCGTGATTTGATGATACTTTTACGATGGTTTTAGGATGGTTTAAGAGTGGTTTTAACGTGATTTGATGATACTTTTACGATGGTTTTAGGATGGTTTAAGATTGGTTTTAACGTGATTTGATGATACTTTTACGATGGTTTTAGGATGGTTTAAGAGTGGTTTTAATATGATTTGATAATACTTTTACGATGGTTTTATGATAGTTTAAGTGTGGTTTTAGCAAGGTTTAAGGGTAGTTTTAGTTTTATATAATGATTTTAAAGGCTTTTAAATGATGATAATGATTATAAAGGCTTTTAAATGATGATAATGATTTTAAAGGCTTTTAAATGATGATAATGATTTCAAAGGTTTTTAAATGATGATAATGATTTTAAAGGCTTTTAAATGATGATAATGATTATAAAGGCTTTTAAATGATGATAATGATTTCAAAGGCTTTCAAATGATGATAATGATTTTAATGGCACAGACGAGCCTATAACACTACCTTAGATATTGTTTTAGAACCTCTATGGAGGAGTCAGCCAGATGGTTAAGGGAAGATGAGAGGGAACATTTGTACAGCCTACCAGGTGCCAGCGAGAGTGCCAGAGGTTAATATCCTGCAAGATACGTGGCTGACAGCCAAGTGTCAGATGTCTGACGTGGGAGACAGGGAAGAGCCACTAAAACATTAACAGGCACTCACTTCACGGGGGAGGAAAGAATAGATGAAAGCATCGAGTTGACGAGGCGGGGATGAAAGGAATCAGAGACAGCAGATGGTGGGGAGAAAGGCGTGAAAGACAGCGATGACACCTTGTCAGGAAATGGGAAACAGTGCAAGAATGCGAGAGAGAAATACTTTAACGTATGAGATATATTGTCTATAAAATAACACAGTGTAAAATGTTCTTTAATCAACCCTTTATATATATATATATATATATATATATATATATATATATATATATATATATATATATATATATATATATAAAGGAGGGGTGTTAATGTTGCAGTTTAAAAACTGTAGTGTAAAGCACCCTTCTGGCAAGACAGTGATGGAGTGAATGATGGTGAAAGTTTTTCTTTTTCGGGCCACCCTGCCTTGGTGGGAATCGGCCAGTGTGATAATAAATATATATATATATATATATATATATATATATATATATATATATATATATATATATATATATATATATATATATATATATATATATATATATATATAATCATTTTGATCTAGCTAATGTATTGCAGATTCATATATATATATAAAATCTGCAGATTTTGCATGAGCAGGTCGAGAAATTTAGCCTTTCCGGAGCTACGGAAATTTATTTCACGTGAGGGAATAAGCAACTCTATTTCTCGGAGGATGTATATTGTAATTGGGTTTTGGAAAGGGTTACCGTTATATATCCCTGGTGGGCGACGCCAGGTGCAAAACATCCAGCAGGTTAATGGTGAGAGGCAGTCAGGAATTTTGTTAAGGGATTTGATTGGGATGGATAAAACGGGTGCAGGAGAGACGGAGGGGACGCCAAGGAGGATAAGTGTGGAGGCAGGGAAGTATTGGAGGAATTTGTTAGTGGAGGAGTGTAGACACACACGTGGAGGGATGGATAAACTTAGACACACACACAAGGGGGATGGATGAACGTAGACACACACTTGGGGGAGGGTTGGATAAACGTAGAGATACACAAGGGGGAATGGATAAACGCAGACACACACACACACAAGGGGGAATGGATAAACGCAGACACACACACAAGGGGGAATGGATAAACGCAGACACACACACACACAAGGGGGAATGGATAAACGCAGACACACACACAAGGGGGAATGGATAAACGCAGACACACACACACACAAGGGGGAATGGATAAACGCAGACACACACACAAGGGAAAATGGATAAACGCAGACACACACACACACAAGGGGGAATGGATAAACGCAGACACACGCACAAGGGGGAATGGATAAACGCAGACACACGCACAAGGGGGAATGGATAAACGTAGAGACAAACATGGAGGGGTGGATAAACAGATATACACACATGGAGGGAGGGATAAACACTGGCGAGACTAGCAGAAAATGAAGGAATGGATAACACAAACGTAGAGAAAAGTGATGAACATGAAATAAACAAGGAAGAGAAGGGGAGAATAAACATGGAAGAGGTGTAGCAACAGCTGAGATAAACGAATAAAAGGAATGTGCAAAATAAATTCGTAGTGGAGGAATGGATGACTTCAATATGAGGGAGACAGGAAGCAATAAAATAAAAGAGGAACTGGGAAAAACAAGTAAACGCAGGAGGAGGAAGATCAAATAAATAAATGACCCAGAGGACAGAGTAAATAATGACTACAGTTGAGTGAAAAAAAAGGCTAGAAACAAGCAAGACTTGTATGGAAACATTTCGCCCACCAGAAGCTAGATCAGTCTTATGTTTCGCCCACAAGTTGTACTGTAGGTGGAGAAGATATATTGGTTAATAAAGCCAGTTGACGACTTTGTCCTGTTGGTTGTGTCCTGGAGACGGTGTCCCGGAGACGGCGACCTGGAGACGGTGTCCCGGAGACGGTGTCCTGGGACGGTGTCCTGGGACGGTGTCCTGGGACGGTGTCCTGGGACGGTGTCCTGGAGACGGTGTCCCGGAGACGGCGACCTGGAGACAGTGTCCCGGAGACGGTGTCCTGGGACGGTGTCCTGGGACGGTGTCCTGGGACGGTGTCCTGGAGACGGTGTCCCGGAGACGGTGTCCTGGAGACGGTGTCCCGGAGACGGTGTCCTGGAGGTGTCCTGGAGACTGTGTCCCGGAGACGGTATCCTGGAAATGGTGTCCTGGAGACGGTGTCCTGGAGACGGTGTCCTGCCAAAACTACGGAGATATCGAAGCTTCTCATGTTTAGTACAACTGTATTGCCAAGACTAATGACCATAAAAAGTAAAAAATTATGTTTTTTTTTTTTTACCATATTCATCCTTGATAAGTCTAGCATTTTTCCACTTCAAGTGGCCGTCACTGTTCCAATAAATAACACAGATATAATAAATATTGTCAGTATGACAGGAGTATTTATGTTCAGTGACACGAATGTGTTGTCTCTTCCTGTCTCTCCTACGTATATATTCTCGCAACCTCCACATGGTATGACAATCTCCGGCTTTTGGTTTCATCAAAACAAGTAGGATTCTTGGCGATCAAACGTGTACTTGGGAGTTCTGAGAACCGACAAGTTAATCTTGATACAGGGAATTGTATGCTTGTCTAACTTATAGGCATGACCTACTTCCACGTGTGAATTTGTCCAAGGTGACACTGCCTACGACTGCTTCACCTCATATGTCTGCAATATATAAGCCGCTTCTTCTCTCATATGCTGTATTTTTTCAAGATTGATGGATTGATTACATCGACTACAGGCTGAGGGACTGATTACCTCAAACCCATCCTGATTTTTTCAACCATTTTCCTTTGTATTGGACTGATGAAGTCAATGTGTGGCGAAACGTTTCCCCAATAAAGATACCCAAGTGTTTCACATGTGTCTAATTTATCAGTGCTAAGAGTGTTAGGTACTTTAGGACTGTGCTTAGAGACGGCACTGAAAATTATATTAGCCATCTTACCGTGCGTCAGAATGACAGATCTTTGACGAGGTTGGTTGGTTAATAAGTTGTAAAGTCTGTCGAATACACGATGGTCATTATGGCTGCAGATATGTTTACCACCTGCCAAGAATGCTGTAACAAAGATTAAAATACATTCTCCGTGTATATACACTAAAAAATAAACACACACAGCTCAGCGCACGGCGTCTACAATCACGGATAAAATGAGAGAAGCGTAGTTTAGAGAATCCCTGGTGGATGTGGTCACACTCCTCTTCAAGGCATTGAAAGCAACATATCCAGCCCCTGGGAGAGAATCCAGTGACAACTCCGCGAGACGTCTTATTGTCGTCTTCAGAGTGTGAGGTTTCACGTTCACTCTGAAAGACGGTTTATCGTGAAATCTGCATAGAAACACAATGGGAACGGGAAGGTTGTCTTCTAGTGTGAACTGAATGGAGGAGGAGGAGGAGGGGGCAGTGAAATAAATGAGGAGCTGGGGGAACAGGAGAAATAAACGAAGAGCAGATAGAACAACATGAGAAACAAGGAGCTGGAGGAACAGGAGAAATAAAGGAAGAGCTGGAGAAACAGGAGAAATAAAGGAAGAGTTACTGGGGGAACAGGAGAAATATACGAAGAGGAGCTGGAGGAACAGGAGAAATAAACGAAGAGGAGCTGGAGGAACAGGAGAAATAAACGAAAAGGAGCTGGAGGAACAGGATAAATAAACGAAGAGGAGCTGGAGGGACAGAAGAAATAAACGAAGAGGAGCTGGAGGAACAGGAGAAATAAACGAAGAGGAGCTGGAGGAACAGGAGAAATAAACGAAGAGGAGCTGGAGGAACAGAAGAAATAAACGAAGAGGAGCTGGAGGAACAGAAGAAATAAACGAAGAGGAGCTGGAGGAACAGGATAAATAAACGAAGAGGAGCTGGAGGAACAGGAGAAATAAACGAAGAGGAGCTGGAGGGACAGAAGAAATAAACGAAGAGGAGCTGGAGGAACAGGAGAAATAAACGAGGAACTGAAACAACGATGAAGTGAATCGAAGAAAACGTCCAAGAAGTAACTGATAAGAAAGACATTTGATGTTCATATGAAAACTGGGAAAAAAATAAATAATAATAACGAAATTAAAAACACAATGAACTTCATGTTATAACGTGTGAATAATAATAATAATAATAATAATAATAATAAATAATAATAATAATAATAGCAGCAATAATATTAAAAATATTATCACTTCACTAGTATCTATTACTACGACTACTACCACTACTAGTACTATTACTACTCTTACTACCACTACTACTACATTCAGTAATAATAACAAATGTTATTAGATTCAGTAAAGTGTTAGGCCTAAGTTACGCCAGGATTAAGGTTAAGGCAGCAATCTCTGTTGTTCACAGCCTACAAATATTATCTAATCTTAAACAGCGCTAAAAGTTTGAGTATCTCTAGGTGTGTTAACAGCTGTGTTAATTATCACTTTATTCAGCACACACACACACACACACACACACACACACACACACACACACACACACACACACACACACACACACACACACACAGCAACAAGGGGTCACAGTTGGAAGTTGAAGAATCAGATGAATCACAGGGATGTTAGGAAGTATTTCTTCAGTCATAGAGTTGTCAGGAAGCAGAATAGTCTGCGAAATGTTGTAGTGGAGGCAGGATCCATACATAGCTTTAAGAAGAGGTTTGATAAAGCTCATCGAGCAGGAAGAGTGACCTAGTAGCGACCAGTGAAGAAGCGGGTCCAAGAGCTGTGACACGACCCCTGCAACCACAACTAGGTGAATACACGTTAATGTTACCTTGTTCGCTCTGACACGCGTCTGTTGGATGTCCAAGCCCTTAACAAACAAAACCCTCTTTAAACCTTTGCCCTTCAAAGTTTTCTGGGACGACCACTACCTATCTTTTGCTAGTCCCCAGCTCTAAGATAAGATAAAATTTCGTTCGTATTTCTAACCCTTCAGGGTTTGCCACCCAGAATAACCCAAGAAAGGCAGTGCGTCATCGAGGACTGACTTATTTCCAATGGGGTCCTCAATCTTGTCCCCCAGGATAAGACCCACACCAGTCGACTAACACGCAGGTACCTACCTGCTGCTAGGTGAGCAGGGCAACAGGTGTAAGGAAACGAGAAGAAACGTTTCTACCCCGCCGGGAATCGAACCCAGGCAGTCCTAGTGTGAAGCGAAAGCTTTGGCAGCCAGACCACGGGGTCACCCATCCTTACCATCCTCTCAGAACATCAAAAATATTTTAACAACCCCTCTTCAGTTCTCTCAATAATACCTCTATTAACCCAACACCTTCTAATGTCCAAAGTCTGTATTTTTGCAAAATTCTGCTACGTGAAGACACTGCAGCCTTAACTCTACCCAACGCCTCAACAACCCCTAATTACCTGTACTCTCTCTAAGCCACCTTTCATCCAGTATTTGCTTATAGCTTTCACTATCGCCTCTTTTAATTAAACTCTCAATTCACTCTTACCCGCTGTTGACTTTCTCTTTATTCCCAATACACGTCACATAGTTAACGTTGTAGCTTTATAAACTGCAGTGTAAAGCACCTCTCTGGCAAGACAGTGATGGAGTGAATGATGATGAAAGTTTTCTTTTTCGGGCCACCCTGCCTCGGTGGGAATCGGCCGATGTGTTAATTATATATATATATATATATATATAATATATATATACATATATATATATATATGTGTATATATATATATATATATATATATATATATATATATATATATATACCTATATATATAGGTAGTAGGTTGGTAGACAGCAACCACCCAGGGAAGTACTACCGTCCTGCCAGATGACTGTGAAACAAAAACCTGTAACTGTTTTGCATGATGGTAGGATTGCTGGTTTCTTTTTCTGTCTCATAAACACGCTAAGATAACAGGGATATCTTGCTACTCCTACTTACACTTTGGTCACACTTCATAGACACGCACATGCATATATATATATATATACATACATCTAGGTTTTTCTCCTTTTTCTAAATAGCTCTTGTTCTTTTTATTTCTTCTATTGTCCATGGGGAAGTGGAAAAGAATCTTTCCTCCGTAAGCCATGCGTGTCGTATGAGGCGACTAAAATGCCGGGAGCAATGGGCTAGTAACCCCTTCTCCTGTATACAATTACTAAAAAAGAGAAGAAGAAAAACTTTATAAAACTGGGTTGCTTAAATGTGCGTGGATGTAGTGCGGATGACAAGAAACAGATGATTGCTGATGTTATGAATGAAAAGAAGTTGGATGTCCTGGCCCTAAGCGAAACAAAGCTGAAGGGGGTAGGAGAGTTTCAGTGGGGGGAAATAAATGGGATTAAATCTGGAGTATCTGAGAGAGTTAGAGCAAAGGAAGGGGTAGCAGTAATGTTAAATGATCAGTTATGGAAGGAGAAAAGAGAATATGAATGTGTAAATTCAAGAATTATGTGGATTAAAGTAAAGGTTGGATGCGAGAAGTGGGTCATAATAAGCGTGTATGCACCTGGAGAAGAGAGGAATGCAGAGGAGAGAGAGAGATTTTGGGAGATGTTAAGTGAATGTATAGGAGCCTTTGAACCAAGTGAGAGAGTAATTGTGGTAGGGGACTTGAATGCTAAAGTAGGAGAAACTTTTAGAGAGGGTGTGGTAGGTAAGTTTGGGGTGCCAGGTGTAAATGATAATGGGAGCCCTTTGATTGAACTTTGTATAGAAAGGGGTTTAGTTATAGGTAATACATATTTTAAGAAAAAGAGGATAAATAAGTATACACGATATGATGTAGGGCGAAATGACAGTAGTTTGTTGGATTATGTATTGGTAGATAAAAGACTGTTGAGTAGACTTCAGGATGTACATGTTTATAGAGGGGCCACAGATATATCAGATCACTTTCTAGTTGTAGCTACACTGAGAGTAAAAGGTAGATGGGATACAAGGAGAATAGAAGCATCAGGGAAGAGAGAGGTAAAGGTTTATAAACTAAAAGAGGAGGCAGTTAGGGTAAGATATAAACAGCTATTGGAGGATAGATGGGCTAATGAGAGCATAGGCAATGGGGTCGAAGAGGTATGGGGTAGGTTTAAAAATGTAGTGTTAGAGTGTTCAGCAGAAGTTTGTGGTTACAGGAAAGTGGGTGCAGGAGGGAAGAGGAGCGATTGGTGGAATGATGATGTAAAGAGAGTAGTAAGGGAGAAAAAGTTAGCATATGAGAAGTTTTTACAAAGTAGAAGTGATGCAAGGAGGGAAGAGTATATGGAGAAAAAGAGAGAAGTTAAGAGAGTGGTGAAGCAATGTAAAAAGAGAGCAAATGAGAGAGTGGGTGAGATGTTATCAACAAATTTTGTTGAAAATAAGAAAAAGTTTTGGAGTGAGATTAACAAGTTAAGAAAGCCTAGAGAACAAATGGATTTGTCAGTTAAAAATAGGAGAGGAGAGTTATTAAATGGAGAGTTAGAGGTATTGGGAAGATGGAAGGAATATTTTGAGGAATTGTTAAATGTTGATGAAGATAGGGAAGCTGTGATTTCGTGTATAGGGCAAGGAGGAATAACATCTTGTAGGAGTGAGGAAGAGTCAGTTGTGAGTGTGGGGGAAGTTCGTGAGGCAGTAGGTAAAATGAAAGGGGGTAAGGCAGCCGGGATTGATGGGATAAAGATAGAAATGTTAAAAGCAGGTGGGGATATAGTTTTGGAGTGGTTGGTGCAATTATTTAATAAATGTATGGAAGAGGGTAAGGTACCTAGGGATTGGCAGAGAGCATGCATAGTTCCTTTGTATAAAGGCAAAGGGGATAAAAGAGAGTGCAAAAATTATAGGGGGATAAGTCTGTTGAGTGTACCTGGTAAAGTGTATGGTAGAGTTATAATTGAAAGAATTAAGAGTAAGACGGAGAATAGGATAGCAGATGAACAAGGAGGCTTTAGGAAAGGTAGGGGGTGTGTGGACCAGGTGTTTACAGTGAAACATATAAGTGAACAGTATTTAGATAAGGCTAAAGAGGTCTTTGTGGCATTTATGGATTTGGAAAAGGCGTATGACAGGGTGGATAGGGGGGCAA
This sequence comes from Cherax quadricarinatus, assembly GCF_038502225.1. Lineage (NCBI taxonomy): Eukaryota > Metazoa > Arthropoda > Malacostraca > Decapoda > Parastacidae > Cherax > Cherax quadricarinatus. The sequence continues at coordinate 11,315,466 of NC_091379.1, forward strand.
TGTGGCAGATGTTGCAAGTGTATGGTGTAGGAGGTAGGTTACTGAAAGCAGTGAAGAGTTTTTACGAGGATAGTGAGGCTCAAGTTAGAGTATGTAGGAAAGAGGGGAATTTTTTCCCAGTAAAAGTAGGCCTTAGACAAGGATGTGTGATGTCACCGTGGTTGTTTAATATATTTATAGATGGGGTTGTAAGAGAAGTAAATGCGAGGGTCTTGGCAAGAGGCGTGGAGTTAAAAGATAAAGAATCACACACAAAGTGGGAGTTGTCACAGCTGCTCTTTGCTGATGACACTGTGCTCTTGGGAGATTCTGAAGAGAAGTTGCAGAGATTGGTGGATGAATTTGGTAGGGTGTGCAAAAGAAGAAAATTAAAGGTGAATACAGGAAAGAGTAAGGTTATGAGGATAACAAAAAGATTAGGTGATGAAAGATTGAATATCAGATTGGAGGGAGAGAGTATGGAGGAGGTGAACGTATTCAGATATTTGGGAGTGGACGTGTCAGCGGATGGGTCTATGAAAGATGAGGTGAATCATAGAATTGATGAGGGAAAAAGAGTGAGTGGTGCACTTAGGAGTCTGTGGAGACAAAGAACTTTGTCCTTGGAGGCAAAGAGGGGAATGTATGAGAGTATAGTTTTACCAACGCTCTTATATGGGTGTGAAGCGTTGGTGATGAATGTTGCAGCGAGGAGAAGGCTGGAGGCAGTGGAGATGTCATGTCTGAGGGCAATGTGTGGTGTGAATATAATGCAGAGAATTCGTAGTTTGGAAGTTAGGAGGAGGTGCGGGATTACCAAAACTGTTGTCCAGAGGGCTGAGGAAGGGTTGTTGAGGTGGTTCGGACATGTAGAGAGAATGGAGCGAAACAGAATGACTTCAAGAGTGTATCAGTCTGTAGTGGAAGGAAGGCGGGGTAGGGGTCGGCCTAGGAAGGGTTGGAGGGAGGGGGTAAAGGAGGTTTTGTGTGCGAGGGGCTTGGACTTCCAGCAGGCATGCGTGAGCGTGTTTGATAGGAGTGAATGGAGACAAATGGTTTTTAATACTTGACGTGCTGTTGGAGTGTGAGCAAAGTAACATTTATGAAGGGATTCAGGGAAACCGGCAGGCCGGACTTGAGTCCTGGAGATGGGAAGTACAGTGCCTGCACTCTGAAGGAGGGGTGTTAATGTTGCAGTTTAAAAACTGTAGTGTAAAGCACCCTTCTGGCAAGACAGTGATGGAGTGAATGATGGTGAAAGTTTTTCTTTTTCGGGCCACCCTGCCTTGGTGGGAATCGGCCGGTGTGATAATAAAAAAAAATATATATATATATATATGTATATATATATATGTATATATATATATATATATATATGTGTGTGTGTGTGTGTGTACTCACCTATTTGTACTCACCTATTTGTGGTTGCAGGGGTCGAGTCACAGCTCCTGGCCCCGCCTCTTCGCTGATTGCTACTAGGTCCTCTCTCTCCCTGCCCCATGAGCTCTATCATACCTCGCCTTAAAACTATGTGTGTGTGTGTGTGTGTGTGTGTGTGTGTGTGTGTGTGTGTTGCACCTTCTAAAAAACGCATCCTGAAGACTATATCTCAGTTTATTTCCTAACACAGTATCCAACAAACTGCGATCATCACCAACAATATGGTTTCTCGTGTACACATCCTCTTTCTCAATATGCGTATTACCTCCTACCAAGCTTTTTTCTTATATTCACGATTCAATTGGAAGACCCCAGTTGTGATTTATCCCCGGCCTTCCAGACTTACTACTACGCCCTCTACAACAGTTTCTTCCACTTTGGTATTTAAGTCAATCACAATAGTATTTGACTCAAGAAATCGTAATGACACGATTGCAAATAAACCATACCCCCAATTACGATTTCTTGAGTCATGTTGACGGCAGTGAAGGGACTTGAGCTAGAGTTCGTCACGGCCACGCTAGCTGGAGATTCGTCTGTAAAAACTTGCATTTGTGGTCACAGAGGTACCTGTGCTAACTTTCCTATGGTGTAGAAATATACCTAGTTGGATGAATCTTATTGTGGCTAGCTGGTCTAGTGGCTAACGCGACGGGCTGGAGTTTTGAGACTATGACCGCGGGTTCAATCCCGGCCGGGGGTATGGTTCACAATAGTATTTATCTCAATTGGTTAAGAATCTGAGAATTTACTTAAAACCTGCCAAAATTTCTCTGTCTCTCTCTGTCCTTCTCTTTCTCGACACCTCCTTATACCTAGGTACATAAACACCCTTATTTAATCCATCTAATTCTTGAATTTAAACACCTATACCTATCTTTTCTTCCATAGTTGATCGTTTAACAATTCCACTAAACACTCCTTAACTCTAATTCTCTCATATACACCTGACTTAATTCCATTTACTTCTCCTTACTGAAATATTCCTGTCCCGCTTAACTTTGTTTCGCTTTTTTCAACTATATCCATCATCTTTTCCTCCGTAATATTAACAATAATATTTTCTCTTCCCATCTCCAGTCCTGGAGATGGGAAGTACAGTGCCTGCACTCTGAAGGAGGGGTGTTAATGTTGCAGTTTAAAAACTGTAGTGTAAAGCACCCTTCTGGCAAGACAGTGATGGAGTGAATGATGGTGAAAGTTTTTCTTTTTCGGGCCACCCTGCCTTGGTGGGAATCGGCCAGTGTGATAATAAAAAAAAAAAAAAAAATAATATTTTCTCATCATCATTACTCAAACGTAAACTCAAACATCTGAGCCTCTAAATTTTAATATTTCGTTTCAGTAATTTATACGGGAAAATGATCTACTAGCCCCTTGCCTCCTGCCTTTTAGTCGACTTCCACAACATGTACGAGATGAGAGGAAACAGTACAAGACAAGAGATATTAAGAAATTAGAAGGAAATCCGGATGAATATGTGTGTATATGGTTTTTGTGTACATGGGGCTTGGACATGCAGCAGGTATATGTGAGCGTGTTAGATAGGAGTGAATGGAGACGAATGGTTTTTGGAACCTGACCAGCTGTTGGAGTGTGAGCAGGGTAATATTTTGTGAATGGATTCACGGAAACTGTTTAGCCGGACTTGAGTCCTGGAGGTGGAGAGTACAATGCCTACACTTTAAATAGAATATTGGCAGTTTAGAGTGACATCTAAACTGTCGTATCTGAGCACCTCTGTAAAGACAGTGATTATGTATGAATGATGGTCAAAGTGTTGAATGATAATAAATGTTTTTTTTTTCTTGGGTAACCCTGCCTCGGTGGGAGACAGCCGACGTGTAAAAAAAAAAAAAAGCTCCAGAAAGGTAAAAATGATAAACATAATTTCGTTTATTCTGAGCTATATTCAGAATGACTATATCTCAGCTATAGCTATAGTCAGTCTAGTCTCCAGACTTGAGTCTGGAGACTGGACTCAAAACTAAAAACAATGCAATTTTCTTTCTGTAAATCTGGTACTGAGGAAGAATCCGCTTTTGTTAACTTTGGTCTATTTATTATAGGTTTACATATTATGATGTTATGTCTTAATAAATACTTGACAGAAAACGTTCACTGTATATTTCTACATGCAAGTTGCGTACTCGTCAACATGCAAGTTGTGTACTCTTCAACATGCAAGTTGCGTACTCGTCAACATGCAAGTTGCGTACTCGTCAACATGCAAGTTGCGTACTCGTCAACATGCAAGTTGTGTACTCTTCAACATGCAAGTTGTGTTCTCGTCAACATGCAAGTTGTGCACTCTTTCAACATGCAAGTTGTGCACTCTTTCAACATGCAAGTTGTGTACTCTTCAACATGCAAGTAGTGTACTCTTCAACAAGCAAGTTGTGTACTCTTCAACATGCAAGTTGTGTACTCTTCAACAAGCAAGTTGTGTACTCTTCAACATGCAAGTTGTGTTCTCGTCAACATGCAAGTTGTGCACTCTTTCAACATGCAAGTTGTGCACTCTTTCAACATGCAAGTTGTGTACTCTTCAACATGCAAGTAGTGTACTCTTCAACATGCAAGTAGTGTACTCTTCAATATGCAAGTTGTGTACTCTTCAACATGCAAGTAGTGTACTCTTCAACATGCAAGTAGTGTACTCTTCAACATGCAAGTAGTGTACTCTTCAACATGCAAGTTGTGTACTCTTCAACATGCAAGTAGTGTACTCTTCAACATGCATGTAGTGTACTCTTCAACATGCAAGTTGTGTACTCTTCAACATGCAAGTTGTGTACTCTTCAACATGCAAGTTGTGTACTCTTCAACATGCAAGTAGTGTACTCTTCAACATGCAAGTAGTGTACTCTTCAACATGCAAGTTGTGTACTCTTCAACATGCAAGTTGTGTACTCTTCAACATGCAAGTAGTGTACTCTTCAACATGCAAGTAGTGTACTCTTCAACATGCAAGTTGTGTACTCTTCAACATGCAAGTAGTGTACTCTTCAACATGCAAGTAGTGTACTCTTCAACATGCAAGTTGTGTGCTCTTCAACATGCAAGTAGTGTACTCTTCAACATGCAAGTAGTGTACTCTTCAACATGCAACTTGTGTACTCTTCAACATATTCTGGAGTGAGCAGAAGAGGCAACGACCTGACAGAGAGATGACAAATACCCAAGAAAGAGCTTAAGACTTTATTTCAAGAGCTTTATCAGAGCTTCAAGGCTCCATTGTGTGCTTAGTAGTCGTATGTTGGTACAGTTTCACATATATAGCAAGGTCTTGCCACTGTTGCGTCATGTTACCTGTGCTGCTGGTCAACGGTGAATCAAGGCACATACGCATCTGGTCAACGGTGTATCAAGGCACATACACTTCTGGTCAACGGTACATCAAGGAACATACACTTCTGGTCAACGGTGTATCAAGGCACATACACTTCTGGTCAACGGTTGTTACAAAAAACGCGATTCTAAAAGCTTAGAGATCTCCAGTGAATACTAGAAAGGACTGCCCTTCTAGCATCCAGCCTGTTACTGGGTTTTCGTAACAAGTAGTCAGTATCCTTGTCCAATTATCCATTAGAATTCAGTATTATTCAATATTGCTTCAGGATTACAACTGGTAGGCTACTAACTAGAGAAATTAAAATTTAATAAATTTATTAAGTCTAGAGGTATATTATCAAATTAAATTAAATTAAATTAATCACAGTAATCAAAATAATATCACATCTCTCGAGTTCAATATTATTGTGCTGAAAGCACATATCACATTTATAATTCTTAAGTACCTTCTGGTACATTAACATTTAATAAGATATTACAAATATGTACAAGTAAGTGTGTATGTGTTTAAGTGCTCTAAGTAGTTCACTATGTCTCACGACTCGACTAGACTTAAACAAGTGACTGACAAAGTCCTCTCATAAACTAACTTCTTGACCGACTGGCAACCAGAACAGTCTGCTTGAACAATAAAAAGAATGCTAAGCCCAATAGCCATATAACAAGCAACTGCGACACAGAATCAGGAACAAGGAGATAATATAACGACACTAAGTAGGGACCATCTGCAGATCCTCCACAAAAGTCACAAAACTCCCGTACTACTGAATCTAAGTTCAGCATAAGAAAATCCCTGACTGTGATAATACACAGATATCAGTACAAGTTAAGTGAGAAGTTACAGCTCAGGACCTGAGGTGTTCAGAGTGTCTATGAGACACACAACCTCAGTACAACGTCGAAAATCACTAAGTCTATACAATGTTCTGAGAACAGAATTCTACAGAACTAACAAGAATAATGAGACAGACAATCTGTCCAACCACCAAGAGAGTCTAGACCAGACTGAATACTTCAGGCGAGGTGAGGACACCCCCCCCTCGATCACGTGATAGCTCCGTGGACAACTGCAGCTCAGAAGCCGGCAGTCTAACGAGCTACAAGCGATAATTACAGTAGTTTGACAATCAAGACTTGAACTGAGCACTTAATATGTTACATCCTAACAACATAAGTCAAATAACAATATAAAGCAATACATTTACGATTTAGCTATTATCGCAAATATAAGCAACATAAAATTATATGAAAAGGTAATAATTATATATATGCATAATAATCATTGCAACCCATTCAGGGGTTGCAACAACGGTGCATCAAGGCACATACGCATCTGGTCAACGGTGCATCAAGGCACATACACTTCTGGTCAACGGTGCATTAAGGCACATACACTTCTGGTCAACGGTGTATCAAGGCACATACACTTCTGGTCAACGGTGTATCAAGGCACATACACTTCTGGTCAACGGTGCATCAAGGCACATACACTTCTGGTCAACGGTGCATCAAGGCACATACACTTCTGGTCAACGGTGCATCAAGGCACATACACTTCTGGTCAACGGTGCATCAAAGCATATACGCTTCTGGTCAACGGTGCATCAAGGCACATATGCATCTGATCAACGGTGCATCAAGGCACATACACTTCTGGTCAACGGTGCATCAAGGCACATACACTTCTGGTCAACGGTGCATCAAGGCACACACACTTCTGGTCAACGGTGCATCAAGGCACATACACTTCTGGTCAACGGTGCATCAAGGCACACACACTTCTGGCCAACGGTGCATCAAGGCACATATACTTCTGGTCAACGGTGCATCAAGGCACATATGCATCTGATCAACGGTGCATCAAGGCACATACACTTCTGATCAATGGTGTATCAAGGCACATACACTTCTGGTCAACGGTGCATCAAGGCACATACAGTTCTGGTCAACGGTGCATCAAGGCACATACACTTCTGGTCAACGGTGCATCAAGGCACATACACTTCTGATCAATGGTGTATCAAGGCACATACACTTCTGGTCAACGGTGCATCAAGGCACATACACTTCTGGTCAACGGTGCATCAAGGCACATACACTTCTGGTCAACGGTGCATCAAGGCACACACACTTCTAGTCAACGGTGCATCAAAGCATATACGCTTCTGGTCAACGGTGCATCAAGGCACATACACTTCTGGTCAACGGTGTATCAAGGCACATACAATTCTGGTCAACGGTGCATCAAGGCACATACACTTCTGGTCAACGGTGTATCAAGGCACATACACTTCTGGTCAACGGTGTATCAAGGCACATACACTTCTGGTCAACGGTGTATCAAGGCACATACACTTCTGGTCAACGGTGTATCAAGGCACATACACTTCTGGTCAACGGTGCATCAAGGCACACACACTTCTGGTCAACGGTGCATCAAAGCATATACGCTTCTGGTCAACTGTGCATCAAGGCACATATGCATCTGATCAACGGTGCATCAAGGCACATACACTTCTGGTCAACGGTGCATCAAGGCACATACACTTCTGGTCAACGGTGCATCAAGGCACACACACTTCTGGTCAACGGTGCATCAAGGCACATATACTTCTGGTCAACGGCGCATCAAGGGACATACACGTCAAACTAAATTAAAATTTAACTATAATCCTGTAATATTTTCATTGTAAATGTGAAAACGACATTGGGTTTCAACTGTCCTTGAGATATACTGAAACGAGGTTCTGATCCGTTTAAACCGACTCGAAGATTTTACATTTCTCAAAAATATAATTAATTTTGGGGGTTATTGTTGTTTCTTCCCAGTGGATGTTGTTTTGAGTCTTCACATGCTGGAATAGAACCGAGTTTTCTTGTGCAAATTTATCTAATGGATCTTTTATGTTCAGTTAGGCATGAGTCCAAATTTCTGCCAGTTTAACCTACGTATCCCAGATTACAGGCTCAGCAAGGGCTTTGATATACTCAGGGTATTTCTTTGCAAAGAAAAATTTTGCTGATTTTGGGAACGCAGTTCAATAACTTACGGGAGAGCACATCGCTCTATGTAATTTTTGATAAATAAGATACTTGTGTAACACTTGGGAATCTTTATCATGAAGATGTTTCGCCAGCCAGTGGCTTCTTCAGTCCAGTGCAAAGAAACGGTGAAAGAGGAGTAGTAGTTTGAGGTCATCAGTCCCTCAGGCTGGAGTTGATGCGTTTATTCCATCACGATTGATCGACTGAACACATCAACTCTAAACTGAGGGACTGATTACCTCAAACTCATTTGCATTGGACTGAAGAAGCCGTTGAATGGGGACACGTTTCTAGAATAAAGATTCCCAAGTGTTCTTGCACAAGTGTCTTATTTATCAAGTTGTTGGTTTTCTGTACCATTTATTCAAACTGTATACTGATATGAGTACTGTTTGATTTATCTAGTTTCTATGGGTTTGAAAAGTTGTGTTAGATTCTATAGGCATTACTTTGGCTATATGTCTGTAGAAGAAAAAAATACAGAAATAGGTAAAGGAGAAATGGGAATAACCATTACCTTTAGCCTGTTTCCTGCGACACATTATATAATGACATTAGCAGTAGAGTAATGAATGAATTTATGGTATCTAGATAGTCTTGCTTAAAACACTTTATACCTCATACATGCAACCTGTTCTAGAGTACGCAGCGCCTGTGGGGAACCCACACTTAGTAAAACTCATTGTGGAACTTGAAATGTAAGGAGAACTTCAAGACTCCGGTGGCCTGGTGGCTAAAAGCTCCCGCTTCACACACGGAGGGCCCGGGTTCGGTTCCCGGCGGGTGGAAACATTTCGACACGTTTCCTTACACTATTGTTCTGTTCACCTAGCAGCAAATAGGTACCTGGGTGTTAGTCGACTGGTGTGGGTCGCATCCTGGGGGACAAGATTAAGGACCCCAATGGAAATAAGTTAGACAGTCCTCGATGACGAACTGACTTTCTTGGGTTATCCTGGGTGGCTAACCCTCCGGGGTTAAAAATCCGAACGAAATCTTATCTTATCTTGACTTGTATCTGAGCTGAGGGAAAGAACGGTGGAGAAAAACTGCTGAAACTGTGCCTTATCTCACAGTAATAGGTAAAAAACAAGAGGGGATATGATTACAACATATAAAATATTACGAGGCATGGACAGAGTAATCAAGGATGAACTCTCCACCAGCGTGATAACAAGAACAATTGAGGCACAATTGGAAATTTCACATTAAAAGCAGACTTGAAACAGAGGAACAGAGGTTCAATTATAGATGCGCTAAGGTTCAGTCATGTAACCCGGCCGATGGCTAGGAGCAGGGATCAGGGGCTGGAGTTCAATGTCACAGACAGACACACACACATACACTTACACACATTCAGATGAGTCACAGGGATGTTAGGAAGTATTTCTTCAGCCATAGAGTTGCCAGGAAGTGGAATAGTCTGGCAGGTAATGTAGTGGAGGCAGGAACCATACATAGTTTTAAGACGAGGTATGATAAAGCTCATGGAGCAAGAAGAGAGAGGACCGACTGCGCTGTATTACGTAACTAATTTGCGTCCTATGTAAGTTGGGGATGAATGATGACGCTTCGGGGACTTCTTACTTTATTTGGGTTTGTGGTACACAGGCAGTGTGTTTAGGTGCCCTGGGCGACCCAGTGGGCCATACCCGCAAGGGTATGGAGTGGAGTGTTGACTCTAGGTTGCTTGGTCTCCAAGTGAGGGCGAGGCAGGCCTGGGTATGCCCACCCAGAGACCTGCCCTCTGGTGGATACTATGGAAACTAGCCATGTAGGCTTACTGTCTACATTTTGCTAGGCCACCTACCCATGGTCTTCCTCGACATGTGGACATGGACAAAAACAAAAAAACTTCCTACAGTTAGGGATGATAAAAAGGGGGGTGTGCTGAACATCGTGGTCCAAGGCAGTTAGCCTCGGCGGGAGTCATTGAATGCCTTCCTGCTTCTGATCAAATATTGCAACACAGGAGGCATCGTTGCGGCCGAGCTGTGGCGTAACAGGGTGCGGTCTCCTCTGGAACGGTGAAGCAGTCATGTAGTAGTCGCTGCAGGGGTTACTCAACCTTGGGCAAAACCTGCTGGTGCCCTCGAGTGAGGTATCGTCAGTACTCAGAAACTGGGCGGGACTACTTCTGGCAAGCGACTCAGGACATTTCTCGGCTGGTACTGTCACTGGGGCTGTCACTGCCAGCGAATGTGGAGTGAGTCGTGGTAGGGACGACTCAGGCAAAGCATCTGGGAGTCATAGCAGCATACACCATAACTGGTGTGAACAGGCTAGCAGTCAAAGTGACATCATCTTTGTGCAGGCTGCTCACTGAAGCTGTGACACGAGTCAGACAATCGCCTACCGACAGGGCTACTGTGGCTTGATGATGTCGTCCTCTCGACAGAGTTGGAGTCATAGCAGAGGTTAGTCTAAGCGTTCTCAGATTGGTTTTCTACACATAACTGCACTCTGACGGTCAGGAGGTGGAGTGAAACAAGTCTCAACGGGGAGTCGTAGCAAGTACGACTCAGGCGTCTACAAACAGTGAGCATAAGAGCTTTCTAAACATGGGGACTCAGATGCTCGTAAACTGAAATGGTCTGGACTCAGACCATACTGTGGTTTACACCTGGGCTCAGACCACACACACTAGGACATAAGGAAAACTTGTACACACCCACACTGCACATGCAGTTGCATGGCTTGCACTAGCAAATGACGCTTTTCTGTGCAAAAATCGACACTAAGGCATTCAAGAACATGTGATAACACTGGTAAGGAACACTGAGAGGAATTATCCCTTGACAAATCTTCTCTCAATAGTCTCGCTAATACTGCAACAAATTGCTCACTGTGAAACTATAATACTGTCAATGTGACATCATGTGGTGATGTCAGGCGTGATGAAATGAGGGATGTTGTGGGGTGACATCGCGAGGTGACATCAGGCAGACGTTCAAGGTAACGTCAGATGACGTCAGGCAAACGTCCTGGGTGCCGTCGCGAGGTGACGTCGGGCAGACGTCCTGGGTGACGTCCTGGAGTGACGTCGGGCAGCATCGTGGATGACGTCTCAAGGTGACATCAGGCAACGCCCAGGGTGACGTCAGGCAGACATTGTGGGTGAAGTCGCAAGGTGACGTCTGGCAGACGTCCTAGGTGACGTCCTGGAGTGACGTCGGGCAGATGGCGGGTGACGTAGTGAGGTAACGTCGGGCAGATGTCGGGTGACATAGTGAGGTGATGTCAGGCAGCATCGTGACGTCAGGGGAGTGATGAGGGAAGCATGCTGACATCATGGGTGATGCCAGGCAGCAGACAACAGTATGTGGCTTTAGTAACCCAAGTGGCTTGCTCTTCGTGGATTGTAGATCCCGGTGGCTTTATCCACACGTGACTTCGTGAGTCACGTAGCCTTGAGTGACCTCGAGCACTAGGATACACAGCTTTGGCAAAGAATTCACAGTGGTGCGAGATGAGTTTGGGTGGTGTATGGCGATGGAGGATCCGGCCGATTCCTCCGCACCCCGCATACCTACCTGCAGAATCAACTACACTGGACGCAGAGCACCACACAACTCACCTCTGACTTGCTGAAATAGTCGTACTAAGCTGAACAACAACAGAAACATACAGGTGACGCTGAACACTTGGCTGAAGAACAGCGTGGGACGCTGTGAAGACCTAGATATCTAGAAGAAATTCGGCAAATTTCTGCCTCGATCGGTCCTACTGATCCTGTGTCTGAATAAAGAAACTTGCAGGTACGACTTTAGGACAACTCGTAGAGAGACGGATGCTTCTTGTATGGGGAAATGAAGTGGAGCCAACATTTTCGTCTTCATTTCTCTCTCTCCGGGCAAACACAACAGCTGGTCTCAACGCTATCACCAATATCGTCAATGAATTGCATATCCTGTGCAAGCCGGGGATGAATGATAAGGCTTTGGAGACTTCTTACTTTATTTGGGTTCGTGGTACACAGGCAGTGTGTTTAAGTGCCATGGGCGACCCAGAGGGCCATGCCCCGCGAGGGAGAGAGGAGTGGAGTGTTGACTCTAGGTTGCCTGGTCGCCAAGTGAAGGCGAAGAATTCTTGGGAATGCACACCCAGAGACCTGCCCTCTGGCGGACTCTATGGAAACTAGCCATGTAGGCTTACTGTCTACAACTGGAGGACAGGAGAGATAAGGAGGATATAAAATACTGGGAAGACTCAACAAGGTGAGCAGAGACAGAATGTTTCAGAGATGGTACACAGCAACAAAGGGTCACAATTTGAAGTTGAAGACTCAAATGAGTCACAGGGATGTTAGGAAGTATTCCTTCAGTCACAGAGTTGTCAGGAAGTGTAATAGTCTGGAAAGTGATGTAGTGGAGGCAGGATCCATACATAGCTTTAAGAAGAGGTATGATAAAATTCATGGAGCAGGGAGAGTGACCTAGTAGCGACCAGTGAAGAGGCGGAGCCAGCAACTGTGAATCGACCCCTGCAACCATAACTAGTTGAGTACACACACACACACACACACACACACACACACACACACACACACACACTGATGGACTATCAACAGTCCGACTCGTTAGAAGCCGGGTTGCGATTAAGGAAAGGATGGTTATTGTGTTGTGTATATGTCGATTCGCCCATTTCCTGACACAAATTAGGTTATTGGTTTCCGGGAGCATGCGTTATGTGATAGAGGGGAGATACCCTTACGGGGGGACATGCGGTATGTTATACAGGGGGATACCCCTCCGGGAAAAGCATTATGTGACACAGGGGGATACTTCTCTCTCGGAATCGTGCAGCGTGCGGAACACAGCAAATTTACCCTGTGTCAAATTAAGAGTGAATATACTAGGCGCAGCAAATTACACGCATCTACACCGACACATACCCTGTGATACACACATCTATACTGACACATATCCTGTGATACATCTATACTGACATATCCTGTGATTCACACACCTCCACTGACACATACCCTGTGATACACACATCTATACTGACACATATCCTGTGATACATCTATACTGACATATCCTGTGATTCACACACCTCCACTGACACATACCCTGTGATACACACATCTACACTTATATACCCTTTGTTACGCTCCATCTTCACTGACACACAGACACACATACCCTGTGATACACACATCTACACTTACATACCCTTTGTTACGAAAATCTACACTGAGACACCCTGAGTTACATACATCCACACCTGCGAACACCTTGTGTTACAGACACCACCCACACTGCTTCGGTGATCGAAATCTTCAGCTCCTCCAGGGTTGCAGGTAGTGATGGTACGTAAACAGTGCTCTTCACGCACCCCCAAAGAAAGAAGTCACAAACGCTTAGGTCCGGTGACTCGCAGGCCACTTGCAGAGGTCACCGGGCCTAACTCTTTGTGACTTCTTTCTTTGGGGGTACGTGACCAAATGTTATGATTGAAGATACTCAAATAATCACTTTTGTTAAGGACACTTTAAGCAGTATTTGCTATATATTTGATCAATGAGTTCAGGGGTCACTATATGAATGACGAATAAAGTAATTTCACGTGATAATAAATATTACAAGTAATATAGAGAAAGAAATTAAAGGAACATGCATGCTATGATGGCCAGCGTGCTGCAACAGGAAACAGCCTGGTTGCTCAGGAAAGCTACAGAAAACCGGGCTCCAGGCTAGTCTCTGAGGGCAGTAAAAAACTCTCGATACCAGTCACAGGTATATAACAGGAACTCTGTGGTTCAGTGGTAGAGAGCAAGAGAGAGAGAGAGAGAGAGAGAGAGAGAGAGAGGGAGGGAGGGTCCGGGACTAAATTCTGCCGGACATCCAGTTCGAGACTTCAACCAGATGGGAGTTGGGCGGGGCAGCCAGCATGGTGGGTTGTGGTCTTAAACCAGACGTAAATGTAGGGAGGCAAGAAGCTGGACATTAGCCTTAAACCAGACGTAAAAGGGGCAAGGCAGCCAACACGTTGGATTTAATTCTTAAACCAGGCATGAGAGGGTGAGAGGCAGCCAACACGTTGGATTTAATTCTTAAACCAGACATGAGAGAGTGAGAGGCAGCCAACACGTTGGATTTAATTCTTAAACCAGGCATGAGAGGATGAGAGGCAGCCAACACGTTGGATTTATTTCTTAAACCAGACGTGAGAGGATGAGAGGCAGCCAACACGTTGGGCTTAAGTCTTAACCCAGACATGAGAGCGGCGGGGCAGCCTCCGGGTCCATGCTACCCACGTACAAGCCCAGCTGCAGCTAAATTGTCAGAAAAGAATTTATGGCACGTGCATGATGAGTTTATGAGAATAAACCAGCCGCCCACCGCCCACACCCAACACCCACCCACATCCAACACCCACCCACATCCGCCACCAACCAGCCAAGTCGAAGAAAATAACTAAGTTTATCCTGGAAAACTGGAAGTCTAATCCCTTGATAAATCTCCTTTACATGGTGGGATTTTTTTTGTAAATGCCATTGGAAACATTCAAAATTCAATACCCACTGCAAAGGCCTTTATAGCACGTACTATTCAGTTAAAGGCTTAAGTTAAAGGCTTAAGTCAGTTAAAGGCCTTTATAGCACGTACTATTCAGCTAAAGGCTTAAGTTAAAGGCTTAAGTCAGTTAAAGGCCTTTATAGTACATGCTATTCAGTTAAAGGCTTAAGTTAAAGGCTTAAGTCAGTTAAAGGCCTTTATAGCACGTACTATACAGTTAAAGGCTTAAGTTAAAGGCTTAAGTCAGTTAAAGGCCTTTATAGCACGTACTATACAGTTAAAGGCTTAAGTTAAAGGCTTAAGTCAGTTAAAGGCCTTTATAGCACGTACTATTCAGTTAAAGGCTTAAGTTAAAGGCTTAAGTCAGTTAAAGGCCTTTATAGCACGTACTATACAGTTAAAGGCTTAAGTTAAAAGGCTTAAGTATAGCACGTACTATTCAGTTAAAGGCTTAAGTTAAAGGCTTAAGTCAGTTAAAGGCCTTTATAGCACGTACTATTCAGTTAAAGGCTTAAGTTAAAGGCTTAAGTCAGTTAAAGGCCTTTATAGCACGTACTATTCAGTTAAAGGCTTAAGTTAAAGGCTTAAGTCAGTTAAAGGCCTTTATAGCACGTACTATTCAGTTAAAGGCTTAAGTTAAAGGCTTAAGTCAGTTAAAGGCCTTTATAGCACGTACTATTCAGTTAAAGGCTTAAGTTAAAGGCTTAAGTCAGTTAAAGGCCTTTATAGCACGTACTATTCAGTTAAAGGCTTAAGTTAAAGGCTTAAGTCAGTTAAAGGCCTTTATAGCACGTACTATTCAGTTAAAGGCTTAAGTTAAAGGCTTAAGTCAGTTAAAGGCCTTTATAGCACGTACTATTCAGTTAAAGGCTTAAGTTAAAGGCTTAAGTCAGTTAAAGGCCTTTATAGTACATGCTATTCAAAGGCCTTCATAGTAAATTACATTAATTTAAAGGTCGTCATAGCACTTGCTATTCAATTAAAAGGCCATCATAGTAAGTGTCATTAAATATTAAATGTATTTTTTCAATTGCATTTAAAAAGGTCACAGTGTATATAGAGGAACTTTATTACACAAATCTTTTTCTGTTTTTTTTTTTTTTTTTTTTTTTTAGCCTTTAATGATTTTTATTACTTTCTGTATTAGCTTCAGGATTTTTTTTTCAGTCTTTTTCTGAAGTCGTTTCGCCCTTTCAAAGGTGCGTAATTTTGCTCCTTTAGGATTTTTTTTCAAACTTTGTAATCGTTTCGCCCTTTCGAAACTGCGTGATTTTGATGCTTCAAAAAATGGTTCATGTATTTTGACACAGTGAAAAATATATGGTATATATTTTTTAGTTAATTTGATAATTAAAATTAAGAAGAGATTGAAGGAACTAAGGGAAAGGGGCTAAGGGGAAGGAGCTAAGGGAAAGGAGCTAAGGGGAAGAGGCTTAGGGGAAGGGGCTAAAGGGAAGGAGCTAGGGGGACGGAGGTAAGGGAAGTAGCTAAAGGAAGGAGGTAAGGGGAAGGAACTAAGGCGAGGGAACTAAGGGAAATGAACAAAGGGGCAGGAACTAAGGGAACGGAAATAAGGGGAGGAGTTGATAAGATTAGAGAGAGAGAGAGAGAGAGAGAGAGAGAGAGAGAGTACACTCTAGACCGTGCAGTGGTTCCCAAACTGGGGGTAATGGTAGAGTAATGGTAGGTAATGGTAGAGTAATGCTCTCTCTAGAGTCTAGAGAGAGCATTACTCTACCATTCTTCCTCTAGACTCTAGAGGAAGAATGGTAGAGTAATGCTCTCTCTAGACTCTAGAGAGAGCATTACTCTACCATTACTCTACCAATACCCCCAGTTTGGGAACCACTGCACGGTCTAGAGTGTACTCTCTCTCTCTCTCTCTCTCTCTCTCTCTAAATATGTAAGGCATGTAGCCGTAACAGAGATTCCACCTGCAATAATTTGCAACAACACTTGCGTCAGTGCTAAGCGAAATATACTACAATCATTATTAAGCCCTAAACCCATTACTTACATACAGCTGTATGAAATACAACACGAGGAAATACTACGTAAACCGACCCAGATGACCTCGGAGGAGAGATGAGTAACGATGGTCACAATGCGTACAAATCTGAGAACTCACACGGCCATTGGCTGTTGAATAGAAGGTAATGAGAGATAGGGGACTCGGGTGGGTGCTGAAGACGTAGATGAGAAATAAGGATGGGAGAGAATAGGTAATTAGTTGGTAGAGATGGAGAATAAACTAGAGGTGGTGAAGCTTCAGGAAAAGGTAGGGAAGTACCTTAAAGGACTAGAACCTATTGTATGTAAGTCAAGGTAGATAAGAGACGAAAAGAGCTGTGATGCGAACCCCGTAAATTCAACTGAGTATGCACATGTATAAACACACACACACACACACACACACACACACACACACACTTCCCCGTCGTACACACACTCTATACTACAGCGTTTAAAAACTCTAAGTAATTTTCTGGGGGTATAAAGGACAATTAGGCAGGTAAACTACCGCGGAAAAAACTGGAGCCCGTCACCCTGAGATTAAAACAAGTTTATGACGCCCATGTGTTAGACCGTGTGTGTAGGGAGCACGCAAGAAACGAACACTACGTGTGTAGGGAACACGCAAGACACGAACACTACGTGTGTAGGGAGCACGCAAGACACGAACACTACGTGTGTAGGGAGCACACAAGACACAAACACTACGTGTGTAGGGAGCACGCAAGACACGAACACTACGTGTGTAGGGAGCACGCAAGACACGAATACTACGTGTGTAGGGAGCACGCAAGACACGAACACTACGTGTGTAGGGGGCACGCAAGACACGAACACTACGTGTGTAGGGAGCACGCAAGACACGAACACTACGTGTGTAGGGAGCACGCAAGACACGAACACTACGTGTGTAGGGAGCACGCAAGACACGAACACTACGTGTGTAGGGAGCACGCAAGACACGAACACTACGTGTGTAGGGAGCACGCAAGACACGAACACTACGTGTGTAGGGAGCACACAAGACACAAACACTACGTGTGTAGGGAGCACGCAAGACACGAACACTACGTGTGTAGGGAGCACGCAAGACACGAATACTACGTGTGTAGGGAGCACGCAAGACACGAACACTACGTGTGTAGGGAGCACGCAAGACACGAATACTACGTGTGTAGGGAGCACGCAAGACACGAACACTACGTGTGTAGGGAGCACGCAAGACGCGAACACTACGTGTGTAGGGAGCATGCAAGACACGAACACTGCGTGTGTAGGGGCCACGCAAGACACGAACACTACGTGTGTAGGGAGCACGCAAGACACGAACACTACGTGTGTAGGGAGCACGCAAGATACGAACACTACGTGTGTAGGGAGCACGCAAGACACAAACACTACGTGTGTAGGGAGCACGCAAGACACGAATACTACGTGTGTAGGGAGCACGCAAGACACGAACACTACGTGTGTAGGGAGCACGCAAGACACGAACACTACGTGTGTAGGGAGCATGCAAGACACGAACACTACGTGTGTAGGGAGCACGCAAGACACGAACACTACGTGTGTAGGGAGCACGCAAGACACGAACACTACGTGTGTAGGGAGCACGCAAGACACGAACACTACGTGTGTAGGGAGCACGCAAGACGCGAACACTACGTGTGTAGGGAGCATGCAAGACACAAACACTACGTGTGTAGGGAACACGCAAGACACGAACACTACGTGTGTAGGGAGCACGCAAGACACAAACACTACGTGTGTAGGGAACACGCAAGACACGAACACTACGTGTGTAGGGACCACGCAAGACACGAACACTACGTGTGTAGGGAACACGCAAGACACGAACACTACGTGTCTAGGGACCACGCAAGACACGAACACTACGTGTGTAGGGAGCACGCAAGACACGAACACCGTGTGTAGGGAGCACGCAAGACACGAATACTACGTGTGTAGGGAACACGCAAGACACGAACACTACGTGTGTAGGGAGCACGCAAGACACGAACACTACGTGTGTAGGGAGCACGCAAGACACGAACACTACGTGTGTAGGGAGCACGCAAGACACGAACACTACGTGTGTAGGGAGCACGCAAGACACGAACACTGCGTGTGTAGGGAGCACACAAGACACGAACACTACGTGTGTAGGGAGCACGCAAGACACGAACACTGCGTGTGTAGGGAGCACGCAAGACACGAACACTGCGTGTGTAGGGAGCACGCAAGACACGAACACTGCGTGTGTAGGGAGCACACAAGACACATACACTACGTGTGTATGGAGCACACAAGACACGAACACCGCGTGTGTAGGGAGCACGCAAGACACGAACACTACGTGTGTAGGGAGCACACAAGACACAAACACCGCGTGTGTAGGGAGCACGCAAGACACGAACACCAAATTAGTGGTCCCTATGGGCTCCTTTTGTAGTCCAGGTAGTAAGGCTTTGGATAAATTTCATCTACAGCTATGATATATGAGGCTCTTGGTTTTTCTTCCCTGGAAACGTTTGCAACACTTGGCTTTTCTTTTCTGGAAACGTTTGCAACACTTGGCTTTTCTTTCCTGGAAACGTTTGCAACACTTGGCTTTTCTTTCCTGGAAACGTTTGCAACACTTGGCTTTTCTTTCCTGGAAACGTTTGCAACACTTGACTTTTCTTTCCTGGAAACGTTTGCAACACTTGGCTTTTCTTTCCTGGAAAGGTTTCTCCCGCCAGTGGCTTCTCCAGTCCAATTCAGAGCAATTGTGGAAGATGAGGAGAAGTTTTAGGTAACACTGATCAAGAACCAAAATTCTTCCGAGACCAGAATAGCAATTTCCAACTAATTTTAGGTCACTCATAATGAATATCATGGTTAAAATTGTTTGTTAGCTCTACTTTACAATATACACGTACGTGTCACAACAGGTTCCAACAGGCTTGTGGCAGTGTGTTTCTTACCACACTGTCTCACTGCCCTTCATTATTGTTCCAGCAGTCATAGAAGGTTTTGGTGTGCAAGTTTATATTTCGAGGTGAAAGGTAGGTGATTTTCTTAGCCAAACAGGGCGGATGCACCATCTACTGCTGCTTTCTGAGGGACTGATTATAATCAGTCCCTCAGCCTGCAATCAGTATGTTCAGTCCACTAATCGTGATATATTAGACACATGTGCGACACTTGGGTACCTTTACTATGGACACATTTTGCCACACAGTAGCTTCAGCAGTTCAGTACAAAGAAGAATGGTGAAGATCAGAAGGAGTTTGAGGTAATCAGTCCTTCAGCCTAAAATCGATATAATCGGTCCATTAACCTTGATAAAAATACATCAGGTGAGGTGAAGCATTTGTAGGAAGCATCACCTTGGACAAATCCACAGGTGGAAGTAGGTCATGACTATAGGTTAGGCAAGTGTAAAATTCCCAGTATCATGATCCGAAAATGGAAACTGTGATATAGGGCTGTGTTGCTTACTGTTGCGTAGTGTAGTGCTGTGTGTTGTAAATTGTTGTGTAGTGTAGTGCTGTGTTGTGTAGTGCTGTGTTGTGTAGTGCTGTGTTGTGTAGTGCTGTGTTGTGTAGTGCTGTGTATTGTATGTTGTGTAGTGTAGTGCTGTGTTGTGTAGTGCTGTGTTGTGTAGTGCTGTGTATTGTATGTTGTGTAGTGTAGTGCTGTGTTGTGTAGTGTAGTGCTGTGTATTGTATGTTGTGTAGTGTAGTGCTGTGTTGTGTAGTGCTGTGTATTGTATATTGTTGTGTAGTGTAGTGCTGTGTTGTGTAGTGCTGTGTTGCGTAGTGCTGTGTTGTGTAGTGCTGTGTTGTGTAGTGCTGTGTATTGTATGTTGTGTAGTGTAGTGCTGCGTGTGTAATGTAGTAGTGCTGTGTTGTGTAGTGCTGTGTATTGTATGTTGTGTAGTGTAGTGCTGTGTTGTGTAGTGCTGTGTTGTGTAGTGCTGTGTATTGTACATTGTTGTGTAGTGTAGTGCTGTGTTTAGTGTTGCATATAGTGCTGTGTGTTGTATATTGTGTAATGTAGTGTTGTGTTGTGTAGTGCTGTGTTGTGTAGTGTAGTGCTGTGTTGTGTAGTGTAGTGCTGTGTTCTGTAGTGTAGTGCTGTGTTGTGTAGTGTAGTGCTGTGTTCTGTAGTGTAGTGCTGTGTTGTGTAGTGTAGTGCTGTGTTCTGTAGTGTAGTGCTGTGTTGTGTAGTGTAGTGCTGTGTATTGTATGTTGTTGTGTAGCGTAGTGCTGTGTTTAGTGTTGCGTGTAGTGCTGTGTGTTGTAAATTGTTGTGTAGTGTAGTGCTGTGTTGTGTAGTGCTGTGTTGTGTAGTGCTGTGTTGTGTAGTGTAGTGCTGTGTTGTGTAGTGATTTGTGCTATAATTTAATGCCTGTATAATTTAGTGGTTCAGAGAACTATTTATCAATCAATCTTTCCCTAACAATAGTCGTCTACTTCCCGTCAGTGGTCCAGGTAGTAAGAACCGAGAGATTAATGTCTTTAACTATGAGTAAGAACCAAGAGATTAATGTCTTTAACTATGAGTAAGAACCAAGAGATTAATGTCCTTAACTATGAGTAAGAACCAAGAGATTAATGTCCTTAACTGAGTAAGAACCAAGAAATTAATGTCCTTAACTATGAGTAAGAACCAAGAGATTAATGTCCTTAACTATGAGTAAGAACCAAGAGATTAATGTCCTTAACTATGAGTAAGAACCAAGAGATTAATGTCCTTAACTATGAGTAAGAACCAAGAGATTAATGTCCTTAACTATGAGTAAGAACCAAGAGATTAATGTCCTTAACTATGAGTAAGAACCAAGAGATTAATGTCCTTAATTATGACCCCTGAGGATTCTTTATCCAGAGACAAGGGAATATTGTTGGCCACTAATAAAGAAAAGATTTATTAGAGAGAGGGTTGTAAATCCAAGCTGGTGAAAATTTACTATGTAAATCAGAGGGCATTTACACATGGCACTAATTACATAAACTTTTTCCTAGTAATAATTCTCCAACATTATAAATTTGAAGCCGATTGCATGAGGCGTTCTCGAGCTATAAAAAAATCTTGGAGGAGAATACTGCATTATACAAATAGTCAATGTTGAATGGCTCAGTAAACTGGTGGAAGTTAAAAACGCCATAAAAATGGGATTTTCAGTAATTCTCAGATTTCTCTTATTAATTTGTATTCTATTTTTAATTTCTTCAATTCTTTAATGACAAAAAAAAATTGAAATTTGTTACCAGATAAGGACAGCTGAGGAGTTCAAATCAAATTTTAGAAAATAGCTCTTACACACTCCAGTGATAATGACAAATTTTCTTTGCATAAGATACATAGGCGTTAAAAGTTTGAAGCCGATAGGCTGAAACATTCACAAATAATACCATGAAAAAACAATATTTAAACTTTCTGAATTATTTCCCTAAAATTAGCAAATAGGAGCCTCAATAGTCCAAGATAAATTAAAAACTTCCATAAATGTGCCACACTAGTACACTGGGCTCATAACCAGAAAAAATAGTCCTTTTATAGCTATTGTTCAGAAACCAATAGTTCTAAGTCTATTTATATAAGAAACTTAACAAAATCACAATTAAACATCAAAACTGCTTTGAAATAGTCATACTCGAGTTATTTCACGAAAGATACTACATACTACAAAGAAATACTACAAAGAAAGTTGGGAAATTGGCACGAACACACCATAAAATTTTTATACTTTCTCCTAAACAGGTTGCACTAGTGTTGCAGAGGCATACATTCGTTATTGTAAGGAGATCGAACCCGGAAACAGTATATACAAGTAACTCGCACGTAGGACAGAGGCTAATGAGGACATTCCGGCACGAGTTGTATCATTTATACATCACTCTGTGGTTTCTAAATGTTCCAAGTTGGACAGAAACGTCGTCAGAAGCTTCTCTCTCCTATGCGCGGGTTATTTATGCATTGTTCCAGTCACGGTACTGTACCTCACATACCAATAGCTATAAGAATATAGCCCTAGTTATCGTACACCAGCCTTAAAAATTTGAAGCAAATCGGCTGAAATTATTTCAATTTATAAGGAAAACACTGAATCCACGGAAGAACAAATCTCAGACAGTCAATTAAAGATTTTTCCTACTGAGTTGCATAAAAACATTCCCAGAGAAATTGAATTGAAAAAGTTTGGCGAAAACAAGAAAAACTGGATTAATTATAATGTTACATAAGCATAATCGGATCAAGTCGGACCGAAACGTCGTCGTAAGCTTCTCTCTTTTATGTGCGGGTTATTTGTGTATCGTTCCAGTCACGGTATTGTGCCTTTTTCTTATTTATAATCTATTGTCTTCAAAAAAGCGTAGGTCGTATGAGAGCTAATCTGTATACATTCATAATCTTGATTTCATTATTTTTGAGCACTAGAAAGAGAGTAGAGAAAACCAGGTATTTAATGTCGACAAGTTGGGGAAACACTTTGTGGAAACTCTTAGGTCCTAGACCTATGTTTACACTTTAAATTTACTGCCATAACTTCAGTTATATCATCTGAGGTATCTAGTAAACAAATCATACCACGGGTGGGGTTAGAACCCGCGATCAGAGAGTCGCAAAACTCCAGACCGTCGCGTTAGCCACTGGGCCAGCTAGCCGCTTAGCGACGGTCTGGAGTCTTGAGACTCTCTGATCGCGGGTTCTAACCCCGCCCGTGGTATGGTTTGTTTGCAATCGTGTCATTACGATTCTGTTGCATCTGGATAACTTATAACCTGGGATCCATATTTCGTTGCCAAAGTTATCCATTATATGGGTATCTTTAGGAGAATTGTTCAGAATATGTCATTATATTTTAAGATTATGGTTTTAAAATAACATCATTTTACTCTGTGTATACCTGGAGTATACCTGGAGTATACCTGGAGAGGGTTCCGAGAGTCAACGCCCCCGCGGCCCGGTCTTTTCAAGTTAATACTTCATAAAAACTTGATAAAGCTCTATACAGAGCGAAACCTAGCGGCACTTCTACATAAACTTGCTCTGTGTGTGCTAATACCCAACAGGGAGATAGAAACACGGAAGATATCGTTGACTTTTTATTTCGATCCTCAACTGGAGTCCTCTTCATCAGACACAAAAATGTTTTTCTTGCTGTGTTTTCTCTGAAAGCGTCACATATCAGCAGGTGTGGAGGCGAAAAATTATTTTAACGCGTCGGGTAATAGCATTGATTCAAGGAAACTGAATTATCGTTCATCGCTTATATATATACATATTTTAAGTGCTGAAAATAACGCGATTATAAAGTGCATAATCAGGGATGTATAATTATTTTTTAATTAAGAGGGAAGGATGAAAAAATCGTGATTCATTGGAAAATTTGTAGAGGCTTAATTATTGAGAAATTTTTTTTAATATTTTATTAATTGTAATATGTTATTTTATAGTCCATACTTAAAATATTGTGCTTTATACATTTATGCAAATTTTAAACATTCATACGAGCCAAAGTTGAAGACTCAGATGAGTCACAGGGATGTTAGGAAGTATTTCTTCAGTCACAGAGTTGTCAGTGGAAGTAGAATAGTCTGGAAATGGAGGTGGTGGATACAGGGTCCATGCATAGCTTGAAGAAGAGGTATGATAAAGCTCACGGAGCAGGGAGTGACCTAATAGCGACCAGTGAAGAGGCGCAGCCAGAGCTATAAATTGACCCCTACAACCACAATTAGGTGAGTACACACACACAAATATGGTATACACAAAACACATATTCACACACATACGGTATACACACACACACACACACACATACGGTATACACACACACACTCACACACAGTCTTTATTCATGGGTTTCAGGAGTGTGAAGGGAGGACACAACGAAAGACAGCAGAAAGAAAAACAAGAAATTGAAAACATCATCAAAGAAATAGGGCGAGGAGGACATAACTGAAACAATAAATTTTCAGAGAATAGGGTGGGGATCGGGGGGGTTAACTCGAGGGCGAGAAGTCGGTCTGTAAAACTAATTTTCAAGACAGAAACAGTCAGGAACAAGATCCTTCAGGAGAAATTACAGTCAAAGAAATCATCAACATACAAGAGGGTGTTCGTAGACAGCGACAGAACGAGAACAGAACGACAGCAGCTAAAGCAAAGGACTCGGACACGACTAGAAAGAGTAAATAACACATTTGAAAATAAACAGTATATCATTGCATAAAAAAATGTCTAGGTCAGCAAGTTGTGGGATATTAAACCTTTTTTTATTTTCTTATGACATTTATCAGAATGTTAATATAAAGTATTTACTTAACCAATTTCTTAAACTAAGGAAATGTGGGAGTTACCGCAACTATGGTAGTTTTTTAACTATGGTAGTTCCTTAATTGTGGTACTTCCTTAATTGTGGTAGTTCCTTAATTCTGGTAGTTTCTTAATTATGGTTGTTCCGGTAAATGCTTAAGTGATTAAGTTGAAGCGATTTTATAACTGTGGTAAATCATGTTATGTTGAAAGTTCCTTTAATTGTGGTAGTTACTACAGTTGTGGTAGCTACAGTAATTGTGGAAGTTACTACAGTTGTGGTATCTACAGTTATTGTGGAAGTTACTACAGTTGTGGCAGCTACAATAATTGTGGAAGTTACTACAGTTGTGGTAGCTACAATAATTGTGGAAGTTACTACAGTTGTGGTAGCTACAATAATTGTGGAAGTTACTACAGTTGTGGTAGCTACAATAATTGTGGTAGTTACTACAGTTGTGGTAGCACCAATAATTGTGGTAGGTACTACAGTTGTGGTAGCACCAATAATTGTGGTAGTTACTACAGTTGTGGTAGCACCAATAATTGTGGTAGTTACTACAGTTGTGGTAGCACCAATAATTGTGGTAGTTACTACAGTTGTGGTAGCACCAATAATTGTGGTAGTTACTACAGTTGTGGTAGCTGCATTGCCACGAAACAACTCCAACAATTACTGATGCAATCAAAATGAATGCAATCTCCCTTTGCAATTTTTTATCATTCACTCTATTACTAAAAAGAAATATTCGCTGCACGAATTAAAAACAACTGATCAAAGCAGTTTCAAAAAGTTAATATTGTCAGGGGGTCTGAGGTAGCGTATATATGTAGATTATTTTTTTTAAGCTGTTAAGGTATAGGAAAAATAAAAGGGGAAGGACAGGCGTAGGACGGAGCAAGGGAAGAGACAGGGGGAGAAGGTTGTGTAGACAGGAGAGAGGTGAGAATGTGATAGGAGGAGAGAGGTAAGAGGAGCTATGAGTAGACAGAGAGGTAAGAGAAGTTATGGATAAACAGGAAGAGAGAGGTAAGAGGAGCTATGAGTAGACAAAGAGAGAGGTAAGAGAAGTTATGGATAAACAGGAAGAGAGGGGTAAGAGGAGCTATGAGTAGACAGAGAGAGAGGTAAGAGAAGTTATGGATAAACAGGAAGAGAGGTAAGAGGAGCTATGAGTAGACAGAAAGG
>NC_091379.1:11346319-11431319 GCF_038502225.1 Cherax quadricarinatus
CAGCTACTGCGTTGAAACAATAGCTACTGCACTGAAACAAGCTGAGCTGAAACAACAGCTACTGCGCTGAAACAAGCTGAGCTGAAACAACAGCTACTGCGCTGAAACAACAGCTACTGCGCTGAAACAATAGCTACTGCACTGAAACAACAGCTACTGCACTGAAACAAGCTGAGCTGAAACAACAGCTACTGCGCTGAAACAATAGCTACTGCGCTGAAACAAGCTGAGCTGAAACAACAGCTACTGCGCTGAAACAACAGCTACTGCGCTGAAACAACAGCTACTGCACTGAAACAAGCTGAGCTGAAACAACAGCTACTGCGCTGAAACAATAGCTACTGCGCTGAAACAAGCTGAGCTGAAACAACAGCTACTGCGCTGAAACAATAGCTACTGCGCTGAAACAAGCTGAGCTGAAACAACAGCTACTGCGCTGAAACAACAGCTACTGCGCTGAAACAACAGCTACTGCACTGAAACAAGCTGAGCTGAAACAACAGCTACTGCGCTGAAACAACAGCTACTGCGCTGAAACAAAAGCTACTGCACTGAAACAACAGCTACTGCGCTGAAACAACAGCTACTGCGCTGAAACAACAGCTACTGCGCTGAAACAACAGCTACTGCGCTGAAACAAAAGCTACTGCACTGAAACAACAGCTACTGCGCTGAAACAACAGCTACTGCGCTGAAACAACAGCTACTGCGCTGAAACAAGCTGAGCTGAAACAACAGCTACTGCGCTGAAACAACAGCTACTGCGCTGAAACAACAGCTACTGCGCTGAAACAAGCTGAGCTGAAACAACAGCTACTACGCTGAAACAACAGCTACTGCGCTGAAACAACAGCTACTGCGCTGAAACAACAGCTACTGCGCTGAAACAAGCTGAGCTGAAACAACAGCTACTGCGCTGAAACAACAGCTACTGCGCTGAAACAACAGCTACTGCGCTGAAACAAGCTGAGCTGAAACAACAGCTACTGCGCTGAAACAACAGCTACTGCGCTGAAACAAGCTGAGCTGAAACAACAGCTACTACGCTGAAACAACAGCTACTGCGCTGAAACAACAGCTACTGCGCTGAAACAACAGCTACTGCGCTGAAACAACAGCTACTGCACTGAAACAACAGCTACTGCGCTGAAACAAGCTGAGCTGAAACAACAGCTACTGCACTGAAACAAGCTGAGCTGAAACAACAGCTACTGCGCTGAAACAAGCTGAGCTGAAACAACAGCTACTGCACTGAAACAATAGCTACTGCACTGAAACAACAGCTACTGCACTGAAACAACAGCTACTGCACTGAAACAACAGCTACTGCACTGAAACAACAGCTACTGCACTGAAACAACAGCTACTGCACTGAAACAACAGCTACTGCACTGAAACAACAGCTACTGCACTGAAACAACAGCTGCTGCACTGAAACAACAGCTACTGCACTGAAACAACAGCTACTGCACTGAAACAACAGCTACTGCACTGAAACAACAGCTACTGCACTGAAACAACAGCTACTGCACTGAAACAACAGCTACTGCACTGAAACAACAGCTGCTGCACTGAAACAACAGCTACTGCACTGAAACAACAGCTACTGCACTGAAACAACAGCTACTGCGCTGAAACAACAGCTACTGCACTGAAACAACAGCTACTGCGCTGAAACAACAGCTATTGCACTGAAACAGCTACTGCACTGAAACAACAGCTACTGCACTGAAACAACAGCTACTGCACTAAAACAACAGCTACTGCACTGAAACAACAGCTACTGCACTGAAACAACAGCTACTGCACTGAAACAACAGCTACTGCACTGAAACAACAGCTACTGCGCTGAAACAACAGCTACTGCGCTGAAACAAGCTGAGCTGAAACAACAGCTACTGCGCTGAAACAACAGCTACTGCGCTGAAACAACAGCTACTTCGCTGAAACAACAGCTACTGCGCTGAAACAACAGCTACTGCGCTGAAACAAGCTGAGCTGAAACAGCAGCTACTACGCTGAAACAACAGCTACTGCGCTGAAACAACAGCTACTGCGCTGAAACAACAGCTACTGCGCTGAAACAACAGCTACTGCACTGAAACAGCTACTGCGCTGAAACAAGCTGAGCTGAAACAACAGCTACTGCACTGAAACAAGCTGAGCTGAAACAACAGCTACTGCGCTGAAACAAGCTGAGCTGAAACAACAGCTACTGCACTGAAACAATAGCTACTGCACTGAAACAATAGCTACTGCACTGAAACAACAGCTACTGCACTGAAACAATAGCTACTGCACTGAAACAATAGCTACTGCACTGAAACAACAGCTACTGCACTGAAACAACAGCTACTGCACTGAAACAACAGCTACTGCACTGAAACAACAGCTACTGCACTGAAACAACAGCTACTGCGCTGAAACAACAGCTACTGCGCTGAAACAACAGCTACTGCACTGAAACAACAGCTACTGCGCTGAAACAATAGCTACTGCACTGAAACAACAGCTACTGCACTGAAACATCAGCTACTGCACTGAAACAACAGCTACTGCGCTGAAACAATAGCTACTGCACTGAAACAACAGCTACTGCGCTGAAACAACAGCTACTGCGCTGAAACAATAGCTACTGCGCTGAAACAACAGCTACTGCGCTGAAACAACAGCTACTGCACTGAAACAACAGCTACTGCACTGAAACAACAGCTACTGCACTGAAACAACAGCTACTGCGCTGAAACAACAGCTACTGCGCTGAAACAACAGCTACTGCGCTGAAACAACAGCTACTGCGCTGAAACAACAGCTACTGCGCTGAAACAACAGCTACTGCACTGAAACAACAGCTACTGCACTGAAACAAGCTGAGCTGAAGCAACAGCTACTGCGCTGAAACAATAGCTACTGCACTGAAACAATAGCTACTGCACTGAAACAACAGCTACTGCACTGAAACAACAGCTACTGCACTGAAACAACAGCTACTGCGCTGAAACAACAGCTACTGCGCTGAAACAACAGCTACTGCACTGAAACAACAGCTACTGCACTGAAACAACAGCTACTGCGCTGAAACAACAGCTACTGCGCTGAAACAACAGCTACTGCACTGAAACAACAGCTACTGCGCTGAAACAATAGCTACTGCACTGAAACAACAGCTACTGCACTGAAACAACAGCTACTGCACTGAAACAACAGCTACTGCGCTGAAACAATAGCTACTGCACTGAAACAACAGCTACTGCGCTGAAACAACAGCTACTGCGCTGAAACAATAGCTACTGCGCTGAAACAACAGCTACTGCGCTGAAACAACAGCTACTGCACTGAAACAACAGCTACTGCACTGAAACAACAGCTACTGCACTGAAACAACAGCTACTGCGCTGAAACAGCTACTGCGCTGAAACAACAGCTACTGCGCTGAAACAACAGCTACTGCGCTGAAACAACAGCTACTGCGCTGAAACAACAGCTACTGCACTGAAACAACAGCTACTGCACTGAAACAAGCTGAGCTGAAGCAACAGCTACTGCGCTGAAACAATAGCTACTGCACTGAAACAATAGCTACTACGCTGAAACAACAGCTACTGCGCTGAAACAATAGCTACTGCACTGAAACATCAGCTACTGCGCTGAAACAACAGCTACTGAGGGCTCTGGTGGCCTGGTGGTTAACGCTCTCGCTTCACACGGTGAGGGTCTGGGTTCGATTCCCAGCCAGAGTAGAAACATTGGACGTGTTTCTTTCAACCTGTTGTCTATGTTCCCCATCAGTAAAATGGGTACCTGGGTGTTAGTCGACTGGTGTGGGTCGCATCCTGGGACACTGACCTAAGGAGGCCTGGTCACAGACCGGGCCGCGGGGGCGTTGACCCCCGGAACTCTCTCCAGGTAAACTCCAGGTAAACTGCGCTGAAACAACAGCTACTGTACTGTAACAACAGCTACTGCGTTAACAGCTGTTAACTAGTGTGTTAACCACTAGGCCAGCTGGCTCTAATATTGAGCCAGCTGGCCCTGTGGTTAATTAACGTACTGGCCTGCGAGTTTCAAAACTCACTTGCCACGGGTTAAACTCCTCACCCCGGTCACTGATTTCTTGCAGTAGTGATTCCCAGATTAAGTTTATCTCCGGCCTCTTTGTTAGAGGG
Source organism: Cherax quadricarinatus (assembly GCF_038502225.1). Lineage (NCBI taxonomy): Eukaryota > Metazoa > Arthropoda > Malacostraca > Decapoda > Parastacidae > Cherax > Cherax quadricarinatus. Next base: position 11,350,486 of record NC_091379.1, read on the forward strand.
ATGAGATGAGAAGGAAGGTATAATTAGCAGACTAGGAAATGTAATTAATAGATTTTGAAATGCTCTTATCTCTCTCTTACTGCTGGAGGAAATGATGTTTGGGAACATAGGAGAAATGACCTGTTTACCAGGTGCTGGAGTATGGTTAGATATAATTAGGAATAACGAAGGAATACCTGGCAAATGTGGCAACTTTCCAAAGCAATGAAATGCTGTTCAGAGCTATTGGTGGGTTTTGCTACCTAGACAAGTACTGTACAGGTACTGCGGTATTTATTGCTAGCTGGAAGCACTTCTCAAGCAGAAATGATATGTATGCTAGAAGTAGGGGGGAATTGCGTTTATCTACGGCAGGGATAGCAGCACTGGCTAGTTCAGTCTAGAAGGTTGTTGCTGCAGTGTATCGAATTTTAAACGAAAAGAGGTAAGGTAGAGCTATGGGAGTGTGTGTGTGTAAAGAAAGGATTGTGGTATTATAGATTTAGGCAGTATATATTAAGAAACTTATAAATAAGAAAATAACAATTATCTAGAGTGTAAAGTAACACTAACTGGAAGTTAATATTAAACCAGCTGACGAAAATGACACTCATTCTAAAATATTAAGCAATAATAATAGCAAACAGTGGAAAAACAGAATGGTGAACAGGAAGAAGACAAACAAGAGAAAGCTTCTTGACATTCATTGAACAAATAGGTTTAGCGATAGAAACGAGACAAACGAGTTGATATTGGTTGCATGTGCATTGAACCTCGAGGTTGCTGCAATAACTGAGATGTGTTCGAATGTGAGGAGCCGGGACATGCCTGCCGAAATCCCCATTCAGGGGTTCATGTTGTTCCACGCTTAAAGAAATAACAGGAAGGTGGTTGGGGAAGGGCGCAACATGTCCGAGAATATTTGATTTGCTGCACAAAAACAGATGTAAACAACGAAGGAACAGATGCACAGTCTGTCAGTGTAGAATTTCAAGAACATAAAACAGTGTGACAGAACCAACTAGAGTTAATTACCTTCCTCGCCCTTATTCACAAGTAGAACCTTGAAACAATTATTATTTACAAGTAGAACCTTGTAAACAATCCAAAGATCACGAAAGAGCTAAAACAGCAAGAAGCTTTTAGTACTAAAGGTCCCAGATATATGCTTGACGGGTTACAATAGATTAAGGGAACACTTGACCGGCGTAGAATAAGATAAATTAACCAATGGTTATAGCAATGGATATCTAACATATACCACGAAAGAAAGTTACCAGTTTAGCATATTTCTGATAAACAAGCCAAAGTCCCCTGGAAGAAAATGTAGAATTGTAAGTTGGCATTAGGAATAGTAGCAGAAGAGAAGAAATAGCAACTCTGAATGTAGTGGGAAAGTAGTTAGAAACCTGAATAGATCTCATAATGAGAATATTAACGTGAACAGGCATGTTTAAGGAACGTAGACAGGCATGTTTAAGGAACGTAGATAGGCATGTTTAAGGAACGTAGACAGGCATGTTTAAGGAACGTAGACAGGCATGTTTAAGGAACGTAGATAGGCATGTTTAAGGAACGTAGACAGGCATGTTTAAGGAACGTAGACAGGCATGTTTAAGGAACGTAGACAGGCATGTTTAAGGAACGTAGATAGGCATGTTTAAGGAACGTAGACAGGCATGTTTAAGGAACGTAGACAGGCATGTTTAAGGAACGTAGACAGGCATGTTTAAGGAACGTAGACAGGCATGTTTAAGGAACGTAGACAGGCATGTTTAAGGAACGTAGACAGGCATGTTTAAGGAACGTAGACAGGCATGTTTAAGGAACGTAGACAGGCATGTTTAAGTAACGTAGACAGGCATGTTTAAGTAACGTAGACAGGCATGTTTAAGGAACGTAGACAGGCATGTTTAAGGAACGTAGACAGGCATGTTTAAGGAACGTAGATAGGCATGTTTAAGGAACGTAGACAGGCATGCTTAAAGAACGTAGACAGGCATGTTTAAGGAACGTAGATAGGCATGTTTAAGGAACGTAGACAGGCATGTTTAAGGAACGTAGATAGGCATGTTTAAGGAACGTAGACAGGCATGTTTAAGGAACGTAGACAGGCATGTTTAAGGAACGTAGATAGGCATGTTTAAGGAACGTAGACAGGCATGTTTAAGGAACGTAGACAGGCATGTTTAAGGAACGTAGATAGGCATGTTTAAGGAACGTAGACAGGCATGTTTAAGGAACGTAGACAGGCATGTTTAAGGAACGTAGACAGGCATGTTTAAGGAACGTAGACAGGCATGTTTAAGGAACGTAGACAGGCATGTTTAAGTAACGTAGACAGGCATGTTTAAGGAACGTAGACAGGCATGTTTAAGTAACGTAGACAGGCATGTTTAAGGAACGTAGATAGGCATGTTTAAGGAACGTAGACAAGCATGTTTAAGGAACGTAGACAAGCATGTTTAAGGAACGTAGACACGCATGTTTAAGGAACGTAGACAGGCATGTTTAAGGAACGTAGACAGGCATGTTTAAGGAACGTAGATAGGCATGTTTAAGGAACGTAGACAGGCATGTTTAAGGAACGTAGACAGGCATGTTTAAGGAACGTAGATAGGCATGTTTAAGGAACGTAGACAGGCATGTTTAAGGAACGTAGACAGGCATGTTTAAGGAACGTAGATAGGCATGTTTAAGGAACGTAGACAAGCATGTTTAAGGAACGTAGACAGGCATGTTTAAGTAACGTAGACAGGCATGTTTAAGGAACGTAGATAGGCATGTTTAAGGAACGTAGACAAGCATGTTTAAGGAACGTAGACAGGCATGTTTAAGTAACGTAGACAGGCATGTTTAAGGAACGTAGATAGGCATGTTTAAGGAACGTAGACAAGCATGTTTAAGGAACGTAGACAAGCATGTTTAAGGAACGTAGACACGCATGTTTAAGGAACGTAGACAGGCATGTTTAAGGAACGTAGTCACGCATGTTTAAGGAACGTAGACACGCATGTTTAAGGAACGTAGACAGGCATGCTTAAAGAACGTAGACAGGCATGTTTAAGGAACGTAGACAGACATGTTTAAGGCACCTTGGCTTAGCTACAAATAATTCTGGCAGATTGGCACACATGATGATGTTGTTATAGTCACTTTTCAGAATTTGTGCGCCTGATGGTCCATACATTGAGGAAAACAGATAGACACTATAATAATCTATGTGATATATTAAGTTATCATATTAATGAAAATAAGATACCAGATATATTAAACAATTATCCTAAGCTTGCTTGTAAGATATACGACAATTTGGAGATTTAAATCCTACGTACTCTTTTGTTAATAATTTTGGGGGCCTAGTTCCTGGCCTTTTTTGTACCTCATCCATATCCATCCTGTGTATCCACAGGATGGATATGGATGAGGTGAACAATAAAGAGATGACCTGCAGACGTAAAATATAATGGGAGAGAAGAGAAGAATTTATCTTCACATCAGCGGAGGAGAGGAACACTTTATGGATCAGTATGGTAAAGAATCTATGACTCGCTAAGACAGGAAATTAACACACTGACAGAAAGGAAATCTAAATTAATTATGCAGATACTTAAAAAGTCTACTGAAAATAAGAACTGCTCATGTATAGGGTGTTTCACTCGTAGGAGGCTCAGAGTTATAGTTTACTTCCGACTTAATATACAATCAAGATAAAAAGATACCACGGGCGGGGTTAGAACCCACGATCAGAGAGTCATAAAACTCCAGACCGACGCGTTAGCCACTGGGCCAACGTCGGTCTGGAGTTTTATGACTGATCGCGGGTTCGAACCCCGCCGTGGTATGGTTTGTTTGCAATCGTGTCATTACGACTTCATGAGTCAGGTACAAACAAGAACTATAGAAGTACCAACTCGGGGCCTCCTACGAGTGACACACCGTGTAGAATAGAATACAAAGCAAGAATAACATCATATAATGTCCTATACATACATATAATGTCCTATACATACATATAATGTCCTATACATACATATAATGTCCTATACATATATATAATGTCCTATACATACATATAATGTCCTATACATATATATAATGTCCTATACATACATATAATGTCCTATACATACATAGAATGTCCTATACATACATATAATGTCCTATACATACATAGAATGTCCTATACATACATAGAATGTCCTATACATACATAGAATGTCCTATACATACATATAATGTCCTATACATACATAGAATGTCCTATACATATATATAATGTCCTATACATACATATAATGTCCTATACATACATATGATGTCCTATACATACATATAATGTCCTATACATACATATAATGTCCTATACATACATATAATGTCCTATACATACATATAATGTCCTATACATACATATAATGTCCTATACATACATATAATGTCCTATACATATGTCCTATACATACATATGTCCTATACATACATATGTCCTATACATACATATGTCCTATACATACATATGTCCTATACATACATATGTCCTATACATACATATAATGTCCTATACATACATATAATGCCCTATACATTTTTCATTATATGTATATTTCCAATTTCATTATAAAATAGATTTTTATACATTCAATAAATGTAATTAAGTAACGTTCCCAAGGAGCTGAGGCAGCAATAATTATGTTATAATTCTTCATTGTATTCATTGTAGGGGAGGAAGGACATGAAAAGTTGTTAATGACTTAATTAAGTTTACAAGTTCACTTATAGTGCCATGGTTGCCTCCAGCCTCATTATTCACAGCTGTTCTTTCTTCTTCTGGTGATTTACAGCATCATTTCCGTCAGTTACAGCCCTTTGCTGCTGCACCTGAAGAAGAGGAAGACGAGATTCTTCTTACTGAGTGTTCCCCGGTAGTTAGTGCGTGTGTGTGTGTACTCGCCTATGTGTAATTGTAGGCGTCTGATCGTAGCTACTGGCGCCGCCTTCTCGCTACTCGTTACTAGGTCCACTTTCTCCTCGCTCCAAGAGCTTTATCGTACCTCTTCTTAAAACTATGTATGGATCCTGCATCCACTACATCACTTTCCATACTGTTCCACTTCCTGACAACTCTTTGACTGAAGAAATACTTCCTAACATCTCTGGGGTCACAACATCCAGTTGCGACCCCTTGTTGCTGTGTCCCATCTCTGAAACATTCTGTTGCTAGCCACCTTGTCAAATCCTCTCAGTATTTATGCCCTTTCGTATTTATCCCTGCAGGGGGTACCTTAAAGATACAGGGACAGGGGAGAGAACATCTCCTGGGAAGCAAACAAGGGACATGGAGATAGAGGAGAGAACATCTCTTGAGGCTCGAACAGTAGAGATTGTGAGATAGGAGAAAACATCTCAGGAAGAGAGGCACGGTATAATTTCCTTAACCGAGGCAGTAAATCAGCTGACCTGATGATCTCGGGTCCTGATAGAACCAGGTAATTTGCCTAGAAAGACCCGGTAGCCGGGTACACCGGTTCTTCTGCTTTTCTCTAACAGAACGTAATAAAACGTGAAAATAAAATTGATTATTCACATAATACATTATAGCACCATCAGTGATGATCGTGTGGATATGAACGTTTCCTGGCGACCCTGAGCCACGTCGTTCCAGAATGCTACTCATTATGGCACTTCCAGTGACGATCATGTGGATTTGAACGTTTTCTGGCTACCCTAAGCCACGTCGTTCCAGAATGCTACTCATTATAGCACCACCACTGACGATCGTGTGGATTTGAACGTTTCCTGGCTACCCTGAGCCATGTCGTTCCAGAATGCTACTCATTATAACACCACCACTGACGATCGTGTGGATTTGAACGTTTCCTGGCTACCCTAAGCCACGTCGTTCCAGAATGCTACTCATTATAACACCACCACTGACGATCGTGTGGATTTGAACGTTTCCTGGCTACCCTAAGCCACGTCGTTCCAGAATGCTACTCATTATAACACCACCACTGACGATCGTGTGGATTTGAACGTTTCCTGGCTACCCTGAGCCATGTCGTTCCAGAATGCTACTCATTATAGCACCACCAGTGACGATCGTGTGGATTTGAACGTTTCCTGGCTACCCACGTCGTTCCGGATGAGCTTCCTAATTCTGCCTGTTCCACATGTAAAATCTATGAAAAACAGGAAGGACGCAGCTTAACCATTTCTTAGTTGAGTGTCCAGCCGTCAGCTATTTTGTACCTTGACTGCAGAAAGCAACTCTGCTGAAATCTTCCGCCTGTGGACAACAGTTTTCAGTCAATCATGATATTGCATTGACAGAAGAAATCTGCCCACAGGGGAAACGTCTCAGTGAAGTTCCTGTCTGCTGTTGTGTCTTTTTTCACCACTTGCCAGATTTGTCTCATTTGTCTCCGAGTTTATATCCAGTGGAATGGAATGTTGTAACTGTGAAAATATTTCGTTGTCATAATTTCGGTGTGTGTGTGTGTGTTCTCACCTAATTGTACTCGCCTAATTGTACTCGCCTAATTGTACTCGCCTAATTGTGTACGAGACTCACCTATGATTGTGTGTGTGTGTGTGTATGTGTGTGTACTCACCTATTTGTACTCACCTATTTGTGGTTGCAAGTCACAGCTCTTGGCCCCGCCTCTTCGCTGATTGCTACTAGGTCCTCTCTCTCCCTGCTCCATGAGCTTTATCATACCTCGCCTTAAAACTATGTATGGTTCCCGCCTCCACTACGTCACTTTCTAGGCTATTCCACGGCCTGACTACTCTATGACTGAAGAAATACTTTCTAACATCCCTTTGATTCATCTGAGTCTTCAACTTCCAATTGTGACCTCTTGTGTCTGTGTCCCTTCTCTGGAACATCCCGTCTTTGTCCACCTTGTCTATTCCGCGCAGTATTTTATATGTCGTTATCATGTCTCCCCTGACCCTCCTGTCTTCCAGTGTCGTCAGGCCGATTTCCCTCAACCTTTCTTCGTAGGACAATCCCCGTAGCTCTGGGACTAGTCTTGTTGCAAACCTTTGCACTTTCTCTAATTTCTTGACGTGCTTGACTAGGTGTGGATTCCAAACTGGTGCTGCATACTCCAGTATGGGCCTGACGTAAATGGTATACAGAGTCTTGAACGAATCCTTACTGAGGTATCGGAACGCTCTCCGTAGGTTTGCCAGGCGCCCGTATGCTGCAGCAGTTATCTGATTGATGTGCGCCTCAGGAGATATGCTCGGTGTTATACTCACCCCCAGATCTTTTTCCTTGAGTGAGGTTTGCAGTCTTTGGCCATCTAAACTAGATTGTGTCTGCGGTCTTCTTTGCCCTTCCCCAGTCTTCATGACTTTGCATTTGGCAGGAGCCAGTTGCTGGACCAGGCTTGTAGCCTGTCCAGGTCTCTTTGTAGTCCTGCCTGATCCTCATCCGATTTGATTCTTCTCATTAACTTCGCATCATCTGCAAACAAGGACACTTCTGAGTCTATCCCTTCCGTTATGTCGTTCACATATACCAAGAACAGCACAGGTCCTAGGACTGACCCCTGTGGAACCCCGCTTGTCACAGGCGCCCACTCTGACACCTCGTCGCGTACCATGACTCGTTGTTGCCTCCCTGTCAGATATTCTCTGATCCATTGCAGTGCCTTTCCTGTTATGTGTGCCTGATCCTCTAGTTTTTGCAGTAACCTATTGTGAGGAACTGTGTCGAAGGCCGTCTTGCAGTCCAAAAATATGCAGTCGATCCACCCCTCTCTCTCTTGTCTTACTTCTGTCACCTTGTCATAAAACTCTAGTAGGTTTGTGACACAGGATTTTCCTTCCCTGAAACCGTGCTGGTTGTCAATTATACACTTGTTTCTTTCCAGGTGCCCCACCACTCTCCTCCTGATGATCTTTTCCATGACCTTGCATACTATATACGTTAGTGATACAGGTCTGTAGTTTAGTGCCTCATGTCTGTCTCCCTTTTTAAAAATTGGGACTACATTTGCCATTTTCCGTACCTCAGGGAGTTGCCTAGTTTCAAATGATGTGTTGAAGATCTTTGTTAATGGCTCACACAATATCTCTGCTCCCTCTTTAAGGACCCACGGAGAGATGTTGTCTGGTCCCACCGCCTTTGAGGCGTCAAGTTCGCATAGCAGCTTCTTCACCTCCTCCTTGGTTATATGTACCTCATCCAGCACTTGCTGGTGTGTCCCCCTGTTCTGATTTCCTGGAGTCCTACTGGTTTCCACTGTAAATACCTCTTTAAATCTTGTGTTGAGCTCCTGACATACCTCCTGGTCGTTTCTTGTGAATTCCCCATCACCCTTCCTCAGTCTGATTACCTGGTCCTTGACTGTTGTTTTCCTCCTGATGTGGCTGTACAACAGCTTCGGGTCAGTCTTTACTTTTGATGCTATGTCATTTTCATATTGTCTCTGAGCCTCCCTTCTTATCTGTGCATATTCGTTTCTGGCTCTTCGGCTGATTTCTTTATTTTCCTGATTTCTCTGTCTTCTGTACCTTTTTCATTCTCTAGTACACCTAGTTTTTGCCTCCCTACACCTTTGGATGAACCAAGGACTCGTTCTGTTCTTCCCATTATTTCTGTTTCCCTTGGGAACAAACCTCTCCTCTGCCTCCTTGCATTTTGTTGCCACATAGTCCATCATTTCTTGTACTGGTTTTCCTGTCAGTTCCCTCTCCCACTGAATGTCTTGAAGGAAGTTCCTCATGCCTGAGTAGTTCCCCCTTTTGTAGTTTGGTTTTTCCCAGCCTATTCCTGCTACTCTCTCCACTTGGAGCTCAACTATGTAGTCGAAGCACAGAACCACATGATCACTAGCTCCCAGGGGCCTTTCATACATGATACCCTCGATGTCCGAACTACTAAAGGTGAATACAAGGTCCAGCCTAGCTGGTTCATCCTCTCCTCTCTCTCTGGTAGTGTCTCTAACATGTTGATGCATGAGGTTTTCCATTACCACATCCATCATCTTGGCTCTCCATGTTTCGGGACCCCCATGGGGCTCCAGGTTTTCCCAGTCAATCTCGTGATTGAAATCACCCATAACTAGTAACTTTGCTACCCCCATGTGTGCTCTCCTGGCCACCTCGGCTAGTGTGTCGATCATTGATCTGTTGCTCTCATCGTATTCTTCTCTTGGCCTCCTGCAGTTCTGTGGTGGGTTGTACATTACTGCAATTATCACTTTATGTCCCTCAGACTGGATTGTTCCTACTAAGTAGTCCCTTTCGCCCGTGCCATCCATTCCTTCCATATTCTCAAAACCCCACTGGTTTTTAATGAGCAGTGCAACTCCTCCTCCCCCTCTCCTCCCTCTGTCTTTCATGAGGATTTGATATCCGAATGGAAAGATTGAATCTGTTATTATTCTGGTGAGTTTTTGCTTCTGTGAGTGCTATTATGTCTGGGGATGTCTCCTTGATTCTTTCGTGCCACTCCTCATACTTGTTTGTTATTCCATCTGCATTTGTATACCACACCTTCAACTTCTTTTCTAAGACTGTGGTCTGGGAGGTATATTGGGGTTGGGGAAGTGGGAGACCTATGGGTTGTTGCTGTGGGGGTGGAGTTTGTAATGCAGTGGGTGGGGGCATTGGATGTGGCATGGGTGTTTTGATTTAGAGTGTTTGGTTGCACTGGGGTTGACCTGGTTGGGAGGCTTCTATAGGAAGTTGTGAGGGAGGCTGTATTTGATCTTCTTCCTGGGTCTGGGATCTCCTGTCTGTCTTCTCCATTCCCTCTCTTTCCTCCTTTCGCCTTTGTACCATCTCTCTCAGTTTCTGCCTTTCTTCTTGTGTTCTGTCGCGGTCGAGATACACCTTCCTGTATGCCGGCATGTGTGTGTGTGTGTGTGTGTGTGTGTGTGTGTGTGTGTGTGTGCGCGCGTACGCACAAAGGTGCTTGCATGGATTATGTATTATTTTCTGGGACAGAAGTAAAATGTCACCAAAGGTAACTCCTCACGAATACCAATGGTAACTCCTCACGAATACCAATGGTAACTCCTCACGAATACCAATGGTAACTCCTCACGAATACCAATGGTATCTCTTCACGAATACCAATGGTAACTCCTCACGAATACCAATGGTATCTCCTCACGAATACCAATGGTATCTCCTCACGAATACCAATGGTAACTCCTCACGAATACCAATGGTAACTCCTCACGAATACCAATGGTAACTCCTCACGAATACCAATGGTAACTCCTCACGAATACCAATGGTAACTCCTCACTAATACCAATGGTAACTCCTCACGAATACCAATGGTAACTCCTCACGAATACCAATGGTAACTCCTCACGAATACCAATGGTAACTCCTCACGAATACCAATGGTAACTCCTCACGAATACCAATGGTAACTCCTCACGAATACCAATGGTAACTCCTCACGAATACCAATGGTAACTCCTCACGAATACCAATGGTAACTCCTCACGAATACCAATGGTAACTCCTCACGAATACCAATGGTAACTCCTCACGAATACCAATGGTAACTCCTCACGAATACCAATGGTAACTCCTCACGAATACCAATGGTAACTCCTCACGAATACCAATGGTAACTCCTCACGAATACCAATGGTAACTCCTCACGAATACCAATGGTAACTCCTCACGAATACCAATGGTAACTCCTCACGAATACCAATGGTAACTCCTCACGAATACCAATGGTAACTCCTCACGAATACCAATGGTAACTCCTCACGAATACCAATGGTAACTCCTCACGAATACCAATGGTAACTCCTCACGAATACCAATGGTAACTCCTCACGAATACCAATGGTAACTCCTCACGAATACCAATGGTAACTCCTCACGAATACCAATGGTAACTCCTCACGAATACCAATGGTAACTCCTCACGAATACCAATGGTAACTCCTCACGAATACCAATGGTAACTCCTCACGAATACCAATGGTAACTCCTCACGAATACCAATGGTAACTCCTCACGAATACCAATGGTAACTTCTCACGAATACCAACGGTAACGCCTCACGAATACAGCTGTTGTGTTAGAATTAAACAGGTCTCTAGAAATATTTTTTTTATCAGCGCAGGAAGCGCCTGGTCGTTAAACTGGCACTGTGCCAAGTCTCTTGTTGTAACTAATCATATGGAATGTAACATTAAAGAGCCAAATATTATTGAGTAAGCAATAGGATCTGCCTCGCATGGGCCAGTAGGCCTGCTGCAGTGTTCCTTCTTTCTTATGGGAATCTTTACTGTCGACACGTATTACCATCAAGTGACTTCCTTAGTCTGCACTATTTAAGCTACTTCTCAGCGCATATCCTGTAAATACATAACCTTAATTTTGAAGCGAGTGGATTGGTAAGCCAGCGGAAGGCCTCGGTCAAATGACCGATAGCTCCAGCTGCAGGTCATCAAGTGGACAAGTGTTTCCTAATGGACCTTACCTAACCTAACCAAATACTGTACTCATTTCAAGATTAATAGACGGAATACATCGACTCAAGGCTGAGGGACTGATTACCTCAAAGTCCTTCTCATCTTTCACATTCGTCTCTGTACCTGACTGAGGAAGCCACTTGTTGGCGATGAGGACCTGCCTGGTATGGGCCAGTAGACCTTCAGCAGTGTTCCTCCATTCTTATGTTCTTATGTTTCCCTAATACTAGCCAAGGATTTGACCCAATCTTCATCATAGATTCTTAATAATAATAGCAATAATAATAATAATAACAATAACAATAACAATAATAATAATAATAATAATAATAATAATAACAATAACAATAATAATAATAATAATAATAATCTTTATTTACTACCAGTACATGTACAAGGTATACAGACCATAGCTGACATCAGTGACATACTACTATATAGAAAGCCGCTTGTAATGCTGAGCATTTCCCGCAAATTAGGTCAGTTTTGTCCCAGGATGTGACCCACACCAGTCCACTAACACCCAGGATGTGACCCACACCAGTCCACTAACACCCAGGATGCGACCCACACCAGTCCACTAACACCCAGGTACCCATTTTACTGATGGGTGAACATAGGCAACCAGTGTAAAGAAACACGTCCAATGTTTCTACCCATCTGGGAAACTGGTAGAAACACTGGGCACGTTTCTTGAATTTCAACAGCATCTAACTTTACTTGTTACAATAACACACACGAACTTTATCCTTAAATCCCAGAATATGCTATACCATTCATATACAGTGGACCCCCGCATAACGATTACCTCCGAATGCGACCAATTATGTAAGTGTATTTATGTAAGTGCGTTTGTACGTGTATGTTTGGGGGTCTGAAATGGACTAATCTACTTCACAATATTCCTTATGGGAATAAATTCGGTCAGTACTGGCACCTGAACATACTTATGGAGTGAAAAAATATCGTTAACCGGGGGTCCACTGTATTTAGAATTTTATCCATAAGTGCTACTCATAACTCAAGTGGAGCGACTGGAATAACAGAAATCAAACCACGAAGACTTGTAACGGGATATTTTACAGGTTTTTCTAAAGGCCGTCAGAATCTGAAGCTTCGAGTTCCTGAAGAAAGAACAAGATCAGACACAAAGTTTTCTCATTCATGACTCTCCTGGAGGAGTCTACTTGGAGGATGTTCCTGGGGGTCAGCGCCCCCGGGATCCACTTCATGACCAGGCTAGTATTGACTGTCAGTATTGACTGCCAATTTCCTTAAATCTTACGCAGAATGTTTGGCTAATGGGGTTTAAAACCTATCGACTTCACTAGCGTCATAGGGATGGAAATAGTGTCAGCATGTATGTGCTGAGAGAAATACACCTGTATGAGTATACATTCTGTATTACATAGAATTCATTCAGAAGGTTATTATATTTTTCTGGTTTGTACTTTACTTAAATCTGGTAATTATTTTTGTAATTTGAATAAAAATTTCTTAAAAGCTTATAGGAACTCTTAGTTTCATTTTTTGCATATTTCTTATTAAAGTTATTTTTCTGGTTTAATCATGATTACTTCCCATGATAAAGTAAATGGATACAGCAGAGATAGATGTCTATCACATTATAAACCACTATCATCAGTGTTATAAACCACTATCATCAGTGTTATAAACAACTATCATCAGTGTTATAAACCACTGTCATCAGTGTTATAAACCACAATCATCAGTGTTATAAACCACTATCATCAGTGTTATAAACCACTATCATCAGTGTTATAAACCACTATCATCAGTGTTATAAACCACTATCATCAGTGTTATAAACCACTATCATCAGTGTTATAAACCACTATCATCAGTGTTATAAACCACTATCATCAGTGTTATAAACCACTGTCATCAGTGTTATAAACCACTATCATCAGTGTTATAAACCACTATCATCAGTGTTATAAACCACTGTCATCAGTGTTATAAACCACTGTCATCAGTGTTATAAACCACTGTCATCAGTGTTATAAACCACTATCATCAGTGTTATAAACCACTATCATCAGTGTTATAAACCACTCTCAGTGTTATAAACCACTATCAGTGTTATAAACCACTATCAGTGTTATAAACCACTATCAGTGTTATAAACCACTATCATCAGTGTTATAAACCACTATCATCAGTGTTATAAACCACTATCAGTGTTATAAACCACAATCATCAGTGTTATAAACCACAATCATCAGTGTTATAAACCACTGTCATCAGTGTTATAAACCACTGTCATCAGTGTTATAAATCACTATCAGTGTTATAAACCACTATCAGTGTTATAAACCACTATCATCAGTGTTATAAACCACTATCATCAGTGTTATAAACCACTATCATCAGTGTTATAAACCACTATCATCAGTGTTATAAACCACTATCATCAGTGTTATAAACCACTGTCATCAGTGTTATAAACCACTCTCATCAGTGTTATAAACCACTATCAGTGTTATAAACCACTATCAGTGTTATAAACCACTATCATCAGTTATAAACCACTATCATCAGTGTTATAAACCACTATCATCAGTGTTATAAACCACTGTCATCAGTGTTATAAACCACTATCATCAGTGTTATAAACCACTATCATCAGTGTTATAAACCACTGTCATCAGTGTTATAAACCACTGTCATCAGTGTTATAAACCACTGTCATCAGTGTTATAAACCACTATCAGTGTTATAAACCACTGTCATCAGTGTTATAAACCACTCTCAGTGTTATAAACCACTATAAGTGTTATAAACCACTATCAGTGTTATAAACCACTATCAGTGTTATAAACCACTATCATCAGTGTTATAAACCACTATCATCAGTGTTATAAACCACTATCATCAGTGTTATAAACCACTGTCATCAGTGTTATAAACCACTATCAGTGTTATAAACCACTATCAGTGTTATAAACCACTGTCGTCAGTGTTATAAACCACTGTCGTCAGTGTTATAAACCACTATCATCAGTGTTATAAACCACTATCATCAGTGATATAAACCACTATCAGTGTTATAAACCACTGTCATCACAGTATTATAAACCACTGTCATCACAGTATTATAAACCACTGTCATCACAGTATTATAAACCACTGTCATCACAGTATTATAAACCACTGTCATCGCAGTAATATAAACCACTGTCATCACAGTATTATAAACCACTGTCATCACAGTATTATAAACCACTATCATCAGTATTATAAACCACTGTCATCACAGTATTATAAACCACTGTCATCACAGTATTATAAACCACTGTCATCACAGTATTATAAACCACTGTCATCACAGTATTATAAACCACTATCATCAGTATTATAAACCACTGTCATCACAGTATTATTAACCACTCTCATCACAGTATTATAAACCACTGTCATCACAGTATTATAAACCACTGTCATCACAGTATTATAAACCACTATCATCAGTATTATAAACCACTGTCATCACAGTATTATAAACCACTCTCATCACAGTATTATAAACCACTGTCATCACAGTATTATAAACCACTGTCATCACAGTATTATAAACCACTATCATCAGTATTATAAACCACTGTCATCACAGTATTATAAACCACTGTCATCACAGTATTATAAACCACTGTCATCACAGTATTATAAACCACTTTAATCACAGTATTATAAACCACTGTCATCGCAGTATTATAAACCACTCTCATCACAGTATTATAAACCACTATCATCAGTATTATAAACCACTGTCATCACAGTACTATAAACCACTGTCATCACAGTATTATAAACCACTGTCATCGCAGTATTATAAACCACTGTCATCACAGTATTATAAACCACTGTCATCACAGTATTATAAACCACTGTCATCACAGTATTATAAACCACTGTCATCACAGTATTATAAACCACTGTCATCACAGTATTATAAACCACTGTCATCACAGTATTATAAACCACTGTCATCACAGTATTATAAACCACTGTCATCACAGTATTATAAACCACTCTCATCACAGTATTATAAACCACTGTCATCACAGTATTATAAACCACTGTCATCACAGTATTATAAACCACTGTCATCACAGTATTATAAACCACTGTCACAGTATTATAAACTACTGCACAAGTTACAACACTGACTGACTCACGTTTCAGGTAACCTACGAACCTTAGGTAACTAAAACAACCTGTCATCTTAACCCTCTCTTAAAATATTCCTTGGGAAACAGTATTTAGGGAATCATCTGACTGTGTTGACAGAAATGGATGTCCATCTTAACTGATTTCACTTATTTCTCAGCTCGATCAATCTGACGTCTTAATATTTCTTCTCGGAACATGTACCTTGGATGAAAGTACTTTGAGAATAATCTGAGGTATCCAGTAGGATTGTCGTACATTCCACAAGATGACTCACGAAATCGTAGTGACACGATTGCAAACAAACCATACCACAGCTGGTCCAGTGGCTAACGCGACGGTCTGGAGTTTTGAGACACTCTGATCGCGGGTTCTACCCCGCCCGTGGTATGGTTTATTCTACAAGATTAATGGACTGAACAGATCGACTCCAGGCTGAGGGACTGATTACCTCAAACTCCTCCTCTCCTTACACCTTTCTGCTTTGGACTGGTGAAACGTTTCCTCAATAAAGATTCCCATATGTTGCATAAGTGTCTCAATATTCAACTTGTCGGTTTTCAAAACCATGTATCACACACACGTGACAGTGTCACCAAGTAACGCGTTACTGTGGGTATTTTTAATAATCAATTTCGTTAGCCAATGACTTTTGGGGGTCAATATTGTCATGAATGTCTAAATTAATATCTCCTGCTTCTAGGATTATCTAGAATAAAGTGTTGAAAACAGAATTAAGGGGACCGACTACGTTCCTGCAACGATAATTTGATACAAATTGTTTTAATACATATTGAACCAAATTTGTCAAATATTGAGAAGTCGCTACAAACTACATTTAATTGTCTTTTTTCCCCCGTTTTATGTCTAAATTACATCCAATTTTAAGATCTTACAGTCATTTATTTTGTCAAAACCTCTTTAAAAACAAAAAAAAATATTTTGTAACTTTAAAAGTTAATGGAACTGAGCCTAAAAAAAAAACAGAACTTTTAATTCTTTTACATCGTTTAAACCCAACCTGAGGCTTTTGTTTTCTCTTTGAAATTTAGGGACAGTATGCATAAAAATAACAGTTACATTATATTGCTAGAAAGAAGAAAGACGTAGGCAGTGAGTAATGCATACTAATAAGAATTCTATTCAGGAAATTCCAGGACCCAGAAAGAGTGACTGAAGACTGGAAAGCCACAGACGTCAACATGATCCTGAAGAAAGGAAATGGAGGAGCGCAGGAAAACAGCACTGTCGCCTAATATTTGATGGGTTAATTGCGATATACCAGGCACTGTGCTTACCCATTGGTTTTTATGTGTGTGTGTGTGTGTGTGTGTGTGTGTGTGTGTGTGTGTGTGTGTGTGTGTGTGTGAGAGAGAGAGAGAGAGAGAGAGAGAGAGAGAGAGAGAGAGAGAGAGAGAGAGACAGAGAAAGAAAGAGAGAGAAAGAGAGAGAGAAAGAGAGAGAGAGAGAGACAAAGAGAAAGAAAGAGAGAAAGAAAGAGAGAACACAGAAAGAAAGAGAGAAAGAAAGAGAGAAAGACAGAAAGAGAGAAAGACAGAAAGAGAGAGAGAGAGAGAGAGAGAACATATTTGCAACTGTCTATTTTTACCTTCAGTAACAGAGCTATGCTTGTGGTGTTGAACCTTCAGTAACAGAGCTATGCTTGTGGTGTTGAACCTTCAGTAACAGAGCTATGCTTGTGGTGTTGAACCTTCAGGAACAGAGCTATGCTTGTGGTGTTGTACCTTCAGGAACAGAACTATGCTTGTGGTGTTATACCTTCAGGAACACAGCTATGCTTGTGGTGTTATACCTTCAGGAACACAGCTATGCTTGTGGTGTTATACCTTCAGGAACACAGCTATGCTTGTGGTGTTATACCTTCAGGAACACAGCTATGCTTGTGGTGTTATACCTTTAGGAACACAGCTATGCTTGTGGTGTTATACCTTCAGGAACACAGCTATGCTTGTGGTGTTATACCTTCAGGAACACAGCTATGCTTGTGGTGTTATACCTTCAGGAACACAGCTATGCTTGTGGTGTTATACCTTCAGGAACACAGCTATGCTTGTGGTGTTATACCTTCAGTAACAGAGCTATACTTGTGGTGTTATACCTTCAGGAACACAGCTATGCTTGTGGTGTTATACCTTCAGTAACAGAGCTATACTTGTGGTGTTATACCTTCAGGAACACAGCTATGCTTGTGGTGTTATACCTTCAGAAACACAGCTATGCTTGTGGTGTTATACCTTCAGGAACACAGCTATGCTTGTGGTGTTATACCTTCAGGAACACAGCTATGCTTGTGGTGTTGTACCTTCAGAAACACAGCTATGCTTGTGGTGTTATATCTTCAGGAACACAGCTATGCTTGTGGTGTTATACCTTCAGGAACACAGCTATGCTTGTGGTGTTATACCTTCAGGAACACAGCTATGCTTGTGGTGTTATACCTTCAAGAACACAGCTATGCTTGTGGTGTTATACCTTCAGGAACACAGCTATGCTTGTGGTGTTATACCTTCAAGAACACAGCTATGCTTGTGGTGTTATACCTTCAAGAACACAGCTATGCTTGTGGTGTTATACCTTCAGGAACACAGCTATGCTTGTGGTGTTATACCTTCAGGAACACAGCTATGCTTGTGGTGTTATACCTTCAGGAACACAGCTATGCTTGTGGTGTTATACCTTCAGGAACACAGCTATGCTTGTGGTGTTATACCTTCAAGAACACAGCTATGCTTGTGGTGTTATACCTTCAGGAACACAGCTATGCTTGTGGTGTTATACCTTCAAGAACACAGCTATGCTTGTGGTGTTATACCTTCAGGAACACAGCTATGCTTGTGGTGTTATACCTTCAGGAACACAGCTATGCTTGTGGTGTTATACCTTCAGGAACACAGCTATGCTTGTGGTGTTATACCTTCAGGAACACAGCTATGCTTGTGGTGTTATACCTTCAGGAACACAGCTATGCTTGTGGTGTTATACCTTCAGGAACACAGCTATGCTTGTGGTGTTATACCTTCAGGAACACAGCTATGCTTGGGGTGTTATACCTTCAGGAACACAGCTATACTTGTGGTGTTATACCTTCAGGAACACAGCTATGCTTGTGGTGTTATACCTTCAGGAACAGAACTATACTTGTGGTGTTATACCTTCAGGAACACAGCTATGCTTGTGGTGTTATACCTTCAGGAACACAGCTATGCTTGTGGTGTTATACCTTCAGGAACACAGCTATGCTTGTGGTGTTATACCTTCAGGAACACAGCTATGCTTGTGGTGTTATACCTTCAGGAACACAGCTATGCTTGGGGTGTTATACCTTCAGGAACACAGCTATACTTGTGGTGTTATACCTTCAGGAACACAGCTATGCTTGTGGTGTTATACCTTCAGGAACAGAACTATACTTGTGGTGTTATACCTTCAGGAACACAGCTATGCTTGTGGTGTTATACCTTCAGGAACACAGCTATGCTTGTGGTGTTATACCTTCAGGAACACAGCTATGCTTGGGGTGTTATACCTTCAGGAACACAGCTATACTTGTGGTGTTATACCTTCAGGAACACAGCTATGCTTGTGGTGTTATACCTTCAGGAACACAGCTATGCTTGTGGTGTTATACCTTCAGGAACACAGCTATGCTTGGGGTGTTATACCTTCAGGAACACAGCTATACTTGTGGTGTTATACCTTCAGGAACACAGCTATGCTTGTGGTGTTATACCTTCAGGAACACAGCTATGCTTGTGGTGTTATACCTTCAGGAACACAGCTATGCTTGTGGTGTTATACCTTCAGGAACACAGCTATGCTTGTGGTGTTATACCTTCAGGAACACAGCTATGCTTGTGGTGTTATACCTTCAGGAACACAGCTATGCTTGTGGTGTTATACCTTCAGGAACACAGCTATGCTTGTGGTGTTATACCTTCAGGAACACAGCTATGCTTGTGGTGTTATACCTTCAGGAACACAGCTATGCTTGTGGTGTTATACCTTCAGGAACACAGCTATGCTTGTGGTGTTATACCTTCAGGAACACAGCTATGCTTGTGGTGTTATACCTTCAGGAACACAGCTATGCTTGTGGTGTTATACCTTCAGGAACACAGCTATGCTTGTGGTGTTATACCTTCAGGAACACAGCTATGCTTGTGGTGTTATACCTTCAGGAACACAGCTATGCTTGTGGTGTTATACCTTCAGGAACACAGCTATGCTTGTGGTGTTATACCTTCAGGAACACAGCTATGCTTGTGGTGTTATACCTTCAGGAACACAGCTATGCTTGTGGTGTTATACCTTCAGGAACACAGCTATGCTTGTGGTGTTATACCTTCAGGAACACAGCTATGCTTGTGGTGTTATACCTTCAGGAACAGAACTATGCTTGTGGTGTTATACCTTCAGGAACAGGGCTATTCTTGTGGTGTTATACCTTCAGAAACACAGCTATGCTTGTGGTGTTATACCTTCAGTAACACAGCTATGCTTGTGGTGTTATACCTTCAGGAACAGGGCTATTCTTGTGGTGTTATACCTTCAGAAACACAGCTATGCTTGTGGTGTTATACCTTCAGTAACACAGCTATGCTTGTGGTGTTATACCTTCAGTAACACAGCTATGCTTGTGGTGTTATACCTTCAGGAACAGAACTATGCTTGTGGTGTTATACCTTCAGGAACAGAACTATGCTTGTGGTGTTATACCTTCAGTAACACAGCTATGCTTGTGGTGTTATACCTTCAGGAACACAGCTATGCTTGTGGTGTTATACCTTCAGGAACACGGCTATTCTTGTGGTGTTATACCTTCAGAAACACAGCTATGCTTGTGGTGTTATACCTTCAGTAACACAGCTATGCTTGTGGTGTTATACCTTCAGGAACAGAACTATGCTTGTGGTGTTATACCTTCCGGAACAGAACTATGCTTGTGGTGTTATACCTTCCGGAACAGAACTATGCTTGTGGTGTTATACCTTCAGGAACGCAGCTATGCTTGTGGTGTTATACCTTCAGGAACAGAACTATACTTGTGGTGTTATACCTTCAGAAACACAGCTATGCTTGTGGTGTTATACCTTCAGGAGCACAGCTATGCTTGTGGTGTTATACCTTCAGGAACAGAACTATGCTTGTGGTGTTATACCTTCAGAAACACAGCTATGCTTGTGGTGTTATACCTTCAGGAACACAGCTATGCTTGTGGTGTTATACCTTCAGGAACACAGCTATACTTGTGGTGTTATACCTTCAGGAACAGAACTATACTTGTGGTGTTATACCTTCAGGAACAGAACTATGCTTGTGGTGTTATACCTTCAGAAACACAGCTATGCTTGTGGTGTTATACCTTCAGAAACACAGCTATGCTTGTGGTGTTATACCTTCAGGAACAGAACTATGCTTGTGGTGTTATACCTTCAGTAACAGCTATGCTTGTGGTGTTATACCTTCAAGAACAGAACTATACTTGTGGTGTTATACCTTCAGGAACAGAACTATACTTGTGGTGTTATACCTTCAGGAACACAGCTATGCTTGTGGTGTTATACCTTCAAGAACAGAACTATACTTGTGGTGTTATACCTTCAGGAACAGAACTATGCTTGTGGTGTTATACCTTCAGGAACACAGCTATACTTGTGGTGTTATACCTTCAGGAACAGAACTATACTTGTGGTGTTATACCTTCAGGAACAGAACTATGCTTGTGGTGTTATACCTTCAGAAACACAGCTATGCTTGTGGTGTTATACCTCCAGGAACAGAACTATGCTTGTGGTGTTATACCTTCAGTAACACAGCTATGCTTGTGGTGTTATACCTTCAGAAACACAGCTATGCTTGTGGTGTTATACCTTCAGGAACAGAACTATGCTTGTGGTGTTATACCTTCAGTAACAGCTATGCTTGTGGTGTTATACCTTCAAGAACAGAACTATACTTGTGGTGTTATACCTTCAGAAACAGAACTATACTTGTGGTGTTATACCTTCAGGAACACAGCTATGCTTGTGGTGTTATACCTTCAAGAACAGAACTATACTTGTGGTGTTATACCTTCAGGAACACAGCTATGCTTGTGGAACTTAACGAAGTGGCTTCATTAAGTTCCAAAATTAAGATACCCAAAATTTTACACGTTTGTGTGGTGTTCAGTATGTTGTTAAACCTCACGAGATGAGAACATTATTAAATATATTTTTTGGAAACCTTTCGATCTTGGGACCTTGGTTATATGTATAACTGGAGTGACCAAGAACCCCAGGACCGAAACTTTGGAAACCTTTCGATCTTGGGACCTTGGTTTTATGTATAACTGGAGTGACCAAGAACCCCAGGACCGAAACGTTTGCTGCAAAATGTCCTCTGGTTTGAAGTCTGTCTTTTTGCATTTACCTTATGGAAAAATAAATTTAATCTATGTATGTGTTCTCCTCGAGAAAGAGAGACAGACAGAAAGAGAGAGAGAGACAGAGAAAGAGAGACAGACAGAAAGAGAGAGAGAGACAGACAGACAGACAGGGAGAGAGAGAGAGAGAGATAGACAGACAGACAGACATAGACAGAGAGTTTTGAATCATATTGTTTGCCAAAACCATCTCGCAATCCACAATTTTCTCAAAGCATTTCAAGACGGATTTGTGTTAAAAATTTGTAGAATCTAGTCAGACAATTTCCTGATTGCGGAAGGCTTTCCAATTGATGGTTTCTACGTAGAAATATTTATATGCAGTTTCCCTTCAAGTAAGTCAGAGGTCCTATTACTCGAGTCCAACCTGATTGCCCTCCATTTCCCAGGAGCTGTATGACTAGTACACCAAACAGGGATAAGAATGAAAATTAGCCTAGAATCTCCCACGACACCGAAAGTCCTCGGATGGCGGTGAAACATCTAGCTCTGCTGGCTGCGTCATCTTTGTAGGCTTGAGTGGTCTTGTGGGTTAAGGCATCATGTGGTTGTGGCTCACCATGAGGTGGGCCAGTACAAGATGGGTTCGAGTCCTTGGCTAGTGCAGTGTTGTTATTAATCAATACCACTCGTTCGTGGTCACAATATACATACATACATATATACAATCTCCAAACATACATATGTATGTTATGTAGTGCACGGCTAAATCTGTGGAACCTACAAGCAGCTATAGACTGTGCAACAATAGCCAGGATAAGCTGTGTCCCTAGTAGAGGACTCGTGTTGAATACATCCTTGGGTACTTAATGTAACCTGGGATACCTAATGCATCCTGGGATACCTAATGCATCGGGGATACCTAATGTATCCTGGGGTACCTAACGTAACCTGGGATACCTAATGCATCCTGGGATACCTAATGCATCCGGGGATACCTAATGCATCCGGGGATACCTAATGCCTCCGGGGATACCTAATGCATCCGGGGATACCTAATGCATCCGGGGATACCTAATGCATCCGGGGATATAAGAACATAAGAACATAAGAACGAAGGAACACTGCAGAAGGCCTACTGGCCCATGCGAGGCAGGTCCAAGTCTCCCACCGGCTTAAGCCAATGCACCCAACCTAGTCAGGTCAGGTCACATTGACTTAAGGGAGGAACACGGCAACCGACCTGGTAGCACAAGCTATCAGGTCCAACTCACACCCACCCACATCCACTCATGTATTTATCCAACCTATTTTTAAAGCTACACAACGTTCTGGCCTCTATAACTGTACTCGGGAGTTTGTTCCACTCATCCACAACTCTATTACCAAACCAGTACTTTCCTATATCCTTCCTGAATCTGAATTTTTCCAACTTAAAACCATTGCTGCGAGTCCTGTCTAGGCTAGATATTTTCAGCACACTATTTACATCCCCTTTATTTATTCCTGTCTTCCATTTATACACCTCAATCATATCCCCCCTAATTCTACGTCTTTCTAGAGAGTGCAGATTCAGGGCCCTTAGTCTATCCTCATAGGGAAGGTTTTTGATACATGGGATCAACTTTGTCATCCTCCTTTGTACATTTTCCAGAGAATTTATATCCATCCTGTAATACGGTGACCAAAACTGTGCAGCATAATCTAAATGAGGCCTAACCAAGGATGTATAGAGTTGAAGAACAACCTGAGGACTCCTATTATTTATGCTTCTTGATATGAAGCCAAGGATTCTATTAGCTTTATTGCGAACACTTATGCACTGTTGTCTTGGTTTCAGATTACTGCTAACCAGAACTCCTAAATCTTTTTCGCAATCCGTAATATTAAGATCTACATTATTTAGTTTATATGTGGCATGGTTATTGTCCTGTCCAACATTTAGAACTTTGCATTTGTCTATATTAAACTGCATCTGCCACTTCTCCGACCACTGCATCAGTCTATTCAAATCTTCCTGGAGTGCTCGAATGTCCTCGTCAGAATGAATTCGACGGCCTATTTTGGTGTCATCGGCAAACTTGCCGATGTCGCTCTTTATGCCCTCATCTATGTCGTTTATGTAGATTGTGAACAGCAGGGGGCCCAACACTGACCCCTGTGGAACACCGCTCGTAACGCTTCCCCACTCTGATTTCTCCCCATTTATGCAAACTCTCTGCTGCCTATTTGTCAACCATGCCTCTATCCAGGAAAAAATTTCTCCTCCTATTCCATGTGCTTTAATTTTCCTCAATAGTCTCTGATGTGGGACCCTGTCAAAAGCCTTACTGAAGTCCATATACACAATATCATATTCATTACCATGATCTACCTCCTCAAATACCTTAGTGAAAAAAGTTAATAAATTCGTAAGGCAGGAACGCCCCTTTGTAAAACCATGCTGAGATTCGTTGATTAATTTATGCTTTTCAAGGTGGCTACGAACTGTATCCTGGGATATCTAATGTATCCTGGGATACCTAATGCATCCGGGGATACCTAATGCATCCGGGGATACCTAATGCATCCGGAGATACCTAATGCATCCGGAGATACCTAATGCATCCGGAGATACCTAATGCATCCGGAGATACCTAATGCATCCGGAGATACCTAATGCATCCGGAGATACCTAATGCATCCGGAGATACCTAATGCATCCGGA
This sequence comes from Cherax quadricarinatus, assembly GCF_038502225.1. Classification (NCBI taxonomy): domain Eukaryota; kingdom Metazoa; phylum Arthropoda; class Malacostraca; order Decapoda; family Parastacidae; genus Cherax; species Cherax quadricarinatus. The sequence continues at coordinate 11,375,216 of NC_091379.1, forward strand.
GATACCTAATGTATCCTGGGATACCTAAAGCATCCTGGGATACCTTATGCATCCTGGGGTGCCTAATTTAACCTGGGATACTTAATGCATCCTGGGATACTTAATGCGTCCTGGGATACCTAAAGCATCCTGGGATACCTAAAGCATCCAGGGATACCTAATGCATCCTAAGATAAGCTAATGCATCATAGGATACCTAATGTAACCTGGGATACCTAATGCATTCTGGGATACCCAATGTAACCTGGGATACCTAATGCATCCTGGGATACCTAATGCATTTTGGGATATCTAATGTATCCTGGGATACCTAATGCATCCTGGGGTACCTAATGTAACCTGGGATAAGCTAATGCATCCTGGGATACCTAATGCATCCTGGGATACCTAATGCATCCTGGGATACCTAATGCATCCTGGGATACCTAATGCATCCGGGGATACCTAATGCATCCGGGGATACCTAATGCATCCCGGGATATCTAATGTAACCTGGGATACCTAATGTATCCTGAGATACCTAATGCATCCTGGGATACCTAATGCATCCTGAGATACCTAATGCATCCTGGGATACCTAATGTATCCTAGGATAAGCTAATGCATCCTGGGATACATAATGTAACCTGGGATACCTAATGCATCCTAAGATACACTAATGCATCCTGGGGTACCTAATATATCCTGGAATACCTAATGCATCCTGGGATACCTAATGCATCCTGGGATATCTATTGTATCCTGGGATACCTAATGCATCCTGGGATACACTAATGCATCCTGGGTTCCTAATGTATCCTGGGATACCTAATGCATCCGGGGATACCTAATGCATTCCGGGATATCTATTGTATCTTAGGATACCTAATGAATCCTGGGATACCTAATACATCCTGGGATAACTAATGCATCCTAGGATAAGCTAAGGCATCTTGGGATACCTAATGTAACCTGGGATACCTAATGCATTCTGGGATACCTAATGCATCCTGGGATACCTAATGCATCCTGGGGTACCTAATGTATCCTTGGATACCTAATGCATCCTGGGATACCTAATGCATCCTGGGGTACCTAATGTATCCTGGGATACCTAATGCATCCTGGGATACTTAATGTAACCTGGGATGCCTAATGCCTCCTGGGATACCTAATGCATCCTAGGATACACTAATGCATCCTGGGTTCCTAATGTATCCTGGGATACCTAATGCATCCCGGGATACCTAATGCATTCCGGGATATCTATTGTATCTTAGGATACCTAATGAATCCTGGGATACCTAATACATCCTGGGATAACTAATGCATCCTAGGATAAGCTAAGGCATCTTGGGATACCTAACGTATCCTTGGATACCTAATGCATTCTGGGATACCTAATGCATTATGGGATACCTAATGCATCCTGGGATACCTAATGCATCCTGGGGTACCTAATGTATCCTGGGATACCTAATGCATCCTGAGATACCTAATGCATCGCGTGATATCTATTGTATCCTGGGATACCTAATGCATCCTGGGAAACCTAATGTAACCTGGGATACCTAATGCATCCTGGGATACCTAATGTAACCTGAGATACCTAATGCATCCTGGGATACCTAATGCATCCTAAGATACATTAATGCATCCTGGGATACCTAATGTATCCTGGGATACCTAATGTATCCTGGGATATCTATTGTATCCCGGGATACCTAATGAATCCTGGGATACCTAATTCATCCTGGGATACCTAATGCATCTTAGGATAAGCTAAGGCATCTTGGGATACCTAATGTAACCTGGGATACCTAATGCATCCTGGGATACCTAATGCATCCTAGGATACACTAATGCATCCTGGGGGACCTAATGTATCCTGGGGTACCTAATGTCTCCTGGGGTACCTAATGTATCCTGAAGTACCTGATGTATCCTGAAGTACCTGATGTATCCTGAAGTACCTGATGTATCCTGAAGTACCTAATGTATCCTGGAGTACCTAATGTATCCTGGAGTACCTGATGTATCCTGGAGTACCTAATGTATCCTGAAGTACCTAATGTATCCTGAAGTACCTAATGTATCCTGGAGTACCTAATGTATCCTGAGATACCTAATGTATCCTGGAGTACCTAATGTATCCTGGGGTACCTAATGTATCCTGGGGTACCTAATGTATCCTGGAGTACCTGATGTATCCCGGAGTACCTAATGTATCCTGGAGTACCTAATGTATCCTGAGATACCTAATGTATCCTGAGATACCTAATGTATCCTGAGATACCTAATGTATCCTAGAGTACCTAATGTATCCTGGGGTACCTAATGTATCCTGAAGTACCTAATGTATCCTGGAGTACCTAATGTATCCTGGGGTACCTAATGTATCCTGGAGTACCTAATGTATCCTGGAGTACCTAATGTATCCTGGATGTATCCTGGAGTACCTAATGTATCCTGGGGTACCTAATGTATCCTGGGGTACCTAATGTATCCTGGGGTACCTAATGTATCCTGGAGTACCTAATGTATCCTGGAGTACCTAATGTATCCTGGAGTACCTAATGTATCCTGGAGTACCTAATGTATCCTGGAGTACCTAATGTATCCTGGGGTACCTAATGTATCCTGGAGTACCTAATGTATCCTGGGGTACCTAATGTATCCTGGAGTACCTAATGTATCCTGGAGTACCTAATGGATTCTGCTAATGTTCTTATGTAACAAAGAGAATTTCTAAAAAGAGGTCTAATTTATTCTCTTATCTCTACTCGAATTTCTTCTCCCACTTGTTTTTTCTTCTTAATCTTCTCATCTCATTCTGTTCCTCATTCTTTGTCTTCTTATTCTTCTATGTCTTATTATTCTCTCTCATCTTATGCCTTCTCTTTTCTTTCTTTCTCTTGTTCCTGGTTTTCTTATTATTTTTTCATTTATTCCTTTTTCTGTTATTCTTTTACTTTCTCTTATTCTTCTCTTATTCTCTTTTCTCGTCTTCCTATTCATCTTTCTCTTCTTATTCTTCCTCTTCCCTCTCATCTTTCTCTTCATATTCTTCCTCTTCCCTCTCATCTTGTTTCTCTTGATATTCTTATTTCTCCTCATTCTCTTCTTATTCTTCTTATTCTTCCTCTTCTCTCTCTCATCTTGTTTCTCTTGATACTTATTTCTCCTCATTCTCTTCTTAGTCTTCTTATTCTTCCTCTTCTCTCTCATCTTGTTTCTCTTGATTTTCTTATTTCTCATTCTCTTCTTAGTCTTCTTAGTCTTCTAATTCTTCATTTTCTTGTACTTCCTCTTTTACATTTTTCTTTTCCATGATTTTTCTCTCTTATTTTATCACTCTTTCATTCTTCTTTTTTTCTAATCTTATTCTCTTATAATTCTTCTCTTCTTTTCTGAGACTACGACAATATTAACGCCGATAGTCCATACGGGTTTACCGTTTTAAATAATAATAATTGTAATAATAATAATAATGATAATATTATTAGTAATGTTATTATTATTAACAATAACAAAAAATAATAACAGTAGCAACAATAATAACAAAATTATTATTGTTATATTATATTATTATTATTAAACTGAAAACGTTTATTACATTAGGCACATAAAGCACCTAGGAAATGGAAGGTAATTAGGTTTGATCCTAGAAAGTAGGTAACCTTAATTTCCTTGTATCAAGACCCCCCCTATTCCTTCTCTTAATTATAATCATGGGGGAGCGCTAAACCTGTAGGAATTATACAGCGCTTTTTGAAGGGGGGGGGGAGATGGAATGTATTCATTCTCAGTTCAGGGAATTGGAGCACAGATCCAATTCCCCAGATCAAGAGCCCCTCACCAGCATCAAGAACCTCCCCTGAGGGGGGATTCCTTCCCTCAAGGGGTCAACAAAAGCAAACCAACGCGAGAGAGAAAAGAGCTTCGCGCCGCGACAATCTGTCACGCTGATCGCTCCGTAATAACGTTTATATTTTGTCAACGACGCTTTATCGATGAGATTCTACCAAAGTAACGAGGGTGGATGTTTGGTAATGAGGTGGTGATTAGCAACGGTGTGGTTGGTAGGTGCTTATACAGCCGAGTGGTAGGTAGATAAGTAGGTATAATGTTAGTCAGGTAACAGGATAAGTGTTTCCTGACGAGGGTCTTAGGCATATAATGACCCAAAGTTGGAGCTTTTGGTCATCTGACCGAGAACTTCCGCTGGCTTACCGGTTCACCTCTTCACAAAATCATGGTTATGATTCTAGCCATAAGAAATCATTAAAAATCATTAGAAATCATAAGCCGAGTGGTGTGTATCTCTCCGTATATTTGCGCTAAGAGTCTACCTTAATATCTGTTTTGGGGATTCGAGTACCGTTGCTTGCTGGTGAACATGTTAAATACAGCCTTCATAACCCCTCGAGTAATTAATGAGCTCTAACCCTAATTAGTAACCAATCAGTCGACCCAGTAACCATGCTTTTGCTTTTCTAACTCTTAGTAAAGCTGCCTAAGGTTTTCGCTTCTATGACGCTGTCTGGTAGGTAGATATAAGGAAAGGTGAATTATACTGACAAGTGTTACACACACACACACACACACACACACACACACACACACACACACACACACACACACACACACACACACACACACACACACAGTGTTTATTTAGGAAACGTTTCGCCACACAGTGGCTTCATCAGTCCAATACAAAGCAGAAGGGTGCAACGAGAGGAGGAGTTTGAGGTAATCAGTCCCTCAGCAGCGTATAGGAAACACTTATTAAAGATATATTTCGCCCACCACAGGCTATAATTTTCCAATGCAAACCTTCAACAAAAAGGACTGTATTTGCAGAAGATTTCTTCAACCTGTTGTTTCCCTGTAACCCACCTTTTGAGCATAACCTATTTCCACTAGTGGGTCCCGCCCACAGTGGCAATGCCTTCAGCTGCTGCACCTCATCTGACTTATATATAAACGTCCATCTTCCTGCCTTCGCTTCTGATTCATGAAAACTATGGTGGTGAATTCGTTCGAGGCTGAGGGACTGATTACCTCGTCTTCTAGTGTCAACACCTTCAAATAACTTTTGTATTGAACTGATAAAGCCACTGGCTGGAGAAACGTCTTCATAATTAAGATACCCCATGTGTTGTACATGTGTCATAGCAGACAGCTTTGAGGGGACTTGAGTTAGAGTTCGTCACGGCCACGCAAGCGAGAGATTCGTCTGTAAAAACTTGCATTTGTGGTCATAGAGGTGCCTATGCTAACCTTCCTATGGTGTAGAAATATACCTAGTTGGATGAATCTTATTGTAGCTAGCTGACCCAGTGGCTAACGCGTCGGTCTGGAGTTTTATGACTTTCTGATCGCGGGTTCTAACCCCGCCCGTGGTATAGTTTGTTTGCAATCGTGTCATTACGATTTCGTGAATCAGTTACTAAGTGCACGTTGGTTCAGCTGACAGCGGTGTATTAGAGATGAAAATTTATTTTGCCAATTAGGTAGAGATTTTTCTAACTACCCGAGTTTTGCACTAAGATATTTGAAGTTAAAAATAATGAAGATTCTAAACGCCGTCTCTTGTGTAAAGTCTTCTTAATGAGAGAAACGTTGTCACAATATAATGTTGAGGAATATTAGATCACAATGTTGTTTTTTATGAGGATAACCTTCCTGATAAGCGAAACTTACAAGAACATAAGAACATAAGAAAGTAGGAACACTGCAGAAGGCCTACTGGCCCATACGAGGCAAGTCCCCATCAAAACGACCTCCACCCAAAGCCACCCAAGAAATAACTGGACACTTTAAACGTCTCTCTCCGAGGTTTAGTCTTAAGGTTCCTTTTCCAAGCGTGTTTTTTTTTGGGGGGGGAGGGGGAGAATTGTTCCAGCCACGGAGTTGTGACCTTTTCTTAGGTTCCTTTACCAAGTGTGTATTTTTGGGGGGGAAGAATTGTTCCAGCGACGGAGTTGTGATCTTTCTATTCGTTATTCATCAAATTCGATCACGTGGTGTTTATTAGACTGGACTATGGACGTGCTCAGCAAGGGTACGTTTCTGGTCTGACTCCGCTGATGGCGGCTCTCAGCAGTCTCAGGAACCATAGTGTACTTCGGCATTGCCTAGATGACACTTACCCAGCCATAATTAAAATCTGGTACGACGACAATTACTGGCCCTAGGAGTGCGGGTTATTTGTGTATTGTTCCAGTCACTGTATTGTTCCAGTCACTGTATTGTTCAGGTCACTGTATTGTTCAGGTCACTGCATTGTTCAGGTCACTGTATTGTTCAGGTCACTGTATTGTTCAGGTCACTGCATTGTTCCAGTCACTGTATTGTTCCAGTCACTGTATTGTTCCAGTCACTGTATTGTTCCAGTCACTGTATTGTTCAGGTCACTGCATTGTTCCAGTCACTGTATTGTTCCAGTCACTGTATTGTTCCAGTCACTGTATTGTTCCAGTCACTGTATTGTTCCAGTCACTGTATTGTCCCAGTCACTGTATTGTACCTTTTCATTCCTTACAGCAGCGCACTCTGCACTTAAGGGGACCGCATGCGGCCAGAGGCCGCATGTTGCACACCCCTAGTGTAGAAAATCCATGAAACCTGGGAATGACGCACCTGGGGATTCCAGAATTCCAAGAGGATTCCAGGTAGATTTCAGAGGGTCAGTTTTGCAGGGAGGAACAAGGATTTAGAGCAAGTTTACAGGTTCGGAAAGAGGATTCAAATCAATTTACAAGTTTGCAAGAGGATTACAAGCCGGTTTACACCTTGGGATAAGGATTTCTAGCTGGTTTGCAGAATAGGAAGAGAGCTTTGTTGACAGCCGGATACTGGTCTTCTTCCCGTGTGTTAGGTGTGAGTTGAACCTGCAGTAGGTCCTGGCGTTAGGTGCGAGTTAACCGGCAGTAGGTCCTAGCGTCAGGTGTGAGTTGAATCTGCAGTAGGTCCTGGCGTTTGGTGTGAGTTAACCTTCAGTAGGTCCTGGCGTTAGGTGTGAGTTATCCTGCAGTAGGTCCTGGCGTTAGGTGTGAGTAATTATAACCATAACTTTTAAAGATGTGGAAATGTAAGCCAGTGGAAGGCCTCGGTCAGATGACCAAAATCCCCAGCTGTGGATCATCATATGACAGACCCGCGTCAGGAAACACATGCCCTCTTTCCTGACAAACCTTACCTAACCTAACCTACCCTAACCTAACCTAACCAAACCTACCCTAACCTAACCTAACCAAACCTACCCTAACCTAACCTAACCTAACCTAACCTAACCTAACCTAACCTACCCTAACCTAACCTAACCTACCCTAACCTAACCTAACCTACCCTAACCTACCCTAACCTAACCTAACCTAACCTAACCTAACCTAACCTACCCTAACCTAGGCGTGAGTTGGGCGCTGAGGTAATTCCTGTCTTCAAATTAAGACAAAAACTTATGCCTTCTCTCAGCAGGCATGACCTCAGTAGCAGGAATATTATAAGAAGCAATATTTGGTAATCTTAAAATCGCCCACTTTGGTCAGTATAACTGGGTCGTGGTGGGTCGTAGTGAGTCTTGGGTTGTGATGGGTCGTGGTGGGTCATGGTGGGTCGCCGTGGGTCGTGGTGGGTCATGGTGGATTGTGGTGGGTCATGGTGGGTCATGGTGGATCGTGGTGGATCGTGGTGGGTCATGGTGGGTCGTGGTGGGTCGTGGTGGGCCATGGTGAGTCATGATGGGTCGTGGTGGATCGTGGTGGGTCGTGGTGAGCCATGGTGGGTCGTGGTGGATCGCGGTGGGTAATGAGTCGTGGTGGGTGATGGTGAGTCGTGGTGAGTCGTGGTGAGTCGTGGTGAGTCATGGTGGGTCATAGTGGGTCATGAAGGGTCGTGATGAGTCATGGTGGGTCATGATGGGTCGTGGTGAGTCGTGGTGGGTCATGGTGAGTCATGGTGAGTCATGGTGGGTCATGGTGGGTCATGGTGGGTCATGATGGGTCGTGGTGAGTCATGGTGGGTCATGATGGATCGTGGTGGGTCATGAGTCGTGGTGGGTCGTGGTGAGTCGTGGTGAGTCGTGGCGAGTCGTGGTGGGTCGTGGTGGGTCATGGTGAGTCATGGTGGGTCATGGTGGGTCATGATGGGTCGTGGTGGGTCGTGGTGGGTCGTGGTGGGTCATGATGGGTCGTGGTGGGTCGTGGTGGTAGAGCTACCAGCAGTAATCTCAGTGTACACAAACTGACAAGTTGAATAGTAGTGACCTTGAGAATATTGATTATTATTGTTGTTGTTTGAGGTGTTGTTGCTGTCATTGTTGCTGCTGCTGCTGTTGTTGTTTTTGTTGTTGGTTGTTGCTCTTGGTTGCTGTTGTTGGTAAGGGTGTTGTTGCTGTTGTTGGTGGTGTTACTATTATTGATGCTGCTGCTACTGTTGTAATTGCTGTTACTGCTGTTGTTGATGGTTATTGCTGTTGGTTGCTGTTTTTTTGTTTGTTGTCATAGCTGTTGGTTGTTGTTTTAGCTGTTGTTATTGTTGTAATATTTGTTTTTATGTTATTGTTGATGTTATTGTTGTTTGTTTTTATTGTTATACCTTTTGTTTTTTTACCTTACTAATATTGTCTTTATTTTTTATTGTTATTGTTACTTTTGTTGCTGGTGATTGTGAATCATCATTATTGTTGTTGTAATTATTGGAGACTGTGAACTATTATTTTTCCCATTTTTTTCGTTTGGGGCCAAGAGCTAGATCTGACCAAATGTATATTTTATTTGAAGGCAATTCAAGAGGGCCAGGAGCTAGATCTGATAAGACTCTTGTTTGAATTTGTTCGCATGTCAAGAAAGCCAGGAGCTAGATCTGGTGAGACTGGTTTTAGTTTGACGTCGTGTCAAGAAGGCCAGGAGCTAGATCTGGTGAGACTGGTTTTAGTTTGACGTCATGTCAAGAAGGCCAGGAGCTAGATCTGGTGAGACTGGTTTTAGTTTGACGTCATGTCAAGAAGGCCAGGAGCTAGATCTGGTGAGACTGGTTTTAGTTTGACGTCATGTCAAGAAGGCCAGGAGCTAGATCTGGTGAGACTGGTTTTAGTTTGACGTCATGTCAAGAAGGCCAGGAGCTAGATCTGGTGAGACTGGTTTTAGTTTGACGTCATGTCAAGAAGGCCAGGAGCTAGATCTGGTGAGACTGGTTTTAGTTTGACGTCATGTCAAGAAAGCCAGGAGCTAGATCTGGTGAGACTGGTTTTAGTTTGACGTCGTGTCAAGAAGGCCAGGAGCTAGATCTGGTGAGACTGGTTTTAGTTTGACGTCATGTCAAGAAGGCCAGGAGCTAGATCTGGTGAGACTGGCTTTAGTTTGACGTCATGTCAAGAAAGCCAGGAGCTAGATCTGGTGAGACTGGTTTTAGTTTGACGTCAGTTAAGAAGGCCAGGAGCTAGATCCGATGAGGCTTATTTTAGTGGCTTTCTTATAAATTCCTTGAAAGTTTATTCGGCTCTCAATAAATCCGTAAACGCTGAGGAAATTCTCAAAAAATTTCACTGAAGCTGAGGAAATTTTGTAAACCTGGTAGGTGATGCTGCATCTGAGCTCAGCTCAGTGATGTGGTAGCAACCCAGTGCTGCGCTGTTGTCCTGGTCACCCTCAATATTGAGGCTTAATACTGCACATGTGACGCTATTGTTCTCAGGCTTGGCCCTGTCGTCAACACACACAGCTACCACCACCAAACACACGCACACGCGCGTGGGCGCGCACACACACACGAGCTATGAGTCTACCCCTGCAACCATAGTTAGGTGAATACACACGCACACACACACACACACACACACACACAGGGCAAGAGCTGTGATTAGACCCCTGCAACCACAAACACGTGAGTACACACACACACACATATATACATACACACACACAAGGGAGGACTATACAGGCATGAGGAACTTCCTGCAGGAGGTTCAGAGGAAAAGAGATTAGGTAGGAAAATCAGTAAGCGAAATGAGGAGAGGAGACGTTTCTTCCCAAGGGCAACAGAAATAATGGGAAGGCCAGAACGAGCCCTTGGTTTACCCAAAGGTATAGGGAGGCAAAACCTAAGTGCGCTAGAGAATGGAAAAAGTACACAAGACATAGAACTCAGGAAAATAAAGAAATTAGTCAAAGAGCCAGGAACGAGTATGCACAGATAAGGAGGGAGGCCCAGCGACAGTACGAAAACGACGTAGCATCGAAAGTCAAGTCTGACCCGAAGCTGTTGTAAAGCCACATCAGGAGGACGACAATAGTCAAGGACCAGGTAATCAGGTTGAGGAAGAAAGGTCTGGAGCTCACATGAAATGACCAAGAAGTATGTGAGGAGCTCAACATGAGATTTAAGGGAGTATTTACAGTGGAGACAGAAAGGACTTAGGGAAATCAGAACAGGGGGGGGTACACAAAAAAGTAATATACCAACAAGTGCTGGAAGAGATGAAGAAGCTGCTAAATGAACTCGATACCTGAAAGGCGGTGGGACCGGACATCTCTCCGTGGGTCCTTAGAGAGGGAGCACAGTTGCTGTGTGTGCCTCTAACGACAATTTTCAACACATCCATTGAACTGGGCAAATACCTGAGGTATGGAAGACGGCAAATGTAGTCCCCATTTTTAAGATAGGAGACAGACATGAGGCACCAAGCTACAGGCCAGTGTCACTGACGTGTATAGTATGCAAAGTCAAGGAGAAGATCATCAGGAGGAGAGCGGTGGAGCACCTAGAACGGAACAAGCTTATAAACGACAACCAGCACGGATTCAGGGAAGGAAAATTCTGTATCACAAACCTCCTGGAGCTTTATGACAAAATAACAGAAATAAGACACGAGATAGAGGGGTCGGTTGATTGCATTTTCCTGGACTGCAGGAAGGCCTTCGACACAGTTCCTCACAGGAAACTAGTGCAGAAGTTAGACGATCAGGCACGCATAACAGGAAGGCCACTGCAGTGGATCAGAGAATACCTGACAGGGAAGCAACAACGAGTACGTGACAAGGTATCAGAGTGGGCGCCTTTGACGAGCGGGGTACCACAGCGGTCTGTCTTAGGACCAATGCTATTTTTGGTATATGCAAATGAAATGACGGAAGGGATAGACTCAGAAGTATCCCTGTTCGCAGATGATGTAAAGTTAATGAGGAGAATTAAATCAGATGATGATTAGGCAGGGCTACAAAGAGACCTGGACAGGCTGCAAGCTTTGTCCAGCAACTGGCTCCTCGGATTTAACCCCGCCAAATGCAAAGTCATGAAGATCGGGGAAGGGTAAAGAAAACCGCAGAGTATGAGCTAGGTGGCCAAAGACTACAAACCTCACTCAAGGAAAAGGATCTTGGGGTGAGTATAACACCGAGCACATCCCTTGAGGCGCACATCAACCAAATAATTCCGGCAGCTTACGAGCGCCCAGCAAACTTAAGAACAGCATTCCAACATCTTAATAAGGAATCGTTCAGGACCCTGTACACTGTGTACGTTAGGCTCTTATTGGAGTATATGGCACCAGTTTGGAACCCATCTGGACAACCACGTAAAGAAACTAGAGAAAGAGCAAAGGTTTGCAACTAGACTGGTCCCGAAGCTAAGGGATATGTCCTAAGAGGAAAAGTTAAGAGAAATCGATCTGACAACACTGGAGGACAGGAGAGAGGGGGGATATGATAACGATATACAAAACAGTGAGAGGAATCGACAAGATGGACAGAGAGAGGATGTTCCAGAGATGAAACACAGCAACAAGGGGTCACAGTTGGAAGTTGAAGACTCAAACGAATCACAGGGATGTCAGAAAGTATTTCTTCAGTCACAGAGTTGTCAGGAAGTAGAATAGTCTGGGAAGTGATGTAGTGGAGTCAGGATCCACACATAGCTTTAAGAAGAGGTATGATGAAGCTTACGGAGCGGGAAGTGACCTAGTAGCGGCCAGCGAAGAGGCGGGGCCAGGAGCTATGACTCGACCCCTGCAACCACAAATAGGTGAGTACACACACACACACACACACACACACACACACACACACACACACACACACACACACACACACACCTCAGTGAATACACCTTCAAAATATTAAATTTCTGACAAAATTTAAAAGTAATCTTTTTCTCCTTTTCATCTCCCTTTAATCCGAAGCAGATTTTTAAATCTCCACAGATTACAGCAGTCCTTTTGTAAATCCCACTGAATCCAGAACTGCTATAAAAGACACCATGGCGTTCTCACTTGTATGCATCATAAAAACAAAAAACCAGAAACAATGGAGAAAATAAAGGATGCTGAGAAAAAGGAAAAGAATCACTGAGAATTAATAAGATTTAAGAATGGAAATAAATGGTATAAAATACCGACACAAGATTTAAGAATACGGAGATCAGAATACCTTTGTAAACTGGTTTAGAAAAACCAGGTAAGCAAACACTTGGACATATTTTTCACAACATATATAGGTCCTGGAAGCTTTATCTCTGTTAACACACAGAGGTTATATGATTACTTGACTGTTTGACTGATTCGTCAAGAACTGCGTCCTGACACGGGTCTTAATCCTAAGATAACTCGTCTGAGGACGAGTTATATCTGAGGACGAGGAGATGTCGATCTAATTCAGTGTTACGTTGTCGTGATCAGGGTCTTGCTATAGAGGTTAAAGAACATAATAAATATAAACAGGTGGAAAGTGAGGTGCAAGTGGCATTTCGTGGCATGAGGACACTTTATGAGATGAGGGCACTTGGTGGGATGAGGACACTTAGTGGGATGAGGACACTTAGTGGGATGAGGACACTTAGTGGGATGAGGACACTTAGTGTCTTCATCTAGTCGCAGTGTTTTTATTGAATCATTACCACTGTTCGTGGCTATAATTATATAGTATATACTGCTTGTGGAGGCTAGTACTCCTAACGGGGAGTAGAATGAAATTAGCTCAGAGGCACCCACACCACCGTATGTCCTCGGATCAAGGTAAAACACCTAGCTCTGCTGGTTGCTTTATTCTTGTAGGATTGAGTGGTCCAGAGGGTTAGAGGGTCAAGTGATTTTTCGCCTTCCATGAGGCGGGCCAAAAAGACATGGGTTCGAATCCTCGGCTAGTCGCGGTGTTATATACATATATGTAATCTCATTAAGACCATGCTAGAGTGTGTACTGAATTTTTCCTTCGAAGATGGACAGTGGTTGTAAGCCTCACTTCCAGTCAGGCTTGGGGGGCTGGGTGTACGTAAATCCTCCCAGATTGCCCTACCAGCTTTCCTATCCTCTTACATAGCTTCCAGTGAGTTAATAAAACAAATTCTTCCAGACAACCTCAGTGGCTCAGCAGGAATACAAGACCCTAGCTACGCCAGTGCCATCGCTGAACAGGAGATTTGCTGCTACAGCACCAAACCCTAGTGCAGCACTGGCTCACAGTCAAGTTAGGATGGCCCTATCGCTGAAAAGGTGCTTGTCAACATGCTTAGGGCTGTAACATCAGACAGGGAGACTGCCCTTCTCCAAGCTGTGAGCGCACATCACTCTGGGGACTTCCTCCAAACAGTTCCCATTTCGGCAATGGGAACACACCTCGATCCTATGACTCTCCGTATTGTAGGAGCTCTGCTCCTTGCTGCCCCAATTCACACGGAATATACGTGTATTTGCAGCGAAGCGCAAGCCGACCAATATGGCGTACATAGTCTGAACTGTTCCAAAACCAAGGGCTGGCATGCAAGACACAATGAAGTCAACGACATCATAAAGAGAACCCTTGCTACAGCTGGATAACCAGCCGAGAGGGAGCCCCGATCACTAGCAACCAACAAAACCCACAACCCCACAAACCGCCCCAACGGGATCACCATCTATTCTTGGAAGAATGGCAAGCTCTTACCATGGGACTATACCTGTGTGTCCACACTGGCTGACACCTATATCCATCACAGTGTCGGGCGACAGGGAGGAGCTGCTGACCACAGGGAGGAGTACAAGATCAGCAAGTACAGGGACATAAGCCAACAGTATCAATTTGTCCCAGTGGGATCAGAGATCTTGGGATCATGGAGGAATAATGCCACAAGTTTCCTTAAAGAATTGGGTTCGAGATTCATCGACACCACTAGGGACCCAAGGGCAGCCACTTTCATGTTCCAGCGCCTCAGCGTGGCCATCCAGAGGGGAAATGCTTGCAGCATACTGGGCTTGCGTCCGGCTTCGGAGGAGCTGGAGGAGACTCATAACCTTTGATATATTGTACCAGTGTATTCATGTTCGTGTTTTCTGTCAATGTATTCTGTCTATTAATAAAGTTAACATGTAATATAAAATATAGGCGGTGGTAGGAGAAAATATTCAAATAGCTCCGGGGAGAACCTTGAGTTTTCCCTGAGGTACGTTTATTGACTTCTTTGAGGATGAGGGTCCCCAATGGAGTTCTAGAGGGTGTTCCTCCCTATATTTTGTTTATATATATATATATATATATATATATATATATATATATATATATATATATATATATATATATATATATATATATATATATAATATATATATATATATATATATATATATATATATATATATATATATATATATATATATGTCGTGCCGAATATGTAAAACTGGTCAATTAGCAAGAACTCATTTAAAATTAAGTCCTTTCTAAAATTTACTCTTATACATTTAAAGATATATTTTTTTCACTAATGCTGATGTAAAAATTTTTAATTTTGCACCAAAAGGAACTTAGAAAACTTACCTAACCTTATTATAACAAGCGCAATTTATTTTAGCCTAACCCAGCTAAATATATTTTAGATTTGTTTACAATAATTTAATACTAAACAAACACAGTGAAATATATTTTTTTTCGTTAGGTTCAGAATGGTTTTGGCGAAATTATTGCAAACACAAATTTTCACTTGTCCTATATGGCAAGATGAGCGTTGCTATTTAAGCCAAGATCCCAAGTTCTGCCTATTCGGCACGACATATATATATATGTATATATATATATATATATGCAAAACAACCACTGTGAAATAGTAGTGAAATTCCAAGCGCTTTCGTGACTACTCGCATTATCAAGGAACTAGTTCCTTGACAATGTGAGTAGTCACGAAAGCGCTTGGAATTTCACTATTCTTTCACAGTGGTTGTTTTGCATATTTTAAAATCACCTGTTTACTGTAATCGTATTGCATATATATATATATATATATATATATATATATATATATATATATATATATATATATATATATATATATATATATATATATATATATATATATATATATATATATATATATATATATATATATATATATATATATATATATTATGACTAAATTAGTGCAAGTGTCATCGAGGGGTCAGTTCTATTTAATTCCAGCGTCGTTCAACTCACATATTAGCAGACCTGTGAAATAATCTGTATTCTAACTGATCTATCAACCCAGGAAAAAGAGAAAGCTGACACACATACCGCGGGATTTTTTCTGTTAGAGAAAGTGAAATTTACTGACAAATTTACATCAAGAGAAGACACCAGCCAAGGGAAAGCACCAGGCACACCGATGTTGAGGAAAAGCACCAGGCACACCGATGTTGAGGAAAAACACCAGGCACACCGATGCTGAGGGAAAGCACCAGGCACACCGATGCTGAGGGAAAGCACCAGGCACACCGATGCTGAGGGAAAGGAAAAGAAAAGTGTCAGTAAACTGGAGAAACTTCATTTAATGGCCTCTGGGGTCGTAAAGGTCGGTGGGAGGGAGTTTTGTGAGCCCAGTGCTGGAATACTGATGTACCCACACCTTAACCTGGTACAACTCACAGGCATACACACACAATATATATATATATATATATATATATATATATATATATATATATATATATATATATATATATATATATATATATATATATATTTATTATCACACTGGCCGATTCCCACCAAGGCAGGGTGGCCCGAAAAAGAAAAACTTTTACCATCATTCATATATATATATATATATATATATATATATATATATATATATATATATATATATATATATATCAAACCTTATAAAATACCGACAGATTGGTAGGCGAAACGTTTCGCCTACACAGTAGGCTTCTTCAGTCGAGTACAGAAAGTAGGCAGGAGCAGTAGAGATGTGAAGACGATATAATCAGTCCATCACCCTTGAAGTCGTAGATTTGAGGTTGTCAGTCCCTCACCCTGGAGAAGTTCTGTTCCAGACAGATACTGTAAAGATAATGAAGCAGAGAGAGAGAGTGAACCATTTAGCGATCAGCGAAGAAGTGGGGCCAGGAGCTGTGAATCGACCCCTGCAACCACATATAGGTGAGTACACACAAACGCACACTCACATTCAAACGCGCACACACCACAATAAACACACAAATACAAACAGACACGTTGAAACAAACAGTAAACAAACAGCCTCCCGTTGTGTGGACGGGGTTACAAAGGGATGACTGTTGTTGATACTGGAATGTTTGTCTGCTTCATTGTTGCTTCCCAGTGTTGATTGTATGATGGGGTTAGTTGTTGTTTGGGTGTTGGTAGGTGGTAGATGTTTGTGTGATGGTGGGGTAGTTGTTGTCTGGGTGTAGGTAGGTGGTAGTTGTTGTTTGTGGTGGTAGTTGTTTGTATGATGGTGGCACTTGTTGTTTGTATGATGGTGGCACTTGTTGTTTGTATGATGGTGGCACTTGTTGTTTGTATGATGGTGGCACTTGTTGTTTGTATGATGGTGGCACTTGTTGTTTGTATGATGGTGGCACTTGTTGTTTGTATGATGGTGGCACTTGTTGTTTGTATGATGGTGGCACTTGTTGTTTGTATGATGGTGGCACTTGTTGTTTGTATGATGGTGGCACTTGTTGTTTGTATGATGGTGGCACTTGTTGTTTGTATGATGGTGGCACTTGTTGTTTGTATGATGGTGGCACTTGTTGTTTGTATGATGGTGGCACTTGTTGTTTGTATGATGGTGGCACTTGTTGTTTGTATGATGGTGGCACTTGTTGTTTGTATGATGGTGGCACTTGTTGTTTGGGTGGTGGTAGGTAGTGCTGTAGCTATTGCTTGGATGGTGGTAGGTGGCGATTGCTGCTGGCTGGATGGTGATAGTTGTCACTCGGGTACTGGTAGATGGTAATTGTTGTTGTTCAGACACTGGTAGACTTAAGTTGTTGTTTCCCTTTGGTTAGTGGTTGTTGTCCGGGTTGTGGTAGGCAGTTGTTTTTGTTTGGTTGTGGTAGGTAGATGTTATTTGGTTGTGGTAGGATGTTGTTTGTGTGATAGTGACCACATACTCATCCTGTGAGTGTTAGTGAAACATACCCATCCTGTGGGTGGTAGTGACTATATACCCATCCTGAGGGTGGTAGTGACCACATACCCATCCTGAGGGTGGTAGTGACCACATACCCATCCTGAGGGTGGTAGTGACCACATACCCATCCTGAGGGTGGTAGTGACCACATACCCATCCTGAGGGTGGTAGTGACCACATACCCATCCTGAGGGTGGTAGTGACCACATACCCATCCTGAGGGTGGTAGTGACCACATACCCATCCTGAGGGTGGTAGTGACCACATACCCATCCTGAGGGTGCTAGTGACCACATACCCATCCTGAGGGTGGTAGTGACCACATACCCATCCTGTGGACAGTAGTCATAATGAAATTTATCTTGCGAACAAAATGAATCCAGGACCTGGGTGTAGGACCTGGGTGTAGGACCTGGGTGTAGGACCTGGGTGTAGGACCTGGGTGTAGGACCTGGGTGTAGGACCTGGGTGTAGAACCTGGGTGTAGGACCTGGGTGTAGGACCTGGGTGTAGGATCTGGGTGTAGGACCTGGGTGTAGGACCTGGGTGTAGGACCTGGGTGTAGGACCTGGGTGTAGAACCTGGGTGTAGAACCTGGGTGTAGGACCTGGGTGTAGGACCTGGGTGTAGGACCTGGGTGTAGGACCTGGCTGTAGGACCTGGCTGTAGGACCTGGGTGTAGGACCTGGCTGTAGGACCTGGGTGTAGGACCTGGGTGTAGGATGTGTCGCAGAAGCTGCAGTAGAACACAGCACATCAACAGCTGTGTCACTCACTACTAACATCTGTGTCATCAACATAACCTTCCCTCCTGCCATGTAAATTTTCCAGAGCAAACTTGATAAACGCTATTCTCTTGCAACAATTGTCAACAAGTCCGTGTTCAGTATTGTTGCGCATTATGTCAAGCATGAAAAATTTCTCGTTTTAGAACTGTTTTTCGGGGTGAAAAAAAGCAAATTGTGATTGTCCTCTGTGTAATGTTTTTACATGACTACAATAAACAGAAATAAACAGAGCCTGGAATGTCTCATAAGGAAGAGCCCCACTTGACTTAATTACTTTCTCCTTGTCTCTCTAATGGAAGACTCCAGTCTGCCGTCCTGGCAGATATGAAGATGATGTCTTAACATGAAGATTAGGGATTCTCATCTCAAGACGATTCTTACTTCTTAGACGAAACTTGTATCTTATAACACACACACACACACACACACACACACACACACACAGCAAGAGATGCTCACACACAGATCACCTAAGGAGCACATCAACTCAGTAAATGCTGTCTCAAAACTCGCATTTGGCAAATCTAAAATTAGCCTTCAGGCATCTAAACAAGGTGTCTTTCACAATATTATATACTTCATACGTATGGCCCATATTGGAGTATATAGCACGGGGTAAAACCCACATCTAATGAATCATTTGAAGGAACTGGATAAAGTGCAGAGGTTTGCAACGAGACTAGTCCCGGAGCTAAAGAATATGTGTGCTATGAGGAGAGATTAAGGAAGCTAAACCTGATGGCACCAGAGCAAAGGAGGACTGCGGGTGAAATGATAACGACATACAAAATACTGAGAAACAGGAACACAAGAACACAGCTGGAAATAGAAAACACAGATGAGTCATAGGGATGTTAAGAAGTATTTCTTCAGTCTTTGAATGGTCAATAAGTTAAACAACCCGGATCGTGGAGTAGTAATACAGCATTAAGAGGTACGACAATAGCATTAAGAGGTACGACTAAGCTCTCAAAGCAAAGAGAAAGTGCACCAAGTAGGGCCAGCCAGGAGCTGAGATTCAGCCACTGCAGCCACGAGCAGATGAGCACATATCAGTGAGTGCACACATCCACACAACACACACCAACACACACACACACACACACACACACACACACACACACACACCAGTTTCTCCTTTGTATGGACTGACGAAGCCAGTGTGGCGAAACGTTTCCTTAATAAAGATACCCAAGAGTTGCACATGTGTCTAATTTATCAACGTGTCGGTTCTCTGAACCATTCATCTACAATGACAACAGAAGCTGGAACCCTAAACATATTCCACAGTATTAGTGGAGTAAACTTGATCAACATTTCTTGCCTCCCCATTCGAGGAAGAAGCATTGAGCCTCCAGCACTCCCTGTGCACTATGACACACGGATTAACAACTTAACAGAAATATTAATAATAAATCTTCCTCTGCTACGGATGCTGCGGAGACAATCTTCTCCCTTTCCAGTAGCGAATAAATTGGATGGTAAGACACAGAACTCTTCTCCAGGCTGAGAAACTGACAACCTTGAATCTACATCTTCAAGGGTAATGGACTGATTACATCTTCATATCTCTACTGCTCCTGCCTATTTTCTGTACTCGACTGAAGGAGCCTACTGTGTAGGCGAAACGTGTCGGAATACAGATGTCCAACTATTGCCTATGTGTCTTACCAACCTGTTGGTATAGTATACCATTTTGATATTTAATAAATTTGTTCTAGCATAACCATTTACTTATTTGATTATCTGCACCTGTACTTGAATTTACAACGGCTAAGTTTACTTTCTAAAAATTCCAAAGACGTCTATAGGTGAAGAAAAGCGTGTATGAAGACAAGGTGTTATTAGGACAAAGTTTCGCACTGTGTAGGCTCACAAAGTTCTACACAGAGCGGAAAGTTGTGTCGATAAAAGTTCGTTCAGCAACCTTCCTTCACTGTTAACGATAGAACGACGCTAGGATCAGCACTATCAGTGTTTCAGTTCGTCAAACTATAATTTTTAACTTTCTTCATAACCAACTGAAGACAGTCCCGTGTTTGCTATAAGCATAACCTAATCTAAGCTAAGCTAACCTTACCTAACCTAACCTTACCTAACTTTACCTTACCTAAGCTAACCTTACGTAACCTAGCCTAGCCTAACCTAAGCATAAACTAACCTAACCTAAGCATAACCTAACGTAACCTAACCTAACCTTACCTAACCTAACCTTACCTAACCCAGCCTAACACAAA
This sequence comes from Cherax quadricarinatus, assembly GCF_038502225.1. Classification (NCBI taxonomy): domain Eukaryota; kingdom Metazoa; phylum Arthropoda; class Malacostraca; order Decapoda; family Parastacidae; genus Cherax; species Cherax quadricarinatus. The sequence continues at coordinate 11,395,605 of NC_091379.1, forward strand.
CTAACTTAAGCCTAACCTAACCTAATATATTCTAGCCTAACGCAACCGTATCAAAATTAACCTAACCTAAAAGTCAGAAGACAAAACCGCGTGTGTTGATATGTAGCTAACTTAATCAAGCCTAATCTAACCCAACCAATTATAGCCTAATCTAACATTTACCTAGAGTAGGGGTTCCCAACCAGGGGGTGCTCTCACCCCATGGGGTTGCGAGACATCATTCCAGGGGGTGCGAGACATCATTCCAGGGGGTGCGAGAAGCGTCCGTCTTAATAACAGGAAATTAATTCATTTATTACTTATTAATATTTAATAATCATAGTACGTATAACTGACTCATTTGGAAGTGCTGTGGGCGTCATTTGATAGATATTTTGATGTTTCCGGAAGCTGGAATCATCTGAAGAATGGATTATGAATCCTTACTCCTTCAATTTGGATAAAATGTCAGAAGATGGAGAGCTGAAAGAAGATTTTATATTTCTGCTTTCAAATCGTGCTCTTGAAATGCAGTTTGAGAGTAAAACTTTGGAAGAGTATTGGTGCTCGGCTATGGTTCTATTTCCAAGACTTTGTGAAACTGCACTAACTCTGCTCATTCCATTTGCGACAACCTAGGTGAATCAGGATTTTGTACTCTTTTGTCAATTAAGACAAAATCTAGAAATCGTTTGAATGCACAGGCAGACATGCGTGTTGCTATCACCAACAGTTCCCCGTTTTGAAAAACTCACAAGCAAGAAACAGGAACAAAAGAGTCATTGAATTAAAATGGATTCGCAAACTTTTTGGAATTCAGGCTTTTGATTTTATTTTCTTGTATATATTTAAAGAAATAAATATCTTCTTTTGATAAAATTTAGTATAATTCCACATCCTTTATCCTTGAACAAAGTTTAAATTGTAGGGGGTGCGTGGCTAGAGCAAAAACTTTTAGAGTGGTGCGGGAGTAAGAAAAGGTTGGGAACCACTGACCTAGAGTAACTCAGCCTAACCTCACTACACTGAGTGCATCATCAGGTTGAGAATTTTCATATATATCTGGCCTGAATTCAAAGCCCCACGAATTTGTTGGAATATACTGGTGTAGTTTGTGGTTGGGATGATTTATCAGAGTTTCCAAATCCTCCCAGCTCGGTTCTGCTCCCCACCACACGTTATCATCCACGAGATGTGAGTTTAATACAGGAGATAAGAAGCTTGTATTGTGTGGTTCTCTCTATTGTGTGGTTCTCTCTCGTTGACCCTCGGAACTCTCTCCATGTAAACTCCAGGTATATATACATATACATATATATATATATATATACATATACATATATACATATACATATACATATACACATATATACATATATACATATACATATATATATATGTCGTGCCGAATAGGCAGAACTTGCGATCTTGGCTTAAATAGCAACGCTCATCTTGCCATATAGGACAAGTGAAAATTTGTGTATGCAATAATTTCGCAAAAATCATTATAAACATAACGAAAAAAATATATTTCATTGTGTTTGTTTAGTATTAAATTACTGTAAACTTTTTTAAAATATATTTAGTAGGATTAGGCTAAAATGAATTGCGCTTTTTATAATAAGGTTAGGTAAGTTTTCTAAGATTCTTTTGGTGCAAAATTAAAAACTTTTATATCAACATTAATGAAAAAATACATCTTTGAACGTATAAGAGAAAATTTTGGAAAGGACTTAATTTTAAATGAGTTCTTGCTAACTGGCCAGTTTTACATATTCTGCACGACATATATATTATATATATATATATATATATATATATATATATATATATATATATATATATATATATATATATATATATATATATATATATATATATAACACGTATTTAACCTTACGAGAACAGAAAAAATGGCAGAAGAGCCAGAAACAAATATGCCATAATGGAGAGAGAGGTTCAGTAACATTATTGAGAGTGACATACCAGAAAAAAACTTCTTCACATCCACACCATAAGAAAAACGACAGTAAAGGTCCAAGTAAGTAGACTAAACGAGGAAAGCTCACAAGAAACTAAAAGAAAGCCTGCAAGGCGTTGAACAAAGGTGTTCTCCGTGGCCACAGGTGCGATACCAAAAACAAAAAAAAGGACAAATGGCACACCGACAGGGGCTAGATAACATACACTCAATAGAAGAAGAAACGGGAAGCTTTTGAATGAGCAATAGCCATCAAATGCGCTGGTACAGGACTCTGCCAGAGGGAACCGAAGGATTGTCTGACTTTTGGACTAAGAACTACAAAAACCTCAGTGGACACAGAACAGTTGCCAAAGATCTGGAAGACAAAGAATCTGGTCGACATATGTAAGGAGACAGGCAGGAAGCGTTGAAAAACAGACCGGCATCACTGACAGAAGGAGAGTAGTAGAGCACTTAGGTTAGAGTGATATTTTAAACAATAACCCAAAAGGGTTTCGAGATTCCAAATCTTTCCTTTCAAATTTGCAGAACAACGGCAAAATAACAAAAATAAGACAGGATAGAGAAGGTTGATTGGAAAGTATATTCAAGGAATGCGAATTTAATTAAACTTTCATATATTTCGTAATTCTGTTTATATGTAAAGTATGCAACAAAGCAGTAGCATAAATATGTGAAAATTTTTGGGGTGGTAGGAAAACAATTTCAAGGATATATATATATATATATATATATATATATATATATATATATATATATATATGCAAAACAACCACTCTGAAAGAAGAGAGAAATTCCAAGCGCTTTCGTGACTACTCACATTATCAAGGAACTATAGTTCCTTGATAATGTGAGTAGTCACGAAAGCGCTTGGAATTTCTCTATTCTTTCAGAGTGGTTGTTTTGCATATTCTGAAATCACCTGTTTACTGTGATCTTATTGCATGTATATATATATATATATATATATATATATATATATATATATATATATATATATATATATATACACATATACATTGCAGAAAATAGGATTGCTCACAAAGACACACATCATCAGGCCGGGTTAGAAGGAATGAACAACAGAGAGACTCCCCGAGTTCAAGATTAATCACAAGCACAAAGTGGAACTGCAGGAGGCCTACTGGCCCACGCATGGCAAGTGTATCTCTGAATAAGCCCAATAAGTATATATGAACATAGGATCACTGCAGCAGGTCTACTGGCTCATTCTATCAGACGATAGAATTAATCAGTTAGTCACTCAGTTGGTAAATATTTAATAGGATATCCGAGTGAATAAAAAGTGTTTGGAGACCCAATTTCATAATACTGAACCCATATATTTCAGGTTCTACTTAAATAACTGCTGATATTTCAGGCTGTAGTTGAATAACTACTTACAGCTCAATTATTAAAAATTTAAACGGACGGCACAGCTAAACTACAATGATAGAACCATAATGGTTAGTAAGAAAATAAACCGTAATTTCAAAATAAACCCTGTACGGTTTATTATGACATATATACGTGTTTTAAAGAACCCAGATTGTCTGTACTAAATACCATGAATATAGTGGCGAAGATTTCAAGTTTGAAATGTGTAGTTCAGTGGTGGGTGTGAGCACCTTCCCAGGTGCTCTACCACTCCTGGTTCAGTGGTGGGTGTGAGCACCTTCCCAGGTGCTCTACCACTCCTGGTTCAGTGGTGGGTGTGAGCACCTTCCCAGGTGCTCTACCACTCCTGGTTCAGTGGTGGGTGTGAGCACCTTCCCAGGTGCTCTACCACTCCTGGTTCAGTGGTGGGTGTGAGCACCTTCCCAGGTGTTCTACCACTCCTGGTTCAGTGGTGGGTGTGAGCACCTTCCCAGGTGCTCTACCACTCCTGGTTCAGTGGTGGGTGTGAGCACCTTCCCAGGTGCTCTACCACTCCTGGTTCAGTGGTGGGTGTGAATCACATTCCCAGGTGCTCTACCACTCCTGGTTCAGTGGTGGGTGTGAGCACCTTCCCAGGTGCTCTACCACTCCTGGTTCAGTGGTGGGTGTGAGCACCTTCCCAGGTGCTCTACCACTCCTGGTTCAGTGGTGGGTGTGAGCACCTTCCCAGGTGCTCTACCACTCCTGGTTCAGTGGTGGGTGTGAGCACCTTCCCAGGTGCTCTACCACTCCTGGTTCAGTGGTGGGTGTGAGCACCTTCCCAGGTGCTCTACCACTCCTGGTTCAGTGGTAGGTGTGAATCACATTCCCAGGTGCTCTACCACTCCTGGTTCAGTGGTGGGTGTGAGCACCTTCCCAGGTGCTCTACCACTCCTGGTTCAGTGGTGGGTGTGAGCACCTTCCCAGGTGCTCTACCACTCCTGGTTCAGTGGTGGGTGTGAGCACCTTCTCAGGTGCTCTACCACTCCTGGTTCAGTGGTGGGTGTGAGCACCTTCCCAGGTGCTCTACCACTCCTGGTTCAGTGGTGGGTGTGAGCACCTTCCCAGGTGCTCTACCACTCCTGGTTCAGTGAAGGGTGTGAGCACCTTCCCAGGTGCTCTACCACTCCTGGTTCAGTGGTGGGTGTGAGCACCTTCCCAGGTGCTCTACCACTCCTGGTTCAGTGGTGGGTGTGAGCACCTTCCCAGGTGCTCTACCACTCCTGGTTCAGTGGTGGGTGTGAGCACCTTCCCAGGTGCTCTACCACTCCTGGTTCAGTGGTGGGTGTGAGCACCTTCCCAGGTGCTCTACCACTCCTGGTTCAGTGGTGGGTGTGAGCACCTTCCCAGGTGCTCTACCACTCCTGGTTCAGTGGTGGGTGTGAGCACCTTCCCAGGTGCTCTACCACTCCTGGTTCAGTGGTGGGTGTGAATCACATTCCCAGGTGCTCTACCACTCCTGGTTCAGTATTTTGTGTGAAGCACCTTCCCAGGTGCTCTACCACTCCTGGTTCAGTATTTTGTGTGAAGCACCTTCCCAGGTGCTCTACCACTCCTGATGATCTCCATAACATTACAGTTACCATGTTAGTGACATTGTATTTTAGGTAAAATACACCAATAACCCGAATATAGGAGCACGTAGATTACGACGGCGTTTCGGTCTCACTTGAACCATTTACAAAGTCATACTGTCCTATGTACGGGTTATTTGTGTATTGTTTCAGTCACGGTATTGTGCCTTTTTGTTATTGTGGGTTAATGTTACGTACATTTACTTTTCTCTAGTGTTATGACTGCATTTGTCTTCCATACCTGTTTCTTCTAGTTATTTGACGGCTTATCTCAGAGGCATTTAACTTTGCCTCTGAAAAGGGAGCCAGGACTCGTCCTGTAAACAGTTTACTCTTGGCCTCTGCGCTGTATCACTGTCTGGGTTCCACAGGACACCTAGTACCTTCTCTATGTCTAAATTCGAACTGCTATGTTTATGTATGAACATCATAATTTGGCTTGTATCAAGTATTGTGAAGATTTTATCTAGCGGTGCACACAATATCCCCTGATCCTTCTCTCAGAGCTCACGGAGAGATAGAATCTGGTTCCACTGTCTTCGAGGTATCTAGGTCACGCAATTTCTTCACTTTCTCTTGTTAAGCGTTTTATGTCCAGTACTCATTGATGTATTGTTTCTTATTAACTCTCTGGTAATGTCCCTAACTTCTCCGGGAAAACGTTCTTAAATCTCCAGTTAAATTGCTTGTAGACTTAGAGGTCATTTCTGGTAAGCTCTTCTCCAACCTTCCTCAGCCTTTTTTTTTTTTCAATGTTTTCGTCATCCTGCTGAGACTACAACAGCCTTGGCTCAGATTTCACTCTCGTTGCTATGATATTCTTAAATTGTGGTTTAGCCTCTCGTATCCATACACATTAGTTTCTTGCTCTCTTTTCGCTTCCCCCAGTGTCTTATATTCTTGGCTTTCTACATTTGCTCTTAGGCTTCTCTGCATTTCAGGATGAATCATGGGCTCTCACTGTTCTTACCGTCGCTTCTGTTCCTGTGTATAAATTTTTCCTCAGTCTCCCAGCACCGTGTTCCATTATCTCACTCGTTATATTTCCTTCCAGATCCCTTTCCCACGGTACTGCATTCAAAAATTCTCTCATACCTGTGTAATTCTTTTGAAATATATGTGTATGTGTACTCACCTAATTGTATTTACAGGGGTCGAGACTCAGCTCCTGGCCCCGCCTCTTCACTGATCGCTACTAGGTCCTCTCTCTCTCTTCCAGCTTCATGAGTTTTATGATACCTCGTCTTGAAGCTATGTATGGTTTCTGCCTCCAGTACATGTGTGTGTGTGTGTCGATGTTTTAAGGTTCTCTGTAACAAGATAAAAAAAAATCTAATTTACCTTTATGAACTGATAATGATTTCATGAGAGAAAGCCTCCAACTCGGCTTTTGACAGTTGATTCATTCATTCCTGTAAAGAGAAAACCAGAGCGAGGAGAGGCAGGAGGATGAGATTGTTTAGAGTTAAAAAGACAATTATCCTTTGAAATTTTCAATTGTCTTGGAAAATCAATTATAAATGTGCACTTGCTTTTGTTTGAATGTATTGGCTTCAAGTATTGGCAAAGTCTAACTTGCTTCATTGTTGACTCACGAAATCGTAATGGCACGATTGCAAACAAACCATACCAACGGGCGGGATTTGAACCCGCGGTCAGTCTCAAAACTTCAGACCGTCGCGTTAGCCACTGGCTAACGCGACGGTCTGGAGTTTTGAGACTCTCTGACCGCGGGTTCAAATCCCGCCCGTGGTATGGTTTGCTTCATTGTTAGTTCACTGAGCCGTGTAGGCGATATTCTAATGGAGTGTAAATCAGACTTCAGCAGAGTGCGAAGTGATGTCAGGAGAGTAGCAAAGGACTTCGGAGGTTTAGAAACCGACTACATAAGCATAGGTAAAGACCTCAGCTGAATTAGAAAACACTTTAGCAGCGTAGGGAATAACTTCAGCTCAGCAATGTGGGAACAGAAATCACCAGCGTTGGAAAGAGGAAGAAAGCTAACAAGTGCTGGAAAAAAAAGACAGGAACAGAAGTATAAAAGTAAGCATGTAGGAGCAGTGTGGGATGAAAGTAAGCGGTGTGGTATGAAAGTAAGCGGTGTGGGATGAAAGTAAGCAGTGTGGGATGAAAGTAAGCGGTGTGGGATGAAAGTAAGCAGTGTGGGATGAAAGTAAGCAGTGTGGGATGAAAGTAAGCGGTGTGGGATGAAAGTAAGCGGTGTGGGATGAAAGTAAGCGGTGAGGGATGAAAGTAAGCAGTGTGGGATGAAAGTAAGCAGTGTGGGATAAAAGTAAGCAGTGTGGGATAAAAGTAAGCAGTGTGGGATGAAAGTAAGCAGTGTGGGATAAAAGTAAGCAGTGTGGGATGAAAGTAAGCAGTGTGGGATAAAAGTAAGCAGTGTGGGATGAAAGTAAGCAGTGTGGGATGAAAGTAAGCAGTGTGGGATGAAAGTAAGCAGTGTGGGATGAAAGTAAGCAGTGTGGGATGAAAGTACGCGGTGTGGGATGAAAGTAAGCAGTGTGGGATGAAAGTAAGCTGTGTGGGATGAAAGTAAGCAGTGTGGGATGAAAGTAAGCAGTGTGGGATGAAAGTAAGCAGTGTGGGATGAAAGTAAGAAGTGTGGGATGAAAGTAAGCAGTGTGGGATGAAAGTAAGCAGTGTGAGATGACAGTAAGCGGTGTGGGATGAAAGTAAGCAGTGTGGGATGAAAGTAAGAAGTGTGGGATGAAAGTAAGCAGTGTGGGATGAAAGTAAGCAGTGTGAGATGACAGTAAGCGGTGTGGGATGAAAGTAAGCAGTGTGAGATGACAGTAAGCGGTGTGGGATGAAAGTAAGCGGTGTGGGATGGAAGTAAGCAGAGTGGGATGGAAGTAAGCGGTGTGGGATGAAAGTAAGCAGTGTGGGATGAAAGTAAGCAGTGTGGGATGAAAGTAAGCAGTGTGGGATGAAAGTAAGCGGTGTGGTATGAAAGTAAGCGGTGTGGGATACAAGTAAGCAGTGTGGTATGAAAGTAAGCGGTGTGGGATACAAGTAAGCAGTGTGGGATACAAGCGGTGTGGTATGAAAGTAAGCGGTGTGGGATACAAGTAAGCGGTGTGGTATGAAAGTAAGCGGTGTGGGATACAAGTAAGCAGTGTAGTATGAAAGTAAGCGGTGAGGTATGAAAGTAAGCAGTGTGGGATGAAAGTAAGCAGTGTGGGATGAAAGTAAGCAGTGTGAGATGAAAGTAAGCGGTGTGGGATGAAAGTAAGTGGTGTGGGATACAAGTAAGAGGTGTGGTATGAAAGTAAGCGGTGTGGGATACAAGTAAGAAGTGTGGTATGAAAGTAAGCGGTGTGGGATACAAGTAAGCAGTGTGGTATGTAAGTAAGCGGTGTGGAATGCAAGTAAGCAGTGTGGTATGAAAGTAAGCGGTATGGGATACAAGTAAGCAGTGTGGTATGAAAGTAAGCGGTGTGGGATACAAGCAGTTTAGTATGAAAGTAAGCGGTGTGGTATGAAAGTAAGCAGTGTGGTATGAAAGTAAGCGGTGTGGTGTGAAAGTAAGCGGTGTGGTGTGAAAGTAAGCGGTGTGGTGTGAAAGTAAGCGGTGTGGTGTGAAAGTAAGCGGTGTGGGATGAAAGTAAGCGGTGTGGTATGAAAGTAAGCGGTGTGGGATGAAAGTAAGCGGTGTGGTGTGAAAGTAAGCGGTGTGGGATACAAGTAAGCGGTGTGGTGTGAAAGTAAGCGGTGTGGTGAACAAGTGTAAGAAAACTGGGAAAAATACCAGAAGCTTGAAAACACTCCACTAGTGTGAGAAAAGCACCAGCAGTATGAGAATATACCAGCAGTATGAGAAAAACACCAATGTGAGAAAAACACCGCCAATCTGTGAAAACATCAACAGTGTTAGTAAAACACTAGCAATATGTGAGAAAACACCAGTAGTGTGAGAAAAACACCAGCAGTATAAGAAAAACACCAGCAGTGTGACGAAAACACCAGCAGTGTGACAAAAACACTAGCAGTGTGACAAAAATACCAGCAGTGTGACAAAAACACCAGCAGTGTGAGAAAAACACCAGCAGTGTGACAAAAACACCAGCAGTGTGAGAAAAACACCAGCAGTGTGACAAAAACACCAGCAGTGTGACAAAAACACCAGCAGTGTGACAAAAACACCAGCAGTGTGACAAAAACACCAGCAGTGTGACAAAAACACCAGCAGTGTGACAAAAACACCAGCAGTGTGACAAAAACACCAGCAGTACCAGCAGTGTGACAAAAACACCAGCAGTGTGACAAAAACACCAGCAGTGTGACAAAAACACCAGCAGTGTGACAAAAACACCAGCAGTGTTACAAAAACACCAGCAGTGTGACAAAAACACCAGCATTGTGACAAAAACACCAGCAGTGTGACAAAAACACCAGCAGTGTGACAAAAACACCAGCAGTGTGACAAAAACACCAGCAGTGTGAGAAAAAACACCAGCAGTGTGAAACGCCATGTCGTCACCGTTTAAAAGGCCGTCAAGCATCTAAGAAAGAGGCCATGGCCATTTCATCACCAAAATGAAAGAGAGCATTTTTGCCTCTTGATACAGACTAGTACGCAGGCTTCCTAACTCCACTCTCTCGAAAAGTGATTTGGCTTTTATTTCTGGCAAGACTTACTGTGCACGCCTTAAAGATGCTTTTAACCTCGGCAGCGGCATTAAAGAAGACTTCAAGATGGTGCCTTGATTCTGGGAAAGGGTGAGTGATCAAAGGAATTCGTGGCATAGCGTCTTTTTCAACGAATAAAATTTGATTATCTGTCATTTCATAGGCGCTCTATGACCCCCTAATGGATCTAGTTCTTCTCTTCGATTATTTAATAATAATAATAACAATAATAATAATAATAATAATAATAATAATAATAATAATTAAGGCCACGTTACATCGCTTAATATTTATGAGGAAGGTATTAGATTCCTATGTTTTTCTCTTAATATTCATCCTGTTTCTCCTCTCTTCCTCCTCTCTTCCTCCTCTTCCTTCTCCTTCTCCTTACCCTCTCTCCTTTTTTCATCCAGCAGCAGTAAAAGTGAGAGTTTGGAAACCCTGTACAGCGTTCTTTTCTCTCGCAGTAACAGCAACAATAGCAGCAGCGAGGGCAGCAATAGAAGCAACAGTAGCATCAGTAGTAACAGCAGCAACAGCAGTAGCATTAGCAGCAGCAACAGCAGGAGCATCAGCAGCAGCAACATCAATGGCAATAATAACAATATTAGCAGCAGTAACATCAGCGGTATCATCAATAGCAACAGCACCAACAACAGAAGCAGCAACACTAACGGCTGTAGCAACGACACTGTGCTAGCAACAACAAAATCAACAGAAGTACCCGGAACAACAGCAGCACTAGCAGCTGCAGCAATAGCACTAGCAACACCAACACAAGCAGCAGTAAAATAAATAATACCAGCAATAACAGCAGCACTAGCGGCAGCAGCACTAAAACCAACAGCAACAGAAGCAGCAAAAACAAAAACACTAGCAGCATCAACAACAGCAGCAGCAGTAACTTAAGTAACAATACTAACAATTACAGCAACACCAGCGATAGCAGCATGAGCACAAACAGCAACAACAAAAGCAACAGAAGTTGCAGAAGCAACAGCAGCAACAACGACAGCAGTAGTGGCACTGCATCTGCAGTGCCACTACTGCTCCACGACCCTCTAGCAGTTAACAGACTGCCACTATGTTTGGATCTCGCAGGGCAAGACGAACGGCAGCGATTTGTTCCACCTGGACCCTGTGAGTTGACGAGCAAATGTTTATTTGCCTCGACTAGAGCTCACTGGTCGCAGAGTCGCTCGCAATCCTGTAGTTTTTGCCTGTGTTCTTTCCTGTCGTGCACGGTGCTTTGTATTTGTTCAAGGGAGTGTGTGAGCAACATACGTAGGAGGTACAAGAGGGAGGGAGAGAGAGAGAGAGAGAGAGAGAGAGAGAGAGAGAGAGAGAGAGACAGAGACAGAGAGAGACAGAGACAGAGAGAGACAGAGACAGAGAGAGACAGAGACAGAGAGAGACAGAGACAGAGAGAGACAGAGAGAGAGAGAGAGAGAGAGACAGAGAGAGAGAGACAGAGAGAGAGAGACAGAGAGAGACAGAGAGAGAGAGACAGAGAGAGAGAGAGAGAGAGAGAGAGAGAGAGAGAGAGAGAGAGAGAGAGAGAATCTTACTGAGGTTTGACGAACGCTTAATGAGTCCACCCACCCATTCAGTTGTACCTATCCAAGCCCTGCTTGGATCTATCTATGTATAGAAGACCATTGAATAGTTCACCAGCTTCCTGACTGCTCGAAAAGTGCATGACAACTAAAAACACAGAAAAAACCCACTATAATAATAATAATAATAATAATAATAATAATAATAATAATAATAATAATAATAATAATAATAATAATAATAATAATAATAATAATAATTATTATTATTATTATTATTATTTCTACAAGTATATGATGCAACTTATACGGACCTGGCTAACAAAACTGGTTTAAGAGGAAAAGAATAAGATGGAGAAGGAGAACGAGGAGGAGGTGAAGGAAGAGGAAATAGGATGGGGTCAGCTGCTTGACATGAAAATAGACGAGAGAGAGGAAGAGGTGGAGAGTGGAGAAGAGTAGAGGAGAATAGTACAGAAGAGTAGAAGAGAGATGTAAAGGAGAAGAGTACAGGAGGAGAAGGAATGTACATTATAATGCCAGTTTTGAGATACACAGCCTTTTAGTTTCAAAAATAGGCCGTCTGGAGCAAGTTTGTGTGCTTGTGTATGCACCTAATCGTGGTTACAGGGGTCGATTCATAGCTCCTGGCCCCGCCTCTTCACTGGTCGCTACTAGCTCACTCTCCCTGCCCCATACCTCTTCTTAAAGCTATTTGTGGTTCCTGCTTCCACCACATCACTCTCCAGACTACTCCACTTCCTGATAACTCTATGCCTAAAGAAATACTTCCTAACATTCCTGTGAATCATTTGAGTCTTCAACTTCCAATTGTGACCCCTTGTTGCTGTGTCCCATCTCTGGAACATCCTGTCTCTGTCCACCTTGTCAGTTCTCAATATTTTATATGTCACTACCACGCCCATCCCCTCCCTCCCTCTCTCTCTCTCTCTCTCTCTCTCTCTCTCTCTCTCTCTCTCTCTACCGCCCCTGTCCTCCAGTGTCGTCAGGTCGATTTCCTTTAACTTCTCCTAGCAAGACATACCCCTTGGCTCCGGAACTAAAGTTACTGCATACCTTTACACCTCTAATTTCTTGAATTACTTGAACAGGTGTGGGTTCCAAACTGGTGCTGCATACTCCAGTATGGGACTAACGTACACTGTATACAGAGTCCTGAACGATTCCTTACTGTGGTGTCGGAACGCTGTTCCTAGGTTTGCTAGTCGCCCATATGCTGCATCAGTTATTTGGTTGATGTGCGCCTCGGGCGATGCGCTCGGTTAGTACTATGCTCACCCCAAGATCATTTTCCTCCAGGGAGGTTCGCAGTCCTTGGCCCCACCAGACTGTATTCTGTCTGCAGTCTTCTTTGCCCTTCTCTGATCTTCATGACTTTACATTTGGTGGGATTAAACTCTAGAAGTCAGTTGCTGGACCAAGCTTGCAGCCTGTCCAGATCCCTTTGTATTCCTACCTGATCTTCGTCCGATTAAATTCTCATCATTAGTTTCACATCGCCTGCAAACAGAGACACCTCTGAGTCTATCCCTTCCGTCATGTATTCACATATACCAGAAACAGCACCGGTCCTAGGACCGACTCCCGTGGAACCCCGCTCATCACAGGAGTCCGGTTTGACACCTTGTCATGTACCATGACTCGCTGATGCCTTCACGTCAGGTATTCTCTGATCCACTTGAGTGCTTTCCCTGTTATACCCGCCTCTTCCTCCAGCTTATGTGATAATCTCTTGTGTGGAACAGTGTCAAACGCCTTCTTACACTCAAAGAAAACGCAATCTACCCACCCCTCTCTCTCTTTCTTCCCTTATCGCCGTCGCCTTGTCATAGATCTCCAGTAGGTTTGTGACACAGGATTTCCCTTCCCTGAAACCGTGCTGGTTGTCGTTGATAAGCTCATTCTTTTTTAGGCGCTCCACCATTCTTTTCCTGATAATCTTCTCCATGACTCTGCATACTATACATGTTAGTGACACTGGTCTGTAGTTTAATACTGCGTGTCTGTCTCCTTTCTTAAAAATTGGGACTACATTTGCTGTCTTTCACGCTTCAGGTAGTTGCCATGTGTGTGTATGTGAGTGTGTGTGATAAATAAAAAAGAGTAGTGTGTATGTCAACGATTACCTCATTAGAAAACGTCAGAACATATTGTACCAGTGCTTCACACGGGATGGCAAAATTCTATTGAGGAAAACAGACTTAGGCCGGATGTTAAGAATCACAAATGAAAGTGAACTATCAAACTTCCTTAAAGATACTTATCTTACCGAGGCTGATTAACCTATGGTCTTACCACAATTCTCTACGTCTAGTCTATTGCAACTCCAACTACTCCACTGTTGTGAAAGTTTTGTGATATTACCTACTTATTAGTATCAACTACCTCACTGTTCTTGCATTATTTGTGCAGGTATTGTTAAAATTAACTACTTCAGGCCTGGCAACCTGCTTTCAAAGTTATAAGTGCAGACCACCATTTTCCATCGTGTTAGACTGTGTTACAAGATCCAGTAATCTTTAAAATTCTAGTAGTTCTTAGTAGTCTTTATCTATCTGACAACTGTCACAAGTACTGCAGTCTATCGCTATTCTCTACTATTCTCCTTTACTCTTTTCCACTCCCCACCTCTTCCTCTCTACAATTTTCCTGTCAAACAATTGACCCCATCTCGTTTCCTTCTCCTCCTCTAGCTCGTTCTCCTCCTCGTCCTCTTCCTTGTTCTCCTCACATTTCCTTTACCTAGTGGCTCACTTTCCACCTCCTTTGCCCATTTTTTGACCATCTAATGATTCACTGTCTACCTCGTAATTTTTCCTCTTTCTCCATTGCTTCCTTCTCTCAATGATTCACCCACCTTCTCTTTCTCTATTTTTATTTCAATTCAGACCATAGTCGTCGCCCTATTCCACTGAATCTGGTCGGCTCGCCCCTCAGGCCACCCCTACCCTCCTTCCCTAACAGCATTATCCTCTACTGCCTCCCCTCACGCGTTGCCAAGACACATTTTTGTGTTTATTGAGGTCACTTTCCCCTCATCCCTTTGAGGGGTGAGGTAGGAGGCTTCTTTCCCCTCGCTTCCCCTCGTCGTAAAGCAGCCGATTGTAGGCAGGACGAGGAGGTGAGGATCCACTTGCCTAACGTGTGGTGGATTACGGGACAGGATGAGATGGAAATTGAGGTGCAGGATGGCATTCTGCTGCTCAGTTGGTGGTGATCTCTGACGGACAGAGCCGTGCGTTACTCAGGTGCTCTGTGAGTGCTTGTGTTTTTGCTCCTCGTAGTGCTTTGGAAATAAGTCAAGGACTCCAATGGAAATAAGTCACTGACATATTTCTGGGATATCCTAAGTATTCTGCACATACGCTGCTATGTATGATAATTTGTGTAACTGTATTCATGTATACCTGTATCTGAATAACTTATTTAGTGTTGCCTGTGCCCTCTAGTGCGTTCCCTGTGCCCTCTAGTGCGTTCCCTATGCCCTCTAGTGCGTTCCCTGTGCCCTCTAGTGCGTTCCCTATGCCCTCTAGTGCGTTCCCTGTGCCCTCTAGTGCGTTCCCTGTGCGCTTAATTCACTTTGGTTTTCTCTTAGTGCTCGCGTAATATCTTTGTGTTCTTAGTGCGTGTTTGTGATCTTTGTGGTTTCTTTGTGCTCTCTTGCTACTGTCTTGGTGCCTCTCTGGTGTTTCTTTAGGGTTTTCTCAGTGAAAAATTAAAACATTTGGAAAATATTGTACAAAGTTTGGGTGCAAATGTTTTCTTAATTATAAATACCCAAATTGTATATTACCGATTATCATAATTTTTATTATTTTCATTGCTATTATTACCATTATTATTATTATTATTACTGTTGTTATTGTGCTTTGCTATTATTAGTTATACAGAAATACCCAAAATATATATTATCGATTATATTATTGCTATTATTATTGTGCTCTGCTGTTCTGGTTGCTTTTCGTTATTAATCTAGTGATTTAGTGGTGTTCTACTGATGTTCTGCTGGCGCTTTACTGGCGTTCTGGTGGTATTCCAGCCTCAGTCTGCCGACGCTGACCTCGCCTCCGACACTCACTCCAGGAGACGAGGTAAATTGGAGACTGTAAGAGGCTATTTCCAGGTTCTGAGAGAAACTGAAAACTGGCCGCTGAGCCGTAACTCTAGACGTTACTTCTTTCAGTTAGATTCGTTGTGCATTGTTGGAGTTGCCGGGTATTCTTATAACTATTGGTGTTAAGAGTTTTAACTAGAGGTTTTATTCGTTATAACGAGGCATTAAGCGATATAACAACTGCTGTGTTATATCTATGGACATGTCTTATTGAATTATAACTTGAGCTTTTAGGTGTTATGTTATAGTTAGGTCTTTTGTGTTATAAATAATGTTATAACTAGTAGTGTTATGTACTATTTTTTTTAATCTGTTACGTCCGTAAATCATAGATAAATTTATCTAGAAAAGTAAATGAGAAATTAAAAGAATCGACAAATCACAAAAGATTTAACTTTTATATAGCAAAAATTTAATTTTTTCCCCATAAAAACCAGGTAACGATATTTTTTTTTCGTCCATAAAAACCCAAAGAGCAAATTACTGTAAAAACCATATCGGTTCCAAGACGGAATTGAAAGGAAGAGGAATAAATTTTGATAACGTGATTTATATTTTTTTCACACAATATATATATATATATATATATGTATATATATATATATATATATATATATATATATATATATATATATATATATATATCGTGCCAAATAGGTCAAACCTGAGATTTTGGCTTAAATAGCTAAGTTTTCCTAGCAGAATAAGGCAAGCAAAAATTTATGTATGCAATAATTTCGCAAAAATTATACTATTCCTGACGAATATATGTGCTGAATAGGTAAAATAGGTCAATTAGTAAGAACTTATTGAAAATTAAGTCCTTTCTAAAATTTTCTCTTATACATTTAAAGATAATTTTTTTTTCATTGATGTTAATGAAAAAATTAATAATTTTGTACCAAAAGAACCTTAAAATCTTACCTAATCTTATTATAACAATAGCAATTTAATATATATATATATATATATATATATATATATATATATATATATATATATATATATATATATATATATATATATATATATATATTTTATTATCACACTGGCCGATTCCCACCAAGGCAGGGTGGCCCGAAAAAGAAAAACTTTCACCATCATTCACTCCATCACTGTCTTGCCAGAAGGGTGCTTTACACTACAGTTTTTAAACTGCAACATTAACACCCCTCCTTCAGAGTGCAGGCACTGTACTTCCCATCTCCAGGACTCAACTCCGGCCTGCCGGTTTCCCAGAATCCCTTCATAAATGTTACTTTGCTCACACTCCAACAGCACGTCAAGTATTAAAAACCATTTGTCTCCATTCACTCCTATCAAACACGCTCATGCATGCCTGCTGGAAGTCCAAGCCCCTCGCACACAAAACCTCCTTTACCCCCTCCCTCCAACCTTTCCTAGGCCGACCCCTACCCCGCCTTCCTTCCACTACAGACTGATACACTCTTGAAGTCATTCTGTTTCGCTCCATTCTCTCTACATGTCCGAACCACCTCAACAACCCTTCCTCAGCCCTCTGGACAACAGTTTTGGTAATCCCGCACCTCCTCCTAACTTCCAAACTACGAATTCTCTGCATTATATTCACACCACACATTGCCCTCAGACATGACATCTCCACTGCCTCCAGCCTTCTCCTCGCTGCAACACTCATCACCCACGCTTCACACCCATATAAGAGCGTTGGTAAAACTATACTCTCATACATTCCCCTCTTTGCCTCCAAGGGCAAAGTTCTTTGTCTCCACAGACTCCTAAGTGCACCACTCACTCTTTTTCCCTCATCAATTCTATGATTCACCTCATCTTTCATAGACCCATCCGCTGACACGTCCACTCCCAAATATCTGAATACGTTCACCTCCTCCATACTCTCTCCCTCCAATCTGATATTCAATCTTTCATCACCTAATCTTTTTGTTATCCTCATAACCTTACTCTTTCCTGTATTCACCTTTAATTTTCTTCTTTTGCACACCCTACCAAATTCATCCACCAATCTCTGCAACTTCTCTTCAGAATCTCCCAAGAGCACAGTGTCATCAGCAAAGAGCAGCTGTGACAACTCCCACTTTGTGTGTGATTCTTTATCTTTTAACTCCACGCCTCTTGCCAAGACCCTCGCATTTACTTCTCTTACAACCCCATCTATAAATATATTAAACAACCACGGTGACATCACACATCCTTGTCTAAGGCCTACTTTTACTGGGAAAAAATTTCCCTCTTTCCTACATACTATAACTTGAGCCTCACTATCCTCGTAAAAACTCTTCACTGCTTTCAGTAACCTACCTCCTACACCATACACTTGCAACATCTGCCACATTGCCCCCCTATCCACCCTGTCATACGCCTTTTCCAAATCCATTAATGCCACAAAGACCTCTTTAGCCTTATCTAAATACTGTTCACTTATATGTTTCACTGTAAACACCTGGTCCACACACCCCCTACCTTTCCTAAAGCCTCCTTGTTCATCTGCTATCCTATTCTCCGTCTTACTCTTAATTCTTTCAATTATAACTCTACCATACACTTTACCAGGTACACTCAACAGACTTATCCCCCTATAATTTTTGCACTCTCTTTTATCCCCTTTGCCTTTATACAAAGGAACTATGCATGCTCTCTGCCAATCCCTAGGTACCTTACCCTCTTCCATACATTTATTAAATAATTGCACCAACCACTCCAAAACTATATCCCCACCTGCTTTTAACATTTCTATCTTTATCCCATCAATCCCGGCTGCCTTACCCCCTTTCATTTTACCTACTGCCTCACGAACTTCCCCCACACTCACAACTGGCTCTTCCTCACTCCTACAAGATGTTATTCCTCCTTGCCCTATACACGAAATCACAGCTTCCCTATCTTCATCAACATTTAACAATTCCTCAAAATATTCCCTCCATCTTCCCAATACCTCTAACTCTCCATTTAATAACTCTCCTCTCCTATTTTTAACTGACAAATCCATTTGTTCTCTAGGCTTTCTTAACTTGTTAATCTCACTCCAAAACTTTTTCTTATTTTCAACAAAATTTGTTGATAACATCTCACCCACTCTCTCATTTGCTCTCTTTTTACATTGCTTCACCACTCTCTTAACCTCTCTCTTTTTCTCCATATACTCTTCCCTCCTTGCATCACTTCTACTTTGTAAAAACTTCTCATATGCTAACTTTTTCTCCCTTACTACTCTCTTCACATCATCATTCCACCAATCGCTCCTCTTCCCTCCTGCACCCACTTTCCTGTAACCACAAACTTCTGCTGAACACTCTAACACTACATTTTTAATCCTACCCCATACCTCTTCGACCCCATTGCCTATGCTCTCATTAGCCCATCTATCCTCCAATAGCTCTTTATATCTTACCCTAACTGCCTCCTCTTTTAGTTTATAAACCTTCACCTCTCTCTTCCCTGATGCTTCTATTCTCCTTGTATCCCATCTATATATATATCCATATATATATATATATATATATATATATATATATATATATATATATATATATATATAATATGTCGTGCCGAATATGTAAAACTGGTCAATTAGCAAGAACTCATTTAAAATTAAGTCCTTTCTAAAATTTTCTCTTATACGTTTAAAGATATACTTTTTTCATTAACGTTAATGTAAAAAATTTTAACTTTGCTCCAAAAGAATCTTAGAAAACTTACCTAACCTTATTATAACAAGAACAATTTATTTTAGCCTAACACAACTAAATATATTTTAGATTTGTTTCCAATAATTTAATACAAAACAAACACAGTGAAATATATTTTTTTAGTTAGGTTCAGAATGATTTTGGCGAAATTATTGCATACACAAATTTTCACTCGTCCTATATGGCAAGATGAGCGTTGCTATTTAAGCCAAGATGGCAAGTTCTGCCTATTCGGCACGACATATATACATATATATATGTATAATATATATATATATATATATATATATATATATATATATATATATATATATATATATATATAAACACACATGTGAGGGAGTGGAGAGACTCGAACCGGGGTACGCAACAACAAACCCTTCACGTTATTTCTCTGCAAGACAGGAAAATACGAGATCGTATTAAGAAAATATTATACAAAGCAATGTGAAGAAAAATTTAATGCGAGTAATTCAGGGAAAGAGAGACTGTCTGAGGGAACGAATGAAGGGAAAAAATAGATATATTAATGAAAGGGAAGGAGCAAACGGTGGAGTCAGAGAGAGAGCCAGAGAGAGAGAGAGAGAGAGAGAGAGAGAGAGAGAGAGAGAGAGAGAGAGAGAGAGAGAGAATATTGTCAAAATACCACACTTGGATCCACTTCGAGGACAGCGTGAAACAAGATTTTATACCACAAGACGGGCAGAAAGCAGCAACTTCACTCTGGCTGTACCCTTCTCCAGAACATCACTCCATCTGAGATCATATATACCCAGGATGACTGAGTATGGAACACATTCGTACAGCATAATGATGTCAACGAGATAAACTCGTTGATCAAATGAAAATGCTGACCCACAGATGGCTCCAACTTCATCTTGTTCCCTACGTGTATGTCTCATAACAATAAAAATGCTTTCAAATGAGCTGATGTAGGTAACAGCTCTTAGCTTGTCAATAAAGTTAGGAATCCTTAATCTGTAAATAGCTTGTCAATAAAGCTAGGGATCCTTAACCTTGTCAAACACTGTGTAGTAAACAAAAAAAAGAGAGAGGGAGAGTGGAAGAATGACAGAGAGAATGACAAAGAATGAGAGAGAATTGGAGAGAATAAAAAAATGTTGGAGAGAGAAAGAGAACGAGGAGAGAATGAGAGAGAAAAAGTGTGAGAATGTGTGAGAGAGAGAGAGAGAGAGAGAGAGAGAGAGAGAGAGAGAGAGAGAGAGAGAGAGAGAGACTGAAAGAGACAGAGAATTAGAGAGAGACTGAAACAATAGAGAGAGAGAGAAAGAGAGAGAAAGAAAGAGAGAAAGGTGGGCAAGGGTGGCAGGAAATAATTGGAAAGACGGTGCAGGAAACGGTCGGACGTTGAAATAAATAAGAGTGAAAATAAAGAGGAGAAAGAGGACACATAAATGTTGGGAGAAACAGATGGTTGGAGGAGGAGGAGGAAGAGGAGGAGGAAGAGGAGGAGGAGGTGGAAGAAGAGGTGGAAGAAGAGGAGGTGGAAGAAGCGGAGGTGGAAGAAGAAGAGGTGGAAGAAGAGGAGGTGGAAGAAGGGGAGGTGGAAGAAGAGGAGGTGGAAGAAGAGGAGGTGGAAGAGAATAAAGAGGAGTAGAAGGGAGAAGAGTAAGAGGAGTGATAGGATGAAGAGGAGGAATAAGATTAGAATGAGGAGGAAGAGGAGAAGGTGGAGAAGCACCATAAAAGACTACTGACTCTTCCTAAATCTATCAGCTGAGAATAAGCACCTTAAATCTATTCTGATCAAGGAGTGTCTACCACTAGACTTGTAAGAATATGACCCAATAGGATCCCCGTATACTACAAGCCCAGCCCCTCC
Source organism: Cherax quadricarinatus (assembly GCF_038502225.1). Lineage (NCBI taxonomy): Eukaryota > Metazoa > Arthropoda > Malacostraca > Decapoda > Parastacidae > Cherax > Cherax quadricarinatus. Next base: position 11,416,428 of record NC_091379.1, read on the forward strand.
AACCTCATGCAGCAGGAATAGCGCAAGTCACATAATACAATAGAACAGTAAAACATAAAATGCGTATGCGTTTGCGTGCATACATGTACTTACATATGCATGTAGGTATGCATAAAAGTGCGTATATATACGCGTGAATGTATTGATGCATATGAATAAATAAGGCTAGTGGTGAACCCAGGCTTTATTATGTAGAATAGTGATTCTCAACCAGGGGGTAAATTTACCCCCTGGGGGGAAGTTTACCCCCTGGGGGTAAAAAAATACATGGAAAGGGGAAAATATTTGATGTACCTGATAATGTATAACTATTTCTTCAGAAAAGAATACATTATTTTTTTTATTTTTGGTGATACGAATGTATATAGTAATTTTTTTTGTGCATAACATGAATAATTTATTTTTTCTGATCTTGTTTTTCTGTCTCTTTATGATGGCGATAATTTTTTGTATGGAAATAAGGGGGTAAATGGAGAAATACATCAAGCCGAAGGGGATAATGATGGAGGAAAAATTGAGAATCTCTGATGAAGAAGGTAATCGGTAAGTGAAATGTGGCGGGTGGTTCCCGTAGAGTTCTTGAGGCGGGGAGTTTGCAAGTGCGTATATATATTCATTTGAATGTATTGATATATGTGAATAAATGATGTTAATGGCGACTCTAGACTTTAATATGCAGAAGGTAATCGATAGTTTCAAGTATATTATCTATATCAGTAAATCGACAGAATTTCACTTGGCTCCAGAACAAGAAGCATTCTGTACGATACACCAGCTTTAAGGGTTTCAAGCTGGTCAGAAGAGGTATTCTCCAGCTACTGAACGAAAGACAATATTACGGTGTAATGAAATTAGCACATACGCACCCCAACAACAGTGTCTTCTTTCTGATAAGCATCATTCTCCACCGTAAAGAGGTTTAAACTACCCAAACATAGCATCCTCCGGTTATTTCACAGAATCCAATGATTACAAGATACTAAATTGTTGTAGCATATTGGGAAATTTTGCACCAACACAACGTAAACTTATAGACTATGGTCATCTTCCTAACTGCATCAGAGTTATATCTTTGAAGTCAATAAGAAGTATTCCAGCTACTGAATAGATATATGTATCATCCCGTATTTTCCAGCATTTACTTAAGGCACACTAGCATATTTGACATATAAGACTATATTTCCAAGCAGTTATAATGCAACGGTAGTAAACAACTGCTAAAACGTAACTCAAAGCCTACCCTTGACCCTGACCTTGAGTATATAAGACGGAGGCTGATTTTCCAAGACTTTTAGTGGGATAAAAAGGGAACCTTATATTCTGTAAAATACAGTAATTTATTTATTAATGTTGATAAAATGAGGTTTGGGGAGCGCAACAACAACAACGCTTGTCTTTGTTGATCAAGGCACATCAACACTAGCAATATAAAGTTGATTACGAGAGAAAAAAAACCATACCACGGGTGGTGTTTGAACCCGCGGTCAGAGAGTCACAAAACTCCAGACCGCAGGTTCAAATCCCACCCGTGGTATGGTTTGTTTGCAATCGTGTCATTACGATTTCGTGAGTCATGTTGATTACGAGAGACATTCTTGACTTGTCGAACAGGATCCAACATTTCCTTTTTTTCAATAATATTGATACTATATATAAGTAATTTTGAACCTACACATCAGCTATTAACGACTGAGCGTTCTGATGAGGCATACTGAAAATATTTCACAGGAGAGAGAACCCACACTATTTTGCAATTAAAAGTGACAAATCGGCACCAATACACTCCAGTTAAAATGCAAACTTTTAAGTATGACTTATTGTCAAAACTTTTCAGCTGATCTGTTGAGGCTTTGCAAATTATCACTTGGAAACTGAAAGCAGGAAAGGTGTATATAAAATAAACAGTAACTGCATATGTCTGCAGTTGCATGAACCTTTCACTTAGTTACGCCACCCATGCATTCAAAATTTGATGCCGATCGGATGAAGCGTTCTGAAAACTTAAGTGAAAACCTGGAGGAAGAGAAAAAAAATCAGATAACCTCTTTCTGGTATATTTTTGTATATTTAATCATTTAGATGGTCGAAGCAAGGATAGTAAAGCACAAAGCTCTCACCCCACCCTTCACTTCCTCTTGCCATTGCCGGCATGAAATGAAGGGACAACAATCTATAAAATTCTGGAAAAAGCGGCATGGATTTTATAGGGTCGAAATGGAGTGGATAAAATGCATGAGGAATAATTTACGTCTACTGAATTTTTCTTGTTTTAATTCCAACTACTCAAAGTTTTGAAAGCCTCCCATACAAGTATGGGACAAGTATATGGGTGAATATCAAAATAGTATACAATATCGCAAGGTTTGTAGGAACGAGACACAGGCTTTCAGATATTGCACTTTTGCAGGTGCGTATAATAATCTATGTCTGTTGCACCTCCCTCATCTGATACCGGAATATAAGCACCAATCTTCCTGTCAGTGCTTCAAATTAAAGACTAAGGTGCTGAGGGACTGATTACCCCGTCTTTTGTAAATAGTTCAACAGTCTTCACATCATGTCTCCGTATTGTATTGACAAAACCACTGGATGACGAAACGTCTGCAAATTAAAGACTGCCAGATGTTGCACGTGTCTAATTCTCCCTGACCAGGTATAATGAGCACCTTTGCAACACAACTAAAAAATATCATTAGCCACTGCATGGATTAGAGTCTGATTGGTAGAATTCTATATTTAAAATGACTACATCTAACTGGTTCTTGAAAGACTGAATTGATTTGACGCCCAGAACTCTGAAAAGAAGCTCTTATCCACACTAATGTTAAAACTTACACCACGGAATTTCGTACAATTTTCTGAAATACCATCACACTTCACTCCGAAAAGATCTTCATACCAAAGTATTTCAAGGTCATTTATTATCTTAAAAGTCTGGAAAAATGCCCATTGAAGTCTATGTTTTTTGAAAGGAGAAAAGTTGAGCAACTTCGGTCTTTCTTCATACGGTTTATTTTTCAAAGAAAGTACAAGTTTTGGTGCTCTTTTTTGTGCCCTGTTGGGTTAGTGTACATCAAATCATTTTCATTTGGTTTGATTCTTGAAGATGGTACAAGTTTTGATGTTTTTGGTCTCTTAAGAGGAGACGAAAGTAGGATAGAGAGGAGGAGGAGGAGGAGGAAGAAGAGGAAGATAAGGAGCAGCACTGGTTTCTAGTGCACATCCAAACGTATCGGAAATCGATCGTATGGGTTCCAGTGGTCATTGTCTAAGATGGTGTATGTGTGTGGGCAGCTGAGAGGGTGTGAAACACGGGCGGCAGGTGTGAGCAGCTGTGAGGGGTGTGAAACACGGGTGAGAGAAGGTGTGAGCAGCTATGAGTGTGAAACATGGGTGGCAGGTGTGAACAGCTGTGAGTGTGAAACATGGGTGGCAGAAGGTGTGAGCAGCTGTGAGGGTGTGAAACATGGGTGGCAGAAGGTGTGAGCAGCTGTGAGGGTGTGAAACATGGGTGGCAGAAGGTGTGAGCAGCTGTGAGGGTGTGAAACATGGGTGGCAGAAAGTGTGAGCAGCTATGAGAGTGTGAAACATGCTTGGCAGAAGGTGTGAGCAGCTGTGAGAGTGTGAAACATGGGTGGCAGAAGGTGAGAACAGCTGTGAGGGTGTGAAACATGGGTGGCAGAAGGTGTGAGCAGCTGTGAGGGTGTGAAACATAGGTGGCAGAAGGTGTGAGCAGCTGTGAGGGTGATAAATATACACACAATCCTATATACGATGTGTATGTATTTGCATGTTGGATGTCTTTATACTCACCTAATTGTGGTTGCAGGGGTCGATTCATAGCTCCTGGCCCCGCCTCTTCGCTACTAGGTCCCCTCCCTCCCTGCTCCAATAGCCTTATCGTACCCCTTCTTAAAGCTATGTATGTATCCTGCTTCTACTACATCACTCTCCAGATTGTTCCATTTCCTGACAGCTCTTAGGCTGAAGAAGTACTTCCTACTTACCTACATCGGCTCATTTGAAAGCGTTTTTTGTTGTTATGAGATGTACAAACAGGGAAGAGGATGAAGTTGAAGCTATTTGAGGGCCAGCGGTCTCAGTTGGTCAACTGATTTCATTTCGTTGATGTCTTGATGCTGTACGAACATGTTCCAGACACGAGATGTCCATCTTTCTTTTTCTGTCTGTCTGTGTGTCTGTCTGTGTGTCTGTCTGTGTCTGTCTGTCTGTGTCTGTCTGTGTCTGTCTGTCTGTGTCTGTCTGTCTGTGTCTGTCTGTGTCTGTCTGTCTGTGTCTGTCTGTCTGTGTCTGTCTGTCTGTGTCTGTCTGTCTGTCTGTCTGTCTGTGTCTGTCTGTCTGTGTCTGTCTGTGTCTGTCTGTCTCTCTCTCTCCAATAAATTAAGCAACTAGCTGTAAATTCCCTCTACCTTTTCCCATTTACTTCGTGCTTTGCTCCTGGGAAGGCAGCACTCCTCTCTCCCAGCTGGCCTGGGTTCACTAGCTGGCTCCAGATGGTAGTGGCTTTTCTGGTTGACTTCCTCATAAGGTACCAAAATGTTGGCGGGTTCGGTAGCTGGTTCCAAAGGGCTGGGGGTTGGTTTTGGCTGGTTTTGTCAGCTGGTTGCAGATGGTAGTGTCGTGTTATCATGGGTTTTCTCTCTTTCTTCAAGGTTTTAGAGAGATAACTTGAAAATGCTTGAGTTATAGCTCCTGGACTCTTAAGAGAGTTATTGTATAGCTATTGGGACTCTTACAAATACTGAGGCACAGCTATTGGGCCTCTTACATGGGCTGAGATACAGTTACTGGGCCTCTTATGTGGGCTGAGGTACAGCTACTGGGCTTCTTACATAGGTTGACGTACAGTTATTGGGCCTCTTAAATGGGTAGAGGCACAGTACTTACGAGTACTGTTTCCAATTTCGCTAAATAAAAGAAAACCAATTTCTGAAAGATGGAGGAATTCTATCTGCCTTTATGGGCCTTTGGGATAAAGCTAACAGCCATTTTGTTAGTATATAAAGCTTAATCCCGGTTATATATTGCAGCTCTTAAGTATAAATAACTGATCGTCCAGTACTGTTTCCAACTGATGGTAAGTTCATGCAGGTATACACAAATACAGTTACATAGATTATCGTACAGAGCAGCATATGTAATGACCTGTATCGTTTGAGGTCAGTCAGTGGCTTCATCAGTCCAATATGGAGATGAATGGCAGAAGACGAGAAGGAGTTTGAGGTAATCAATTTCTTAGCCTGAAGTGGATGTTTTTAGTCACCATAGACTGAACACATCAACTCCAAGCTGAGGGACTGATTACCTTAAACTCATCTTCTACCATTCAACTCTGTATTAGACTGAAGAAGCCACTGGCTGACAAAACATTTCCACAATAAAGGTACCCAAGTGTTTCACATTCATCAACTTGTCGGTTTTCTGAACCATTAATAAAATTGCGTACATTGAGAACTATATTTGAATAGAACTAACGATGCCCTGCATCGAGCAGCTATACCAGCATATAAAGGAGGAGGTAGAGGCGGCTAAGCGTGACATACAGTGGCTAACACAGGAAAACAAGAGGATTCGTAGTACAGTGGTACCTCGGTATGCGGCCTTAATTCATTCCAGAAGGCTGTTCGCGTGCCGATCTGTTTGAGTACCGAACGAATTTGTTCCCATAAGGAATAATGAAAAGTAGATTAATTCGTTTTAGACCCCCAAAAATACACTTACAAAAGCACGCACTTACAATGATATACTTACATAATTGTACGAGTTGGGAGCTTGTTGTATATCGAGGTACCACTGTAATCTTGTTGTGAATTATTAGGGTATCAAATGATGATGGGCAGTGGCTGGGCAGGAACGAACGAAGATGAAGATCTAAAGGAAGGATGGTGAGGTAGAAATGATGAATATCCAGGACACTGCTGTGGAAACCTTCAACTCGTTCTCTCTGCTGAGTACTAGAAACGACACGACGAACTACACCAGTGAAGGCAATAACATTGCACTTGTTGGGGACAGTCAGATAAGGTTGATAGACAGGGTTTTCTGCTTGAAGGATAGGAATAGGAGAATGAGGATTTGCTTTCCTGGGGCTTTGATCCCAGGTATACTCCAGCTCTCTTGGCCACATTATGGTAATATGATTAATCCTGTTACCTGCCTCAGTGCTGGAGGTAACGATGTCAGCAAGCGAAGAAGTGAGGATTTGGTCATCAGGTATAAGACAGCAATAGACATACTTAGGAAGAAAGGAGAACGCTCTATAGTATGTGGCTCTAAAGTATGTGCCAAGAAACGTTGTCTGACGTGAATGTTGTCCAGGGCAATTTGTGTAAATTGCTGGCGGAACAAAAACTAAGGATATTGCAGTACCATTCATCGACAACTGAGACCATTTCTATGCCAGGAATGGGGTTAATTTATCTAAGTCTGGGGTGAAGGCATTAACTAGTTCAGTAGAGGGAACTGACAGAGCTTGAAACTAGATATACTTAGTGGTATGGGGTTTTGTGGGAAGATAATAAAATAAAGTAAAATAAAATCAGAGTGAATTATCAGGGTTGCGATACTGTGCATTTTGGGAATACCAGATGAAGGCAGAATGAAACAGGACTATTGATTAATATTGGAATCCGGTAGCATTAGATAAGAGCAACAACAAAGATATTTGGAGAGCAGATATAAATAAGAAGAGGAAACTAAAGAGGGTTTCTTAATTTGTTTTACACAAATATTTGTATCGCTAAAAACAAGATGGACGAATTGAGATTAGTTGGATGTATTCGTAATGTTAATATGTCTGTAGTAACTGAGACATGCTGTACTTAGACACAAGATTGAGGGATTGATTACCTCAAGCTTTTCCTCAAATTCTGTTCTTCTCTGTTTTGGACTGAAGAAGACACTGGTTAGCCAAACTTTTCAAGAATAATGATCCCCAAATATCATCCAAAGATTCTCCTGGTTTCAAGGTTACTTTTTTCCCACCAAATACGGTCCCACTGATACAACCACTGGATAAAGGTGTAATAGAGTCATATAAATGTATCTAGCACGAACACAGATGCAAGTAATGCGACTTATTATGGCCACAAACTGTCACATTAGTTGCATTTGTGTCCGTATACCTAACATTCTGTTGGTAATTCTATCATTATTAAGTGTATCTACACACGTAGAGTGGAGCAGAAATATCTTGCAGAATTGGATGATCACTCAGAGCTTGGAGTGTCAGAGTTCTGGCATAAATTCAGTATTACTGATGCCTAACTTCAGAAACTCATGGGATAATGTGCTGAAATCAACAAGAGATACAGTCTGGAGAAATTTATGGCCTAGTGTGGTGAATAATTTCACAGGATCTCTCAGTTGTCATGTCGAGGAGACTGCCAGGTGTGGACTTTGAAGATGTGCAGCCAGAAGACGTCAATGAACTATCTGAAGTTGAAGAAGAAAGAAGTCCAAAAGGAATGTTGGCAGAGCTGAATTTGCAGATAGAAGGGACTTGGAAAGTTGACGAGGATGAGGGAGAAGAGCCTGCACAGAAACAGTTTACATTTCAACTAGTGAACCCCAGCCATCTACATCAACTGGTGAACCCCAGCCATCCACTTCAACTAGTGAACCCCAGCCATTCACTTCAACTAGTGAACCCCAGCCATCCACTTCAACTAGTGAACCCCAGCCATCCACTTCAACTAGTGAACCCCAGCCATCCACTTCAACTAGTGAACCCCAGCTATCCACTTCAACCAGCATATCCAAATATCCACTTCATCCACGCCGTTCACCTCATCTGAGACCCAGTAAACCAAACCTCTCCACTAACACCAAGCCACTTCAGCAATAGATAAAACACATAAACAATAAGTTGAGTTTGTTCACATACTTGTCTTTAAGTTAGGGTAGGATAAATCATCCTGTACCATACTATATTAACATGATACTGGAGGGCGAAATATTTATAAAATATAGATACAAAAATGTTTTTCATGAGTTCAATTCATTATACTTTAGTCTGCCCATAACACCTGTTTAATTATTAATGACATTGTATTATAATTAGTTGCTTAAGTTTTTCTGAAAGTGGTACAGAACGTAACCTATTTTTTCCTGTACTTTGCTCACTCCATTTATAACGTTTTCACACAGCTGTTTCTCTGGGACGTATCTCGGGCGTTATGTGACTGTCTACTGTATCCCAGTCTCAACATTTCAAGAGGTGTGGAACAGGTGAGGACCTGGTACCTAATATCCCTCACTAATGGGATAAATGCAGCAGACCGTAGCTAGACCAGTTACGTGTATATAGTGGAACAAAAAGAGTGAAACGTCGTTATAAGCTCCTCTCTCCTACGTATGGATTATGTATATACACTGGATCAAGGGTGGACGTCAGGCGACCTTTATGCCGTATACAGATGAGTCAAGTTCACACATTAGTAACCCTATATAAAAAAAAAGGTATGCTGCGTTAGACCTACTGGCTCATGCTAGGTAATCCCAACTTACACCCAACCACACCCATTCATACACTGTTAATCATATATTTAAAGCTATCCAAATTTCTCTCCTCAGTGATGCTACCTGGAAATTTCTTGACTTAAATGATTAACGAACAGTCCCTCGGAACATATATATCTACGATGTTAATGGTCCAGGTGACCGTCAAGTTGAAGAATGAGGCACTCGTACAACATTTGTGAATTTTTATTGAGGAAACGTCTCGCCAGCCAGTGGCTTCTTCAGTCCCATACAGAGAAGAATGGTGGAAGATGAGGAGTAGTTTGAGATAATCAGTCCCTCAGCCTGGAGTTGATGTGTTCAGTCCATCAATCTTGATAAAAGTGACGCAGATTCGCGGAGATGGAGATAATATACTGCAGACAGAGGAGGTGGAGCAGTAGTAGGCGGAGTCACCAGTGGAAAACCCCACTAGTGGAAGTAGGTCATGGCTATAGGTTTATCAAGTTTTCAAGAATTCCCAGCATCGAGATCCCAAGATGCTGCTCTAAGACACAGCTTGGAATAAATTACCGTCAACTTAGGCATGGATTAAGTTACAGCCCCCGAGCCTGTGGCATACGTTGAGGTACAGCCCCGGAGCCTGTGCCATGGGTTGAGGAACAGCCCCGGGGCCTCTGGCATGGGTTGAGGTACAGCCCCGGGGCCTCTGGCATGGGTTGAGGTACAGCCCCGGGGCCTCTGGCATGGGTTGAGGTACAGCCCCGGGGCCTATGGCATGGGTTGAGGTACAGCCCCGGGGCCTCTGGCATGGGTTGAGGTGCAGCCCCGGGGCCTCTGGCATGGGTTGAGGTGCAGTCCCGGGGCCTCTGGCATGGGTTGAGGTACAGCCCCGGGGCCTCTGGCATGGGTTGAGGTATAGCCCTTGAACCTCTGGCATAGGTTGAAGTACAGCCCCGGAGCCTCTGGCATGGGTTGAGGAACAGCCTCGGGGCCTCTAACATGGGTTGAGGTACAGCCCGGGGCCTATGGCATGGGTTGATGAACAGCCCCGGGGCCTCTGGCATGGGTTGAGGTACAGTCCCTGGGCCTCTGGCATGGGTTAAGGTACAGACCCGGGGCCTCAGGAATGGGTTAAGGTACAGCCCCGGGGCCTCAGGCATAAGTTGAGGTATAGCCCCGGGGCCTCTGGCATGGGTTGAGGTACAGCCCCGGGGAATCTGGCATGGGTTGAGGAACAGCCCCGGGGCCTCTGGTATGGGTTGAGGTACAGCCCCGGGGCCTCTGGCATGGGTTGAGGCACAGCCCTGAGGCCTCTGGCATGGGTTGAGGTACAGCCCTGGGCCCTCTGGAATGGGTTGAGGTACAGCCCCGGAGCCTCTGACATGGGTTGAGATACAGCTCCGGGGCCTCTGGCATGGGTTGAGGAACAGCCCCGGGGCCTCTGGCATGGGTTGAGGAACAGCCCCGGGGCCTCTGGCATGGGTAGAGGTACAGCCTCGGGGCCTCTGACATGGGTTCAAGAACAGCCCCGGGGCCTCTGGCATGAGTTGATGGACAGCCCCGGGGCCTCTGGCATGGGTTGAGGAACAGCCCCGGTACCTCTGGCATGGGTTGAGGTACAGCCCCGGGGCCTCTGGCATGGGTTGAGGTACAGCCCCGTAGCCTCTGGCATGGGTTGCGGAACAGCCCCGGGGCCTCTGGCATGGGTTGAGGAAAAGCCCCGGGGCCTCTGGCCTGGGTTGAGGAACAGCCCCGGGACCTCTGTCATGGGTTGCGGTACAGCCCCGGGGCCTCTGGCATGGGTTGAGGTACAGCCCCGGGGCCTCTGGCATGGGTTGAGGTACAGCCCCGGGGCCTCTGGCATGGGTTGAGGTACAGCCCCGGGGCTTCTGGCATGGGTTGAGGTACAGCACCGGGGCCTCCGGCATGGGCTGAGGTACAGCCCCGGGGCCTCTGGCATGGGCTGAGGTACAGCCCCGGGGCCTCTGGCATGGGTTGAGGTACAGCCCCTGGGCCTCTGGCATGGGTTGAGGTACAGCCCGGGGGCCTCTGGCATGGGTTAAGGTACAGCCCCGGGGCCTCTGGCATTAGTTGAGGTACAGCCCTGGGGCTTCTGGCATGGGTTGAGGTACAGCCCCGGGGCCTATGGCATCGGTTGAGGTACAGCCCCGGGCCTCTGGCATGGGTTGAGGTACAGCCCCGGGGCCTCTGCCGTGGGTTGAGGTACTGTACCGGGGCCTCTGGCTTGGGTTGAGGTACAGTCCCGGAGCCTCTGGCATGGGTTGAGGTACAGCCCCGGGGCCTCTGGCATGGGTTGAGGTACAGCCCCGGGGCCTCCGGCTTGGTTTGAGGTACAGCCCAGGGGCCTCTGGCATGGGTTGAGGTACAGTCCCTGGGCCTGTGGCATGGGTTGAGGTACAGTCCCTGGGCCTCTGGCATGGGTTAAGGTACAGCCCCGGGGCCTCAGGAATGGGTTAAGGTACAGCCCCGGGGCCTCAGGCATGGGTTGAGGTATAGCCCCGGGGCCTCTGGCATGGGTTGAGGTACAGCCCCGGGGAATCTGGCATTGGTTGAGGTACAGGCCCGGGAACTCTGGCATGGGTTGAGGCACAGCCCCGTGGCCTATGGCATGGGTTGAGGTACAGCCCCGGGGCCTCTGGCATGGGTTGAGGTACAGCTCCGGGGACTCTGGGATGGGTTGAGGTGCAGCCCCGAGGCCTCTGAGATGGGTAGACGTACAGCCCCGGGGCCTCTGGCATGCGTTGAGGTACAGCCAAGGGGCCTCTGGCATGGGTTGAGGTACAGCCCCGGGGTCTCTGGCATGGGTTGAAGTACAGCCAAGGGACCTCTGGCATGTGTTTGAGGTACAGCCCCGGGGCCTCTGGGATGGGTAGACGTACAGCCCCGGGGCCTCTGGCATGGGTTGAGGTACAGCCAAGGGGCCTCTGGCATGGGTTGAGGTACAGCCCCGGGGCCTCTGGCATGGGTTGAGGTACAGCTCCGGGGCCTCTGACATGGGTTAAGGTACAGCCCCGGGGCCTCCGGCATGAGTTGAGGTACAGCCCCGGAGCCTCTGGCATGGGTTGAGGTGCAGCCCTTGAACCTCTGGCATGGGTTAAAGTTCAGCCCCGGGGCCTCTGGCATGGGTTGAAGAACAGCCCCGGGGCCTCTAACATGGGTTGAGGTACAGCCCCGGGGCCTCTGGCATTAGTTGAGGTACAGCCCTGGGGCTTCTGGCATGGGTTGAGGTACAGCCCCGGGGCCTATGGCATGGGTTGAGGTACAGCCCCGGGGCCTATGGCATGGGTTGAGGTACAGCCCCGGGGCCTCTGGCATGGGTTGAGGTACTGTCCCGGGGCCTCCGGCTTGGGTTGAGGTACAGTCCCGGGGCCTCTGGCATGGGTTGAGGTACAGCCCCGGGGCCTCTGGCATGGGTTGAGGTACAGCCCCGGGGTCTCCGGCTTGGATTGAGGTACAGCCCAGGGGCCTCTGGCATGGGTTGAGGTACAGTCCCTGGGCCTCTGGCATGGGATAAGGTACAGCCCCGGTGCCTCAGGCATGGGTTGAGGTACAGCCCCGGGGCCTCAGGCATGGGTTGAGGTACAGGCCCGGGGCCTCAGGCATGGTTTGAGGTACAGCCCCGAGGACTCTGGCATGGGTTGAGGTACAGCTCCGGGGCCTCTGGGATGGGTTGAGGTGCAGCCCCGGGGCCTCTGGCATGGGTTAAGGTACAGCCAAGGGGCCTCTGGCATGGGTTGAGGTACAGCCCCGGGGTCTCTAACATGGGTTGATGTACATCCCCGGGGCCTCTTGCATGGGTTGAGGTACAGCCCTTGGACCTCTGGCATGGGTTGAGGTACAGCCAAGGGGCCTCTGGCATGGGTTGAAGTACAGCCAAGGGGCCTCTGGCATGGGTTGAGGTACAGCCCCGGGGCCTCTAACATGGGTTGAGGTACAGTCCCGGGTCCACTACCAAAGGTTGAGGTACAGCCCCGGGGCCTCTAACATGGGTTGAGGCACAGCCTTGGGGCCTCTGGCATGGGTTGAGGTACAGCCACGGGGCCTCTGGCATGGGTTGAGGTACAGTCCCGGGGCCTCTGGCATGTGTTGAGGTACAGCCCCGGGACCTCTGGCATGGATTGAGGAACAGTCCCGGGCCTCTGGCATGGGTTGAGGTACAGCCACGAGGCCTCTGGCATGGGTTGAGGTACAGCACTAGGGCCTCTGGCATGGGTTGAGGAACAGCCCTGGGCCTCTGGCATGGGTTGAGGAACAGTCCCGGTGTCTCTGGCATGGGTTGAGGGAGAACCCCAGGGCCTCTTGCATGGGTTGAGGCACAGCTCCGGGGCCTGTGACATGGGTCGAGGTACAGCCCCGGGGCCTGTGGCATGGGTCGAGGTACAGCCCCGGGGCCTGTGACATGGGTCGAGGTATAGCCGCAGGGCCTCTTGCATGGGTTGAGAAACAGCCCCAGGGCCTCTGGTTTGGGTTGAGGTACAGCCCCGGGGCCTCTGGCATGGGTTGCGGTACAGCCCCGGGGCCTCTGGCATGGGTTGAGGTACAGCCCCGGGGCCTCTGGCATGGGTTGAGGTACAGCCCCGGGGTCTCTGGCATGGGTTGAGGTACAGCCCCGTTGCCTCTGGCATGGGTTGAGGTACAGCCCCGGGGCCTCTGGCATGGGTTGAGGTACAGCCCCGGGGCCTCTGGCATGGGTTGAGGTACAGCCCCGGGGCCTCTGGCATGGGTTGAGGTACAGCCCCGGGGCCTCTGGCATGGGTTGAGGTACAGCCCCGGGGCCTCTGGCATGGGTTGAGGTACAGCCCCCGGGCCTCTGGCATGGGTTGAGGTATAGCCCCGGGGTCTCTGGCATGGGTTGAGGTACAGCCCCGGAGCCTCTGGCATGGGTTGAAGTACAGCCAAGGGGCCTCTGGCATGTGTTTGAGGTACAGCCCCGGGGCCTCTGGCATGGGTTGAGGTACAGCACCGGGGCCTCTGGCATGAGTTGAGGTACAGCCCCGGGGCCTCTGGCATGGGTTGAGGTACAACCCCGGGGCCTCTGGCATGGGTTGAGGTACAGCTCCGGGGCCTCTGGCATGGGTTAAGGTACAGCCCCGGGGCCTCTTGCATGAGTTGAGGTACAGCCCCGGAGCCTCTGGCATGGGTTGAGGTACAGCCTCGGGGCCTCTGGCATGGGTTGAGGTGCAGCCCTTGAACCTCTGGCATGGGTTGAAGTTCAGCCCCGTTGCCTGTGACATGGGTCGAGGTATAGCCGCAGGGCCTCTTGCATGGGTTGAGAAACAGCCCCAGGGCCTCTGGTTTGGGTTGAGGTACAGCCCCGGGGCCTCTGGCATGGGTTGCGGTACAGCCCCGGGGCCTCTGGCATGGGTTGAGGTACAGCCCCGGGGCCTCTGGCATGGGTTGAGGTACAGCCCCGGGGCCTCTGGCATGGGTTGAGGTACAGCCCCGGGGCCTCTGGCATGGGTTGAGGTACAGCCCCGGGGCCTCTGGCATGGGTTGAGGTACAGCCCCGGGGCCTCTGGCATGGGTTGAGGTACAGCCCCGGGGCCTCTGGCATGGGTTGAGGTACAGCCCCGGGGCCTCTGGCATGGGTTGAGGTATAGCCCCGGGGTCTCTGGCATGGGTTGAGGTACAGCCCCGGGGCCTCTGGCATGGGTTGAGGTACAGCCCCGGGGCCTCTGGCATGGGTTGAGGTACAGCCCCGGGGCCTCTGGCATGGGTTGAGGTACAGCCCCTTGGCCTCTGGCATGGGTTGATTTACAGTTCCTGAGCCTTTGACGTGGGTTGAAGTACAGCTCCTGGGCCTCTGGCGTGAGTTGACTTACAGCCCCTGGGCCTCTGGCATGGTTTGAGGTACAGTTCCTGAACCTTTGACGTGGGTTGAAATACAGTTCCTGGGCCTCTGGCATGGGGCTGTAACCTTTTTTGTCATGTTTTTGTAGCAGTTTATCTCTTTAGTAAAAAAATTTTCAAAGATTTTGAGGCCTTTTTCATAATGCTTCGGAATTTTTCGCAAAAAAGAAAAAAAAAGAACGTGAACACCACACTACTGCAGCATAGTGTGTGTGTCTGTGTGTGTGTGTGTGTGTCTGTGTGTGTGTGTGTGTGTGTGTGTGCATGTGTGTGTGTGTGTACTCACCTAGTTGTACTCACCTAGTTGAGGTTGCGGGGGTCGAGTCCGAGCTCCTGGCCCCGCCTCTTCACTGATCGCTACTAGGTCACTCTCCCCGAGCCGTGAGCTTTATCATACCTCTGCTTAAAGCTATGTATGGATCCTGCCTCCACTACATCGCTTCCCAAACTATTCCACTTACTGACTACTCTGTGGCTGAAGAAATACTTCCTAACATCCCTGTGATTCATCTGTGTCTTTAGCTTCCAACTGTGTCC
>NC_091379.1:11436319-11438819 GCF_038502225.1 Cherax quadricarinatus
CCTCTCTCAATGCCAACCTCTCTCAACGCCAACCTCTCTCAATGCCAACCTCTCTCAATGCCAACCTCTCTCAATGCCAACCTCTCTCAATGCCAACCTCCCTCAATGCCAACCTCCCTCAATGCCAATCTCTCTCAATGCCAACCTCCCTCAATGCCAATCTCTCTCAATGCCAACCTCTCTCAATGCCAACCTCTCTCAATGCCAACCTCTCTCAATGCCAACCTCTCTCAATGCCAACCTCTCTCAACGCCAACCCCTCTCAATGCCAACCTCCCTCAATGCCAACCTCCCTCAATGCCAACCTCTCTCAATGCCAACCTCTCTCAATGCCAACCTCTCTCAATGCCAACCTCTCTCAATGCCAACCTCCCTCAATGCCAACCTCCCTCAATGCCAATCTCTCTCAATGCCAACCTCTCTCAATGCCAACCTCTCTCAATGCCAACCTCTCTCAATGCCAACCTCTCTCAATGCCAACCTCTCTCAACGCCAACCCCTCTCAATGCCAACCTCCCTCAATGCCAACCTCTCTCAATGCCAACCTCCCTCAATGCCAACCTCTCTCAATGCCAACCTCTCTCAATGCCAACCTCTCTCAATGCCAACCTCTCTCAATGCCAACCTCTCTCAATGCCAACCTCTCTCAATGCCAACCTCCCTCAATGCCAACCTCTCTCAATGCCAACCTCTCTCAATGCCAACCTCTCTCAATGCCAACCTCTCTCAATGCCAACCTCTCTCAATGCCAACCTCTCTCAATGCCAACCTCTCTCAATGCCAACCTCTCTCAATGCCAACCTCCCTCAATGCCAACCTCTCTCAATGCCAACCTCTCTCAATGCCAACCTCCCTCAATGCCAACCTCCCTCAATGCCAACCTCTCTCAATGCCAACCTCTCTCAATGCCAACCTCTTTCAATGCCAACCTCTCTCAATGCCAACCTCTCTCAATGCCAACCTCTCTCAATGCCAACCTCTCTCAATGCCAACCTCTCTCAATGCCAACCTCTCTCAATGCCAACCTCTCTCAATGCCAACCTCTCTCAATGCCAACCTCTCTCAATGCCAACCTCTCTCATATTTAAAGGTCTCCAAGGTTTTACTTTCAGTAGGTTCCACTCATCGACACTTCATTTCCCAAACAATACTCTGCTATATTCTTTCTATATCTAAACTTATCCCCGTTAGACTATCACGAGTCATCTATAAACATGACTAACAAATTTACTAACACTTCTATCCCAATTTTTATTAAGGTTATAAATCTCACTTTGATTAGACTATTTCTTAATTATTGAAAAATCTTCTATTATTTATATACATCATATAGCCAAGGCTATAATTTTTATTTATAATAAGGCAATAGTAATTTGACTCTTCTTACTGTCGTAATGTTTGCAATAAAATGCAGGACCATTTTCTAAACTTTTTTACTAAAATAAGTCTAGAAAGTTTCTCTCTCCTGTAGCTCAAAACTTGGAGCAACCTTGAGAGGTAACTATTAATAATGTCAGCAAGTATATTTTGTGATATAAGCTATATCACTCTTTGAAGTGTAGCTATCTAGTGAAATTATATATATATATATATATATATATATATATATATATATATATATATATATATATATTTATATATATATATATATATATATATATATATATATATATATCATTGTGACAATTGAATCAATAACACTACGACTGGCCGAGGATTCGAACCCATGTCGTTTTGGCCCTGCCTTGTGGTGAGCGAAAATCACATGACGCCTTAACCCACTGTTATTACTTTGCAACAATTGTGTTTACTTTGCCATGTGGCTTCTCCTCTTCTTTTGTTGGTGGATTTAACGTTAACAAGCTTGGGAGAGTATTGCTATTACACCTACTCTGTTTTTAGAGTACAGGTTCTGTACTTCCCATCTCCAGTACCACAACATCCCCACCCATCGTTCACCCGTACTTCCCCACCTACAGGACTTCACTCCGGCTAGCACACCAGCGTTATCTTGCTCATTCTGCAATAGAGCTCCGGAATCTTTATACTACTGTCTGCACTTATTCCAACCTTCCTTATTACATATTATTATTATTATTATTATTATTATTATTATTTATTTTTTATTATTATCACACTGTCTGCACTTATTCCAACCTTCCTTATTACATATTATTATTATTATTATTATTATTATTCCAGAACTTGATACACTGATATTTATTATTCGTTCCAGAATTTGTGTGTAAGGAGTATGACAGGAGAGAGAGAGAGAGAGGAGAGAGAGAGAGAGAGAGAGAGAGAGAGAGAGAGAGAGAGAGAGAGAGAGAGAGAGAGAGAGAGAGAGAGAGAAACTAAAAGTGGAGGGTCCACAATAATTCCCATCACGTTTAGATGCGACCTCTCTCACTTTTTTTTTTTTAACTCTCAATAGTTCTTAGAGAGTTAGAGTAAGAGTTGCTAGCATTATCCACAAGCTAAGAGCTGTTACCTACCTCAG
>NC_091379.1:11443819-11453819 GCF_038502225.1 Cherax quadricarinatus
GCAGTTTATTTTACAAGCTAAGAACTGTGTCCTATCACAGTTTATTTTGCAAGCTAAGAACTGTGTCCTATCACAGTTTATTTTACAAGCCGAGACAGAATAAGATAATAAGATAAGACACAGAGCACAAGAATGTCCAGTGTGGCACAGAAGACAAGCAAAAATAAATTACCATAAAAAACGTAATAAATTTGCTTAAAAAATCATAAATAAACAGAAATAAAAGGATTTTCCAAGATATTATTATTATTATTATTATTATTATTATTATTATTATTATTATTATCGTCAGGGAAAGGAGGAAGATATAGATGAAGATTTAGAGACAAGAATTTGAGGAAAGCAAAGATTAAGAAGATTAGAGGAAGATTAGAGATTAGAGGAAGATTTAAAGAGGAGGAAGACAATCTTAGCAAATTTAGAATCGATGATTGTGATTTGAGAAAGATTTAGAGGAGGAGGAGGATTTAAGGAAGATTTAGAGAAGAAGAGGAGAACTGAGGAAAACTTATAAAGTAAGAGAATGCTGTGAAGAAGGTTTAGAGAAGTGAGAACTGGAGAAAAGTTTAGAGAGTAATAGAATGTTTTGAGGAAGATTTAGAAAGTAACTAGGAGGAAGAATCGCGCAGGCGATATTCCTCATCGATTTTACTCTGAGCAGTGCGGCGTTAGCCAGTTAGTTACTCCCGCTCTTGACAGGGAGTAATATTTAGTTTGTCCTGCTCTTGACAGGGCGTAATATCTAGTTTGTCCTGCTCTTGACAGGGAGAAACATCTAGTTTGTCCTGCTCTTGACAGGGAGAGAGATCTAGATTGTCCTGCTCTTGACAGAATAACATCTAGTTTGTCCTGCTCTTGACAGGGAGTAATATCTAGTTTGTTCTGCTCTTGACAGGGAGAAATATCCAGTTTGTCCTGCTCTTGACAAGGAATAATACCAAGTTTGTCTTGTTTTTGACAAGGGAACATTCCTAGTTAGTTTGTTTTGTTCTTGACAGGGTGGAATAGCCAATTAGTTTATCTTACTCACTGAGAGGGATAATAAACCCGTTTATCCTAGTCTTGACAGAGATAATGAGACAGTTTATTCTAGTCTTGACAGGGAGGAATAATGAGCCGCTTTATCCTAGTCTTGACAGGGAGGAATAATGAACCACTTTATCCTAGTCTTGACAGGGAGGAATAATGAGCCGCTTTATCCTAGTCTTGACAGGGAGGAATAATGAGCCGCTTTATCCTAGTCTTGACAGGGAGGAATAATGAGCCGCTTTATCCTAGTCTTGACAGGGATTAATAATGAACCACTTTATCCTAGTCTTGACAGGGATAAATATCAATTAAATAATCTTTTTCTTTACAAATTTATGTTCTTTTTTCAATTAAAAAATATTTGCACACAGTTCTAAGCATAAAATTTCTGTGAGATACACACTGAGGTGAACGTTACATTGCTTACCTACATCGACCTCAACCTTATTGGATTCAGCTAAAGATTACCGGAATCCATGGTTACTCTGGTGTTCTAGAGGGCTTCCTACCATGATGGTAACCATGGTAGTTGCTCAGAGCTTCTATGGTCATCTTGAAGGAGCTCAGAGAATCGCCTTCCAGATATACGACTTCCATTTTCTCTGTTGGAAATAGGGCTGGTCTATCTAGCTGTCGTTGGTTGGGTTACTTTAGCTTGGGTTACCCTAAATGGGTTAACCTAGTTGGGTTACCCTAATGTAATTTGGTTCATTTCGCTTCCTTACAAAAAAAATCCATGAATTTATACTTAAGAGAATACACAAATAAACCACTCTTAGGAGAAGGAAGGTAATGACTTATCAGTGGTCCAAGTCGGACCGAAACGTCATTATCTTTCCTAAGTGCCGGCTATTTGTGTATTCTTCCAGCTATGGTACTGTGACCTTTTACTCTTCATTGAGAACTTAAATGGTTCGTTCAGTATGAAAGCCACGAGTTTCTTACCTCTTGATTGTGTAGACGCTTTTGTAGATGCTATACTACGCATGGGGCATACGAGACAGAGCATCTTTCTGGTACTGAGAAGAGATATGGGGCATCCGCCATAGTGGTTCCCATTTGTAACTGCAAGAGGTGCATTCAGATCAATGATTGAGTTCCAGGAAAGTACATCACTAAGTTTACAGAAGTACATCATAACTTCCCCAGCAAGTACATCATCACACACACACAAGCGGTGGCAGCGGTGGGATCAGTCGCTTGCCTTCCAGGAAACACTCGCGCCAACACGGGACTCGTACTGCTAGGATATTAGCCAGCAGTCATGTGTTTGCCACCTCCCCCCCCCCTTTTTAACACCACCTATATATTCCACGTCTAGACCAAGGGTAGCTGTAGCCAGCACATTCAGCTGTGGTTAAAGACACTTGTGCAAACAGGATCATTTTTGTGTGTGATAAAGAGCTTAAAACCGACAAGTTGAAGATTGAGACACTTATGCAACGTATGGAAATCTTTAATGAAGAAACGTTTCGCCACACAGTGGCTTCATCAGCCCAATACAAAGCAAATAGATTCTTATATGTTGCATAAGTGTCTCAATCTTCAACTGGTCGGTTTTAAACCATTTACCACAACTGTCAGACACTGCAACATCATGGGATCTTGATACAAAGAATTCTTCAAGCTTGTTCAACTTTTGGACGAAGACCTACTTCGACTAGTGGATGGTACCACTATGACCCCGCCTCCTCCTGCTTCGCCTCACCTCACTACAGTATATAAGTCATGCATAAGTGTCTCAGTCTTCAGGATCATTTTTCGGGATACGTTTTAGCCCTGGGATCTTGTTCATTGCAAACTTATTTGAGTAAAGTAGGTCCCAGGACCGAAGCATACCCATAATAAAATGTCCAAAATGTTTCTTCACATGTCAATAACCACACCATTTATCGAAAAACATAAAAAACCCAGCTGTCTTACCCCTGTTAAGTACAGTGCAGTACCACCACCCACATAATGCAATACACAAATAACCTGCATATAGGGTAGACTTATGGCAACGTTTCGGTGAGTTTTGACCATTAACAAGTCACAACAGAAGAGTGAAGGCAAGGAAGCCAGTATATATACGAGAGGAAGGCAGGAGCAGGAGGAGACGAGCTAGAAGGAAAAATAAAATAAAGAAAGTATTATAGTCACGGTATTATGCCTTTTCATTCTTTATTCTCCTAAACAAAAAATATAAGAAATGTAACTAAATTTTAGGTGACCCAACTCTTAAAATTAATATACATCAAACCAATTAATGTTCTTTAAACCAATTACTTACCAATATATTAAAATATTATGCAAAAATAGTGAACTTCCGTGATTTCTCACAGAATCAATGAGTTTGGAATTCCACTATTTTTCACAGTGGTTACCATTGCATGTTATATACATAGGTTATATTATATATGTTATACAACATATGTTATATTATAAATTGCATATTATATTACATACGTATATTTCTGTGAAATAATACTTTTGTAGCAGATTTAAATAATATAGAACTGCCATAAGTAAGCAATGGTGACGTGTAAAAATTCTTTTATGTGCTAAATGAAATTTGTTTCGTAATTCTAAATAAAATGTTTTGTAGAGATAATATATTTACTCGTTAAAGTGCCCAAATTTGTTAGTGCCATATCCGATTTCATGGCACCGAAACTTCTTTAATAGTGCCAAAATCTGCAAAATATTGCCTTAACCTATTTTACAGTGCCAAAACCTATCTCAGTGTCGAAAAAAATTGACAGAGCCGAAACCTACTTGATGGAGTGAAGGTTTGGCGAAGTGTTGAAGATTCTCTCTCTCTTTCTCATTCTCTCTTTCTCATTCTCTCTCTCTCTCTCTCTCTCTCTCTCTCTCTCTCTCTCTCTCTACGAATGAATTTATATACATAAAATACGATATTCTGGTATTTGTGACAGACAGTATTTATTATAAGTTGTGACAGCAGGAGCATTGACGACGACAACTGAATTTATAGATAGACAGACATGGGAATGTCTATGTGTATCTTTGTATATCTGGCTCTTTGTCTGCCTCTGTTTTTGTGTGTGTGTTTATGTGTGCATGTGTTATTGTGTGTGAATGTATCTACGTGTCATGTCTGACTGTGTCTTTGTGCCTGTGTCTGTTTACCTGCCTGACTACATGCCTGTAGGTCTGTCTCTGTCTGTGTCTGTCTGTCTGTGTCTCTCTCTCTCTCTCTTTATGTTCGTCTGTCACTTCCTCTGCTCAGGGTAATTCATTTTACCCGACGCGGCTTTCAACACACACACAAAACAAACACCCAGCTTCTCCCCTCCCACACACACACACACACACACACACACACACACACACACACACACACACACACACACCTTCCAGGAAAACACGAATAAATGATTCCTGGAATTCAACCGGACCAGAAGCAAAGTTATGAAGCTGGGAGACGTGGGAAGGAAACTGAAGACAAAGTAGCATCTGGGGGAAAGAGAACCTCACGGAAACATTGAAAGAAAAAGATCTGGGAGCCATTACTCCAAACCCGTCCCTTGAAGCTCACGTAAATAGAATAACAACAGAGGGGCAGACTATGCTTGTAGGAATGAAAATGGCTCTCAAAAATTTACATACGCACTGAAAATACTATTTACCCCACGAAACACAAACAGAATTACATTAGTAGCACAATCCGTGATTGCAACAAT
Source organism: Cherax quadricarinatus (assembly GCF_038502225.1). NCBI lineage: Eukaryota > Metazoa > Arthropoda > Malacostraca > Decapoda > Parastacidae > Cherax > Cherax quadricarinatus. The sequence goes on from NC_091379.1 coordinate 11,448,535, forward strand.
GAGAAAGGCATTTAGGAACAAGATAAAGACTGACTGTAAATACAATACTGTTTACCTCCTGAAAAACATAAACAGAATAGTGTCAGCAGCAGAGGCTAGACTTGGAAACATAAGAGCGGTAGTCAGGAACCTAGAAACTTAAAGAAAAACACCAGTAACTCACAGTTATTTACTGTTAAACCTACACTCCACCTCTACCTACCTTCCTATTTACCTATTCTGCGTACGTGGCAAATCTTACAAACAGACGAGCAGCGTTCACGAATTATACCACAAAGAACACAAAGAACGCAAAAATCTTTACAGCTAATAATATATATCCATAAATCTTGCCAATATTTCCTTTTGAAAAGCTGTACAATATGACCATTTCATTACACACAGTAATGTTGTATTACCAAGTGACTTATAATACTCGCTAGCCGTCAGAGCCAGGCTCGTATACTGTGTAAATTGTGCGAATAGCAATTTTCTGGTGAAAGATATCCCAACGAGGCGGAATCCATCGTGAAATTGTCTGGGGGAAACTTTGTAGCGGCGAACTGCCGAACTGAGTATTGCTGAGTGGTTGTACTTGTACCACGATTGTCAGGAGACAGGGAGGAAACTGTGCTGGCATATATCCACCCAGGACACTTTTATCGATGACGTTTCGCTCCTTGGACCTTGATCACTTGAAATATATGAAACAAATGTTGGTAAGAGGTGGTAAAAAAAGTGATGACAAATGTAAAGATATAGTGTTAGGAAATTTTGATGACGATATTTTGAGGTCATCCGTTACGAAACGTTTTTCTCAACTGCAAATGTGTCTCATTTCTCATGGAATAAAGATAACCCAAGTGGTTAAATTCGTATTTATTTGCCACAAGTTGTTGACAGCCATTTTTCAACTGCAAGAGAAACTTTATTGGATGGAAGGTGATGAAGGGGCGGGGAAATTACCGAGGTATGGCAGGGAAATTACCGAGGATGGCAGGGAAATTACCTGCAGTAGTGGATGGAATCCCTAAGGGTGGCAGGAAAATTACTGAGGGCGGAAAATATTAGCCACGGTGGAAGGGAAATTACCAACGGTAACCTAGAAATTACAGAAAGGGATAAATTACTGAGGGCGGCGGGGAAAATTAAAAATTGCTGAAGTTAGCTATAGTTTAACGTTGGAGAAGTCAATTTTGGCTACTATCGGACTCAAATTTATAAATAGTCTTTAACCAAAAGTCACCAGGTTAGCAATACTTTGAATTCAACGGAAGTTTAAAGGGATCTTAACAGCAGCCCGGTGCTTGGCCGTGATTTAAGATATTACATGAAGCATGTATTTGTGTATACCTGAATAAACTTACTTAACTTACTTATTTACAGTGACTTCGAGAGAGAGAGAGAGAGAGAGAGAGAGAGAGAGAGAGAGAGAGAGAGAGAGAGAGAGAGAGCATGTGGGTGTGTGTCCTTATATAAATTAAACCGCGCTTCTTATTATAAGGTTAGGTTAGTTTTCTAAGGTTCTTTTGGTACAAAATTATTAATTTTTACAATATCATGAATGAAAAATATATATCTTTAAACGTATAAGAGAAAATTTTAGAAAGGACTTAATTTTAAATGAGTTCTTGCTAACTGGCCAGTTTTACCTATTCGGCACTATACACACACACACACATATATATATATATATATATATATATATATATATATATATATATATATATATATATATATATATATATATATATATATATATATGTCGTGCCGAATATGTAAAACTGGTCAATTAGCAAGAACTCATTTAAAATTAAGCCCTTTCTAAAATTTTTCTCTTATACGTTTAAAGATATATTTTTTCATTAATGTTAATGTAAAAATTTATAATTTTGCACTAAAGGAATCTTAGAAAACTTACCTAACCTTATTATAACAAGAACAATTTATTTTAGCCTAACCCAACTAAATATTTTTTAGATTTGCTTACAATAATTTAATACTAAACAAACACAGTGAAATATATTTTTTTCGTCAGGTTCAGAATGATTTTGGCGAAATTATTGCATACACAAATTTTCACTTGTCCTATATGGCAAGATGAGCGTTGCTATTTAAGCCAAGATCGCAAGTTCAGCCTATTCGGCACGATATATATATATATATATATATATATATATATATATATATATATATATATATATATATATATATATATATATATTGTGTGTGTGTGTGTGTGTGTGTGTAAAATCGACTTAGGTTCTGAAAAGTTAAAATCATGTGTAAAAATAAAGGTCCGTGAGGTGAGAGGAAGCTGACTCTTCCCCCTCACTGCCGCCTCCTCAAGACTGCCGGAGTTCACAACCTTTCATCATTGTCAAGATAATGCCTGCAAGACTGATGGTTGGAGACGAGAGAGTGAGAGAGAGAGAGAGAGAGAGAGAGAGAGAGAGAGAGAGAGAGAGTGAGAAGGGACAGACAAAGACAGTCATGGCAGAAAGACACAGTGTGTAGAACAAACCTTAGTCTACAAACTACGTTTCGCCCTAAACAGAGCATAACTACGTTTCCCTTTAAACTTATGGACCACGTTTAAACAGAGTTTTGGATACGCAGCTTGTAACCATATATATATATATATATATATATATATATATATATATATATATATATATATATATATATATATATATATATATATATATGGCTTACTTAACTACGTTTACCCATAAAACTGAGCTGTGCCAAATCAAGGTCTTCCCTCACACAACAGTGTCACTGACAAAAGCTGAAACAAAAAAAAATCAACTCTCAACATATAAAAAACTGAGAATCGAAAAACAGGAAAAAAAATGCATATGAAAAACTGCGAATAAATGTTTTGGCAAGAGCATTGAGAAAGGAAAAAAAATATATACATGTAAACCTCACGAGGAGGAGGAAAAAATAGGCAAAACAGCAAGAAGGGGAAACAAGAATCGAATAGGAGAAAAAAAAAGAGAGAGAGCGAGTGCAACATTGAGACAGGTGCAATTTTGTCCCAGCATTCGAGTTCCAAATTAAAGCAAAAATGGACAAAGTTTCCGCGTCTTTGAAAAGCATAGTGCAAAATACCACGACTTTCCTTAAACGTAAAAAAATATATATATACATAAAAAAAATTCCTGACATTCCATTCTGAGAAATTATTTATCGGTGGATACTGAATTTATATAAGAACATCCCGAAAGAAAAGGTTATACTCCGGGTTAAGTCTGAAAGAATTTCTGGAGGAGGCGAGCGCCTGCGCCTTAGGCTGTATTGATTACCACTGGGCAGCGAGGAGCAGTTGAAAGTTGGAGCAGAGTGCCCCGGGCGAGAAGTGAAGGGCTCTCCACTGCCTCTTCATCTTATTTACTCTTCCAAGGAGGTGCCTTGATACTCCTGAAGGACTCCTAATGACTAGACTTGGAGTTGCTCTTCCTGTCTTTGGATAAAACTGGATCATTTACAATCCCGGAGAAGCTGATTGACTCCTTAGAGACTTATGAATATAATAATGACAATAATATATATATATATATATATATATATATATATATATATATATATATATATATATATATATATATATATATATATATATATATATATATGTCGCGCCGAATATGTAAAACTGGTTAATTAGCAAGAACTCATTTAAAATTAACACCTTTCTAAAATTTTCTCTTATACGTTTAAAGATATATTTTTTTCATTAATGTTAATGTAAAAAATTTTAATTTTGCTCCAAAAGAATCTTAGAAAACCTACCTAACCTTATTATAACAAGAACAATTTATTTTAGCCTAACCCAACTAAATATATTTTAGATTTGTTTACAATAATTTAATACTAAGCAAGCATAGTGAAATATATTTTTTTTTCGTTAGGTTCAGAATGATTTTGGCGAAATTATTGCATACACAAATTTTCGCTTGTCCTATATGGCAAGATGAGCGTTGCTATTTAAGCCAAGATGGCAAGTTCTGCCTATTCGGCACGACATAATATATATATATATATATATATATATATATATATATTTCATAGCAACAGTAACAACAATAGTAACAGCAAAAGTAACAGCAACAGCAAAAACCACAACAGTAGTAACAGCAAAAGTAACAACAGCAACAGTAACAACAGTAACAACAACAGTAACAACAGTATTCATATCTGAGAGGAGAAGTTAATTCTGCTTACACCTGCTTCCTATGATCACCTAACAATAATTAGGAACCTGGGAGTTAGTCGATTACAAAGGGTCGCGTCTTGGGCCGACAGAGACGACTGTGCAAGTTACACCTACTGCCGCTAGTTATGTAGCAGAAGTGACCAGCCTTGCCGCTAGTTATCTAGCAGAAGTGACCAGCCTTGCCGCTAGTTATCTAGCAGAAGTGACCAGCCTTGCCGCTAGTTATCTAGCAGAAGTGACCAGCCTTGCCGCTAGTTATCTAGCAGAAGTGACCAGCCTTGCCGCTAGTTATCTAGCAGAAGTGACCAGCCTTGCCGCTAGTTATCTAGCAGAAGTGACCAGCCTTGCCGCTAGTTATCTAGCAGAAGTGACCAGCCTTGCCGCTAGTTATCTAGCAGAAGTGACCAGCCTTGCCGCTAGTTATCTAGCAGAAGTGACCAGCCTTGCCGCTAGTTATCTAGCAGAAGTGACCAGCCTTGCCGCTAGTTATCTAGCAGAAGTGACCAGTCTTGCCGCTAGTTATCTAGCAGAAGTGACCAGCCTTGGCGCTAGTTATCTAGCAGAAGTGACCAGCCTTGGCGCTAGTTATCTAGCAGAAGTGACCAGCCTTGCCGCTAGTTATCTAGCAGAAGTGACCAGCCTTGCCGCTAGTTATCTAGCAGAAGTGACCAGCCTTGGCGCTAGTTATCTAGCAGAAGTGACCAGCCTTGCCGCTAGTTATCTAGCAGAAGTGACCAGCCTTGCCGCTAGTTATCTAGCAGAAGTGACCAGCCTCCTTCAAGTCTGAGGAACCGAACATCTAAGAATCACATCTCCAGTATTCATTCATTGTATTAACAAAAATTTAACACTTGACGAAACATCTCATCTGTAAAGACATTTGTTGCGCCCGTACCTTCTGACTTTGTAAATGGTCCAAGTCGGACCGAAACGTCGTCGTAAGCTTCTCCCTTTTATGTGCGGGTTGTGTATGACTTGTCGTTGTTGTTTACAGTTGATGTACTGATGGTATACCTGTATATACCATGAATATTGTGTCTGACAATTACAGATGCTATCACTAAATTTAGCATTCTTTACTCTGACT
>NC_091379.1:11456319-11461319 GCF_038502225.1 Cherax quadricarinatus
ATATATATATATATATATATATATATATATATATATATATTTATATGCAAGGAATTCGCAAGAGCAGGCGAAATATACAAAAACACTGATCTCTGGCTGAAGGAGACTCGAGCGTACGAACCTTGGAACAAGGTACGCAGTGCTTTACCAATCTACCCACACTGGTCCAATACCTTGGAGTCCAGCTTGCGCTAGACTTTGATCCAAGGCAGCCAGCTTTCAGGGAGAAGGCTTACAGCTTTTCATCTCATCCCCTGCATGCATCAGCCTTACTAGAGATATTAACAATGCAAAGAATTCGCAAGAGCAGGCGAAATATACACAAACAGTGTGGGTAGATTGGTAAAGCACTGCGTGCCTTGTTCCACGGTTCGTAGGTTCGAGTCTCCTTCAGCCAGAGATCAGTTTACATTAATATATATATATATATATATATATATATATATATATATATATATATTGATGCAGAGTGAGATATTGTTTGTAAGATATCGTTGAGTCTTGTAGAAAAATTAACGAGCTTTACATTGGAAAAAAACGAATAGAAAAGCATTTAGCAAAATTAATATCAATAAATGTAAGTATGCGGTAGCAGTGTGTGTCCGCTTAGAGTAATGAAGCGAGAGTGAGATGACTGACACATTACATAACATTATCACCATCACCACACTGTCAACATCATCACCACCGTCTCTCCTCGTCAACGTCACCCATCAGAGAACGTCAATCATTTTTACCTCTAGGGGAGAAAATGAATCAAGGGATGGCTATGTTGTATATCAGACCGCAGTCTCACGCCGTTTTTTTCCCCCTCCCCACTTTTTCTCCTTCAAGAATTTTTGTAAAAAGGGAAATTCTATTCATGTGAACTCTTAGTTGGCTTTACCGCGCACCAGCCTCGTTGAGGCTTAACTTTGTGTTACAGTATTTTATCTTCTTTGCGAAAGTTCAGTATTTTATGACAGGGATTTGTGGAGCGGTAGTGGTATTTTGTAGGTGGAATTTTGTCGGGAGAGAGTTTTGCAGCAGGATTTTGATGGAGATTTCTGTCGGTGGATTATAGTGGTGAAACTTTTTTGAAGGAGTGGTGACACGACCTTGTTGCGGCCTTTTTGGAGATGCTGATGCATAATTTTGGGTATTCTGTAGTCTTCCAAGAAGACTAGATGTGTCTTAAAACTCATAAACTGGATCCTTCTGAGGATGGTTTCGTGCAAGACTGGAAAATGTCTCCCTTATAAACTGGATTCTTCTGAGGTTTCTTGCAAGAATGGAAGATGTCTCCCTAAACTTATAAACTGTATTCTTCTGAGGTTTTTTGCAGGAATGGAAGATGTCTCCCTAAATTTATAAACTGTATTCTTCTGAGGTTTCTTGCAAGAATGGAAGATGTCTCCCTAAATTTATAAACTGTATTCTTCTGAGGTTTCTTGCAAGAATGGAAGATGTCTCCCTAAATATATAAACTGTATTCTTCTGAGGTTTTTTGCAGGAATGGAAGATGTCTCCCTAAATTTATAAACTGTATTCTTCTGAGGTTTCTTGCAAGAATGGAAGATGTCTCCCTAAATTTATAAACTGTATTCTTCTGAGGTTTCTTGCAAGACTGAAAAATTCCTCCCTTAACTTATGAACTGGATCGTTCTGAGAGTGCATCATGTATCCCTAAACTTGCTAAGTGAAGAGTTCTGATGCTTTTCTTACATAAACTGTTAAACACTTTTTGTTAAAAATATCTGAAACATCTGCAACACTTATGTTTTAACACCCTTCAATATTTTCATTCTATTAGATGTTATCCTACCTTAGCTCATTTTGAAACCAAGGTTTATCTGAGGTTATAGGTGATGCCGTCACCTAGGATGCTAGGTAAACAGGGGCAGAAGGTGTAAGGAGTCTTAAGAACATAAGGGTGAAACACTGAAGCAGGCCTACTGGCCGAAACTAGGCAGGTCTTTTTCTGAATCAATCATTTCCACCCATCCATTTGTCTAGCTTTTTTCCAAAGCTTCCCAATAATTAACTTCACTACCTCAATAATAATTAACCGATAAGATGAAGAATTAGACATCTGGGCATCTTAACTTGTAGACGTTTCGCCATCCAGTGTCCTTAACAATACAAGGACTGAGGGACTGATTACCTCATCTTTTGTATACAGTTTTACAGTCTTCACATTATGTCATTGTATTGTATTGATAAAGTCATTGGGTGGCGAAACGTCTACAAATAAAGATACCCAGATGTCGCACATGTGTCTAAATCTTCACCTAAGGTACTAACTAAATCCAGCCCTTCTCACTCGTAAGAGAGGCAAGGCCACTATTAGAGGCAGTAGGATCGAGCCTTCATCATTCCGAACACTTGGTGACTCTCACGGGTTTACCATGAAAAACAATCCGTAGGAGGAGACCATCTTTCATTGAGTGCAAAAGGAGAGTGATGTTAAGGATGCACTTGTCTCGAGTAAGAGTGTGTCTGGACTGGCAGACGGTCTTCACTCGAGAATGCCATTTGCAGTGTCTGACAGTGCATTGTGCAGTGTCTTTCTGGCGTTGGCTTGGAACACCTGACTCTGGAATATAACTTCCCTGTAGGTGATGCAGGAAGTGTACTCACCTATTCTGGGGTTGCAGGGATCGATTCATAGCTCCTGGCCCCCGCCTCTTCACTGAACGTCACTAGATCTTCTCTGTTGCTGCTCCATGAGCTTTATCAAACCTCGTCTTAAAACTATTTATTGTTCCTGCCTCCACTACGTCACTTGCCAGACTATTCCAATTCCTGACAACTCTATGACTAAAGAAATACTTTCTAACATCCCATTGAATCATAAGTCTTTTCAGTTTCTAATTGTGACCCCTTGTTTCTGTGTCCCATCTCCGGAACATACTGTTTCTGTCCATCTTTGTGTGTGTGTGTGTGTGTGTGTGTGTGTGTGTGTACTCACCTAGTTGCGGTCACCTAGTTGTGCTTGCAGGGGTCGAGTCATAACTCCTGGCTATGTATGTGTGAGAGAGTGGGAGTATGTAGGTGTGTGTGTGTGTGTGCAATTACTAGTTGGCATGAGCACTTGTCGACAGACACTTGGCCTGTGGGTGTTTTTTAGTGTATAAACGTGTGTGTTTGTGCATGTATGTGTGCACGTCGAATCTCAGCTCCCGGCTCCACTTCTTCGCTAATCTCTACTAGGTCCATTCTTGCCTCATTTCGAGAACCTCATCATACTTCAGTGTCCTATAGCCACAACGAGGAATTGATAAAAAAATTGCATACAATTTCCTTTATCCCAAAAAATGCCATTCTGGATATATCCCTTTTCAGCATCCCTAAAAAAGATAGCGAAATACTTTTTTTCTCCCGAACACACAATTGTTCAAATTTTGCAGACCAGAGTTACTGTCACTCGGAAATGAAAAAAATGCCAGCTAGAACATGGTAGAGATTGATATATTTGGAGAGCAGACAGAGAAGACATCTCAACACCATCATAACCGAACGTCGTTATAACTTTCTCTCTCACCTATGTGTGCGTGTGTGTGTATTGTATGTGTAGTATGTGTGTGTAGTGTGTATGTGTGTGTGTGTGTGTGTGTGTGTGTGTGTATGTGTGTGTGTGTGTGTGTGTGTGTGTGTGTGTGTGTGAAACTTGTAAAAAAATATTAACACTCCAGATTTAAAAATCTAAGTTATGTTTCGTACAGGAATCGATTATCACTAGAAATAAAAGTAAGTTAATAACAAAAATATTACACAGTCAGCTTGGAGATGGCTGCATCACATATGTTTACGTCAGTGCACATGTTGACGTCAGCACGCATGTTGACGTCAGCAACAATACGGGTTTTACTGGCAAATACTTCCGACAGGTATTGTATAGAGTTGCCATAATCGTTCTGTGCACAGGTTTCAGACCCTGCCACGGGGGGCGTTGATCCTGGGAACCCTCAGGTATACCCCAGGTATACAGCATTAACACGACATGATATCGCTCTACATAGAGCAAGAAGTGTTTATGATGTAGACTTGCTCTACAGATAGACCCTCTATACCCCCTTCATCAATATTTTCGAGTGATACAAGCCTCGATATCATGACTCACGAAATCGTAATGACACGATTGGATAACGCGTCGGTCTGGAGTTTTGTGACTGACCCCCGTGGCCTGTTGGCTGAAGCTTTCGTTTCACACACGGAGGGCCCGGGTACGATTCCTGGCGTGGTGGAAACATTCCGACACGTTTCCTTACACCTGTTGTCCTGTTCACCTAGCAGCAAATAGGTACCGGGGTGATAGTCGACTGGTGTGGGTCACATCCTGGGGGAGAAGATTGAGAATCCCAGTGGAAATAAGACACAGTCCTCGATGACGCACTGACTTTCTTGGGTTATCCTGGTTGACTAACCCAGTAGGGGTAAAAATCCGAATAAAATCTTACCTTGACTCTCTGATCGTGGGTTCTAACCCCGCGAATGATATAGTTTATCACACCATACGTAAATAACCCCACTCATTCCTAAACACAGGAGCCAAGACGCACAGGTCACAGAGATAATCATCTCCAGAGGACCTTAACTTGGGTTATCCTGGTTGACTAGGCCAGAAGGGGTAAAAATCCGAACGAAATCTTACCTTGACTCTCTGATCATGGGTTCTAACCCCGCCAGTGATATAGTTTATCACACCATACGTAAATAACCCCACTCATTCCTAAACACAGGAGCCAAAACGCACAGGTCACAGAGATAATCATCTCCAGAGGACCTTAACTTGGGTTATCCTGGTTGACTAGCCCAGAAGGGGTAAAAATCCGAACAAAATCTTACCTTGACTCTCTGATCGTGGGTTCTAACCCCGCCAGTTATATAGTTTATCACACCATACGCAAATAACCCCACTCATTCCTAAACACAGGAGCCAAGACGCACAGGTCACAGAGATAATCATCTCCAGAGGACCTTAACTTGGGTTATCCTGGTTGACTAGCCCAGTAGGGGTA
>NC_091379.1:11463819-11481319 GCF_038502225.1 Cherax quadricarinatus
AGCACCATCTGTATGCACGACAGCACCATCTGTATGCACGACAGCACCACCTAGACACAACACCATCCGTATGCACGACAGCACCACCTGTACACACGACACCACCTGTATGCACGACAGCACCACCTGTATACACGATAACACAACCTGTTGACACGATGCCACCTGTACAACATAGTACCACCTGTACAACAGAGTACCACCTGCACACAAGGTAGCACCACGTGCACTCATGGTAGCACCACCTGTGCACACGGCAGTTGCCATCTGGATACACAAGATAAGAGAACATCATAAAATATCTTGCACCACAACGTGTGGGGGCGCCGCTCCCTTAGTTGGGGAATGCCGCCCCCCACAGTCGGGTGTGGGGGGCGTTATTTGATAATGGCTGGAGACAGAACTGGAGCTGTGTCCAATTTCCATGTCCAGAAATCTTCAAGTTCCCAGACTGTGTGTGTGTGTGTGTGTGTGTGTGTGTGTGTGTGTGTGTGTGTGTGTGTGTGTGTGTGTGTGTGTGTGTGTGTGGTGTGTGGTGTGTGGTGTGTGTGTGTGTGTGTGTGTGTGTGTGTGTTTGTGTGTGTGTGTGTGTGTGTGTGTGTGTGTGTGTGTGTGTGTGTGTAGTGCATGTGTAATGTGTGTGTATTTAGTGAATATACTGTGTATAGTGAGTAGTGTTTATAGTATGGTGTTTATAGTGAGCATAGTATATTTTGTGAGTAGCGAGTTTAATGAGTGTAGTGTGTATAGTGTGTGTAGTGGGTGTAGTATTTATAGTGAATATAATGTTTATCATGAGTGTAGTGAGTTGGCGCTTATACCAGCACGCACAATTAGCGTAAAATAATCGCACTTAAACAAATAAATGATCACATCATTTAGTGGTTAAGAGGTTAAGTGATCTCAACGCTTATACAAGCAATCACAGGAAGTATATGTATGATCTCAGCGCTTATACATGCAATCACAGGAAGTATATGTATGATCTCAGCGCTTATACATGCAATCACAGGAAGTATATGTATGATCTCAGCGCTTATACATGCAATCACAGGAAGTATACACATGATCTCAGCGCTTATACATGCAATCACAGGAAGTATACACATGATCTCAGCGCTTATACATGCAATCACAGGAAGTATACACATGATCTCAGCGCTTATACATGCAATCACAGGAAGTATACACATCTCAGCGCTTATACATGCAATCACAGGAAGTATACACATGATCTCAACGCTTATACATGCAATCACAGGAAGTATACACATGATCTCAGCGCTTATACATGCAATCACAGGAAGTATACACATGATCTCAGCGCTTATACGTGCAATCACAGGAAGTATACACATGATCTCAGCGCTTATACATGCAATCACAGGAAGTATACACATGATCTCAGCGCTTATACATGCAATCACAGGAAGTATATGTATGATCTCAGCGCTTATACATGCAGTCACAGGAAGTGTACACATGATCTCAGCGCTTATACATGCAGTCACAGGAAGTATACACATGATCTCAGCGCTTATACATGCAATCACAGGAAGTATACACATGATCTCAGCGCTTATACATGCAATCACAGGAAGTATACACATGATCTCAGCGCTTATACATGCAATCACAGGAAGTATACACATGATCTCAGCGCTTATACATGCAATCACAGGAAGTATATGTATGATCTCAGCGCTTATACATGCAGTCACAGGAAGTGTACACATGATCTCAGCGCTTATACATGCAGTCACAGGAAGTATACACATGATCTCAGCGCTTATACATGCAATCACAGGAAGTATACACATGATCTCAGCGCTTATACATGCAATCACAGGAAGTATACACATGATCTCAGCGCTTATACATGCAATCACAGGAAGTATACACATGATCTCAGCGCTTATACATGCAATCACAGGAAGTATATGTATGATCTCAGCGCTTATACATGCAGTCACAGGAAGTGTACACATGATCTCAGCGCTTATACATGCAGTCACAGGAAGTATACACATGATCTCAGCGCTTATACATGCAATCACAGGAAGTATACACATGATCTCAGCGCTTATACATGCAATCACAGGAAGTATATGTATGATCTCAGCGCTTATACATGCAGTCACAGGAAGTATACACATGATCTCAGCGCTTATACATGCAATCACAGGAAGTATACACATGATCTCAGCGCTTATACATGCAGTCACAGGAAGTATACACATGATCTCAGCGCTTATACATGCAATCACAGGAAGTATACACATGATCTCAGCGCTTATACATGCAATCACAGGAAGTATACACATGATCTCAGCGCTTATACATGCAATCACAGGAAGTATACACATGATCTCAGCGCTTATACATGCAATCACAGGAAGTATACACATGATCTCAGCGCTTATACATGCAATCACAGGAAGTATACACATGATCTCAGCGCTTATTAGAGCGAAAGTTTGCAAAATACTGTAATATTACTGGTGATATTTTTTAGGCATGTTGCTAGAGGACCTTTCAGACAACACAGATCTTCAGGTATGATTGAAACGTGCACCTAGGAGGCGAAACATATACCTACATTTCGGTCCATCTCTAACCATTACGAAGTCCCTCTGAGGCGAGTAAAACAGGCAAGCCCTTTTCTACTTTCCTCGTCCCAGTTGTGACTTGACTATGTTACAGCATAGAGCTCCGTCATGAGGCTCATCTATGGGTTTAATTGTTGCAGGAACGGCATTTGGTACTCTGACTTTCTGTACTGTGCAGTAAAGTTTCAGAGTACATAGAGAAGCAGTTCTCTGCTCTCTGTGACGTATTGTAAGAGCTATAGCATTGGAGAGGTGGTACTCTGCTTACCCACCTGTGTTATTATGGAAACGCAGAAAAACAGACGTGATAATCTGCTGTGCTGCGATATGGGATGCCAGTGTTCGTAATATTGGGTACCTATCCAGAAACCATTGTGTCCTCTGTTCTGCATTTGCGCTGCGAGTCTGCTTATACTGTTTACATACTACTAGTTGCAGGCTATTTAAGTTGAGAATATTGCCGGTAAAGTGTTTTGTATTCGTGTTGGCTGGTTATGCCACCTGAGTGTGTGAGGCGCTTGGTGACGGCGTATACCTTGCAAAACGTGCTGCTGACCAATCACTCGTTCAATTAGCATTATCAACGTACTCTTACTGCTGCACAACATCGCGAGTGTATAAGCAACAGATTAAGATCCGTATCGTACAGTATGGCGCTCCAGCTTGGTGAGCCAGTTGCTACGGGAGCTCATGTTAATTCTCTCCCCCCCCACTTCGATTTCTTGTTCATACAGGCCATACTCCTGAACGTTCGCTCGACAGCCTCTCATCTCAGGTTCAGTTAGCTTCGTTGGCTCATGAACTAGCAAAAATGACTTCACCAAACTAGGGAACTGCCTTTGCAAAGGAGGAATATGACAGGAGATGAGAATTTCAGCATACTAGTGATAATTTTAGTTTGCAGAAGTGTCGGTTTTTGGTACCTCGTTCTCTGAATTAAAGTTTGAGTAGTTTTTCGAGTTTTTCAAAAAACAGGCTCCAGCTCTGCCATGGCCATTAGTTCACTTGCCAGCACTAGTTCACACAGCGTTGCATGGAAAATCACAGTTCACTGCTGGTTTGGGTGATGAAGACTTTTCCTATCAGTACAGCGTTGTAAAGGCGGCTGTGCTAGAAGCATATCAATGAATTCCTGCCAAATATCCTGGAGAGTTTAAGCGTCAATCAGGCCAGCCTTGCGTAGGCTTTGTTAGGCTCTTGACCAAGATCTTCACCAAGAAGTATAGACCAGCTGATATTCCTAACTTTAGTGAATTATTGTAATTAATTTTAGTTGATAATCTTGTTAAGTCGGTTGGTGAGGAGGTGAGGGGTCTATCTGAAAGATCATTCATTAGCAACTGCTGTGGAGGTGGCTAGCTAGCCGATATCTTTTAGTCAAACCGGTCTCTGGGTGATAGATCTACAAAAACAAAAACAAATAATCCACCAGCTTTTTATGGACAGATCGTTGTGAAAAGACCTAGACTTTGGGTAGTTTCAAATTTAGGTTGGATAAGTACATGAGTGGGAGGGGTTGGATTTGAGAGGGACTTGCACATCGGAGCTTGTTTCGTGGGTGGCATTGAAAATTGGGTTGGTCAAATGTTTGTTAGTGGGATGAATTGTAAAGGACCTGCCTAGTATGGGCCAACAGGCCTGCTGCAGTGTTCCTCCTTTCTTATGTTCTTATGTTCTTATTAGACCAGGGACGGAAGCTGGGGGTGAGATAAAACACCCACCGCAAGAACAGAAAAGTGCACGAGAGAGTTTCCCAAGCCAGTACCCTGTCTCTACTGCCCTAAGTCTGGCCATCTCAAGGCCACTTACTGTAAACTAAAAAGTCTGCTTCCAGATGCAAGTCTAGCTTATCACCACCATTGGGGACACTTAATCTAATAAAAAGTATCACAGCTAATCAGAATGAAGTAGAAGATTGAGACACTTATGCAGCATATGGGAATCTTTATTCAGGAAACGTTTCGCTACACAGTGGCTTCATCAGTCCAATACAAAGAGGAAGGCGTAAGGAGAGGAGGAGTATGAGGTAATCAGTCCCTCAGCCTGGAATTGATGTGTTCAGTCCATCAATCTTGTAGAAAGTACAGCATAGGGCCGTAGGCGTGGCTTATATACTGAAGTGAGGTGAGGTGAAGCAGGTGGAGGCGGGGTCATAGTGGTACCATCCACTAGTCGAAGTAGGTCTTCGTCCAAAGGTTGAACAAGTGTTGAAGAATTCTTTGTAACGAGATCCCATGATGCTGGAGTGTCTGTGTGTCATCACACAGAATGAAGTAGGTGCCTGTACGATATTTTTCTTTAGTGCCAGTCAACTATCCCTAAAGTATCCACCTTTATAGACACAGTAGCTTATTGCTCCCTCTTTCGAGTGGGAATACTCACGATTTCTGATCTTCTGTCTTGTTTTAAACGTATAGAGAAGCCGTTTTTGCAGTTCCTGTACATAAAATTTAAATAAGGAGTCAGTATTACACTGGTTATTTAGCCGGAGTTTTCCCATAAAGGATGCTTTACTGTTATTTGGTAATAGCATCCTCTGTTCCCGATTGTGTCCTGATCCCAATGTAACTACGGGCAGCTCTACCCCATCTCCAGTTCTGGACGTAACCTGGGCAATGCCCTTGGGAAAGTCTGCTAGAATGCTGATATTACCTTGGGGCACTCAGATCTTGGGTTGGTCAAGTTGTTTTACGATGGCTGCTGGCCAGGCCTTCAGAAATCAAGTGAAAAGTCCATTATTAAGCCGCCCTGTTCCTGGGTAGCAGGACTACCAGATGCTCCCGTTTTCTTACCCGACAGACCGACCTTCAGGGAAGAACAGCTGAGAGATCTGTCTCTTGCTTCGGCTTTTCAGTCGGTTATCACTGGAGTCGAATCCGTACACCCCGCTAAACATATACTCAGAATCGTTATATTATTTAGCCAGCCTACTGGTAAGGAGATAAGGGAGGGCTATCGAAATCGGATAGACTTGTGATAACACGAGAAAGTAGACCTTAAGTTTTGAGGGTCATTTATGACTTGGGTGTAACTAAAACACTTTATATATCACAACATTTCGATTGTCCAAGTTTAGGATGAGATGTCCGAAACTACATCAGATCCTGGCCTGAATGTAAGCAAGCGGGGAAATCCGGACACTACAGAAACCTGCACCACTTCGTCTCATACCCACTGATAAAATAAGAATGGAGGAATACTGCAGAAGGCCTATTGGCCCATACAAGACAGGTCCTTATCAAAACCACCCCTTTAGAAAGCTACCTAAAAATTTATCCCAGTACCCACGACACCAAACCCAGCCTCTCCCACTCATAAAACTGTCAAATCACTTTATTAATCCAACCCAGAGTCCTAGCCTCGATTACCCTACTTGGTAGACTGTTCCACGCATCGACAACTGTTTGAAAACCAGTACTTACCCATGTCAAGTCATTTGCACACCTGATCATAAACTGTGTGGGACTTGTATCTAAGGCCAAGTCAGGTAACCAACATCTCTTCACTATTGTAATAATATTGGTAGAATTACCGACAATATGTAAAGTAAAAGGGCACAAGTGCAACTAATGTGACATTTTTATTGTGGCAACGTTTCGCTCTCCAGGAGCTTTGTCAAGCCGTAACGGCTTGACAATTAAAAACCCTCATTAGATTTATAACCCACGTTAAAATTCAACGATCTATTCAAAGTGACCGGGTCACTTATTTTACTGCAAAAGCATTTAGAGAAACATTAAACTGACTAGAAATTAAGCAAAGACTTTCCTCAGCCCATCAGCCTCGACTTTCCTCAGCCCATCAGCCTCAGCCTCAAAGAGCACTGGAGAGGTTCCATCAGACCTTGACAACCATGATGCGTACGTATTGCATTCATTTTCCTACAGACTAGGATGAATCATTACCTCTGCTACTTTTTGCCATGCGATAAACTAGGCAGGAATCTATATGGTACAGTTCACTCGAGTTCATTTTTGGGCATAATATAAGAGGGGTCCATTACAAGTGCTTAAGATGCTTAAGATGCCATTAAGATTCCTTACGACCCCGAAACAAGACTTCCACTGCCACTGGCCGTAACCACTTACCCCTTGAGTGATTCATTTGTACCATTTCCAATCTGTTTAACTCTCTTATTACACTGTACACGGTGTATATATATATTTGTGAATTAATACACAGGCAAAGAAATCTACCCATGTTTGTCTTGTCCTTGCTCTGCCCTACTGAATTCTTTTTGCTTGCTGACTTAGTTACTACCGGACGCAACAGGCCCTCAGACTACTATCTGTGTTATGAAAGAGAGTACCCTGTATTGTTTTACAAGAATTTCAGAGTAACAGACTTGGTAATGTCTGTTTCTGGACCGTGTTGTAAGAATTTAAGTACAGTACTCTTTGCACTAAGGACATAGTACCATGGATACTTATGGGGTTGCTGCAAGGACTGAAACACGATGTAAACTTTGATGTTTACTGGTGGATGTTTACCCTGGGAGTGCTGTGTTTACTTTAATATTCAACCATACAGCTCTCCCCCTCGCTGTGAGGAAATGTTGAAAACAAATACTGGCAGGATGGCTCTCCTGGGCTGCAGGAGGGACGGAGAGAGAGAGAGAGAGAGAGAGAGAGAGAGAGAGAGAGAGAGAGAGAGAGAGAGAGAGAGAGAGAGAGAGAGAGAGAGAGAGAGAGATTAAAGACTACGTCATTTAAAGTGTTTGATCATTGAATTTCGAAGGCAGTGAACCATGGGGTTTGAGACAGTAGAGACAGTGAGAGGAGTACTGAGAGGGGCGCCGAGAGGGGTACTGAGAGGGGCGCTGAGAGGAGTTCTGAGAGGGGCGCTGAGAGAGATTTAGAGATCATCTCAGGGCAAGGATCCCGGCGCAGGCGTAGAGAATCATATCGATTCCTACGGTGACTGGCAACCCACTTAATGTTCTACCAAACAGTGGTCTCCCACTCGGCGGTAACCAACTGAGTGGTCTCCCACTCAGCGGTAACCAACTGAGTGGTCTCCCACTCAGCGGTAACCAACCCAGTGGTCTCCCACTCAGCGGTAACCAACCCAGTGGTCTCCCACTCAGCGGTAACCAACCCAGTGGTCTCCCACTCAGCGGTAACCAACCCAGTGGTCTCCCACTCGGCGGTAACCAACCCAGTGGTCTCCCACTCGGCGGTAACCAACCCAGTGGTCTCCCACTCGGCGGTAACCAACCGAGTGGTCTCCCACTCGGCGGTAACCAACCGAGTGGTCTCCCACTCGGCGGTAACCAACCGAGTGGTCTCCCACTCGGCGGTAACCAACCGAGTGGTCTCCCACTCGGCGGTAACCAACCGAGTGGTCTCCCACTCGGCGGTAACCAACCGAGTGGTCTCCCACTCGGCGGTAACCAACCGAGTGGTCTCCCACTCGGCGGTAACCAACCGAGTGGTCTCCCACTCGGCGGTAACCAACCGAGTGGTCTCCCACTCGGCGGTAACCAACCGAGTGGTCTCCCACTCGGCGGTAACCAACCGAGTGGTCTCCCACTCGGCGGTAACCAACCGAGTGGTCTCCCACTCGGCGGTAACCAACCGAGTGGTCTCCCACTCAGCGGTAACCAACCGAGTGGTCTCCCACTCAGCGGTAACCAAACCGAGTGGTCTCCCACTCAGCGGTAACCAAACCGAGTGGTCTCTCACTCAGCGGTAACCAAACCGAGTGGTCTCCCACTCAGCGGTAACCAAACCGAGTGGTCTCCCACTCAGCGGTCGAGTGGTCTCCCACTCAGCGGTCACCAACTGAGTGGTCTCCCACTCAACCGAGTGGTCTCCCACTCAGCGGTCACTAACTGAGTGGTCTCCCACTCGGCGGTAACCAACCGAGTGGTCTCCCACTCGGCGGTAACCAAACCGAGTGGTCTCCCACTCAGCGGTCACCAACTGAGTGGTCTCCCACTCAGCGGTCACCAACTGAGTGGTCTCCCACTCAGCGGTCACCAACTGAGTGGTCTCCCACTCAGCGGTCACCAACTGAGTGGTCTCCCACTCAGCGGTCACCAAACCGAGTGGTCTCCCACTCAGCGGTAACCAAACCGAGTAGTCTCCCGCTCAGCGGTAACCAAACCGAGTGGTCTCCCGCTCAGCGGTAACCAACCGAGTGGTCTCCCACTCAGCGGTAACCAACCGAGTGGTCTCCCACTCAGCGGTAACCAACTGAGTGGTCTCCCACTCAGCGGTAACCAAACCGAGTGGTCTCCCACTCAGCGGTAACCAAACCGAGTGGTCTCCCACTCAGCGGTAACCAAACCGAGTGGTCTCCCACTCAGCGGTAACCAAACCGAGTGGTCTCCCACTCAGCGGTAACCAAACCGAGTGGTCTCTCAGTCAGCGGTCACCAAACCCCACTCAGCGGTAACCAACCGAGTGGTCTCCCACTCGGCGGTAACCAACAACTGAGTGGTCTCCCACTCAGCGGTCACCAACTGAGTGGTCTCCCACTCAGCGGTCACCAACTGAGTGGTCTCCCACTCAGCGGTCACCAACTGAGTGGTCTCCCACTCAGCGGTCACCAACTGAGTGGTCTCCCACTCAGCGGTCACCAACTGAGTGGTCTCCCACTCAGCGGTCACCAACTGAGTGGTCTCCCACTCAGCGGTAACCAACCGAGTGGTCTCCCACTCAGCGGTAACCAACCGAGTGGTCTCCCACTCGGCGGTAACCAACCGAGTGGTCTCCCACTCGGCGGTAACCAAACCGAGTGGTCTCCCACTCGGCGGTAACCAAACCGAGTGGTCTCCCACTCGGCGGTAACCAACCGAGTGGTCTCCCACTCGGCGGTAACCAAACCGAGTGGTCTCCCACTCAGCGGTCACCAACTGAGTGGTCTCCCACTCAGCGGTAACCAACCGAGTGGTCTCCCACTCGGCGGTAACCAAACCGAGTGGTCTCCCACTCGGCGGTAACCAACCGAGTGGTCTCCCACTCGGCGGTAACCAAACCGAGTGGTCTCCCACTCGGCGGTAACCAACCGAGTGGTCTCTCACTCAGCGGTAACCAAACCGAGTGGTCTCCCACTCAGCGGTAACCAAACCGAGTGGTCTCCCACTCAGCGGTAACCAAACCGAGTGGTCTCCCACTCAGCGGTAACCAAACCGAGTAGTCTCCCGCTCAGCGGTAACCAAACCGAGTGGTCTCCCGCTCAGCGGTAACCAACCGAGTGGTCTCCCACTCAGCGGTAACCAACCGAGTGGTCTCCCACTCAGCGGTAACCAACTGAGTGGTCTCCCACTCAGCGGTAACCAACCGAGTGGTCTCCCACTCAGCGGTAACCAACCGAGTGGTCTCCCACTCAGCGGTAACCAACCGAGTGGTCTCCCACTCAGCGGTAACCAACCGAGTGGTCTCCCACTCAGCGGTAACCAAACCGAGTGGTCTCCCACTCAGCGGTAACCAAACCGAGTGGTCTCCCACTCAGCGGTAACCAAACCGAGTGGTCTCCCACTCAGCGGCAACCAACCGAGTGGTCTCCCACTCAGCGGTAACCAACCCAGTGGTCTCCCACTCAGCGGTAACCAACCCAGTGGTCTCCCACTCAGCGGTAACCAACCCAGTGGTCTCCCACTCAGCGGTAACCAACCGAGTGGTCTCCCACTCAGCGGTAACCAACCGAGTGGTCTCCCACTCGGCGGTAACCAACCGAGTGGTCTCCCACTCAGCGGTAACCAACCGAGTGGTCTCCCACTCGGCGGTAACCAACCGAGTGGTCTCCCACTCGGCGGTAACCAACCGAGTGGTCTCCCACTCGGCGGTAACCAACCGAGTGGTCTCCCACTCGGCGGTAACCAACCGAGTGGTCTCCCACTCAGCGGTAACCAACCGAGTGGTCTCCCACTCGGCGGTAACCAACCGAGTGGTCTCCCACTCAGTCTCTAAAATAATACTAATCATAATATAATATAATTATTATTATTATTATTAAGAAGAATAATTCTGCTCAAATATTGACCCAAAAAATTATCTTCTTACTTGACTTTCAGATTATTATAAAGTTATACCATATTTGTGTACATCACTTCTTTATCCTTTATCCTTTATCCTTCACTTCTTTATCCTTTATCCTTTATCCTTCACTTCTTTATCCTTTATCCTTCACTTCTTTATCCTTTATCCTTCACTTCTTTATCCTTTATCCTTTATCCTTCACTTCTTTATCCTTTATCCTTTATCCTTTATCCTTTATCCTTCACTTCTTTATCCTTTATCCTTTATCCTTTATCCTTTATCCTTCACTTCTTTATCCTTTATCCTTTATCCTTTATCCTTCACTTCTTTATCCTTTATCCTTTATCCTTTATCCTTCACTTCTTTATCCTTTATCCTTCACTTCTTTATCCTTTATCCTTCACTTCTTTATCCTTTATCCTTCACTTCTTTATCCTTTATCCTTCTTTATCCTTCACTTCTTTATCCTTTATCCTTCTTTATCCTTCACTTCATCCTTTATCCTTCATCCTTCTTTATCCATCGCTCTATCCTTTATCCTTCACTTCTTTATCCTTTATCCTTCACTTCTTTATCCTTTATCCTTCTTTATCCTTCACTTCATCCTTTATCCTTCACTTCTTTATCCTTTATCCTTCTTTATCCTTCACTTCTTTATCCTTTATCCTTCTTTATCCTTCACTTCATCCTTTATCCTTCATCCTTCTTTATCCATCGCTTTATCCTTTATCCTTCATCCTTCACTTCTTTATCCTTTATCCTTCACTTCTTTATCCTTTATCCTTCTTTATCCTTCACTCTTTTATCCTTTATCCTGCACTTCTTTATCCTTTATCCTGCACTTCTTTATCTTTAATCCTTCACTTCTTTATCCTTCACTTCTTTATCTTTTATCCATCGCATCTTTATCCTTTATCCTTCACTTCATTATCCATTTATCCTTCACTTCATTATCCATTTATCCTTCACCGCACATTCGTAAAACTTATATTTAATTAAACTTAAGAGTTCAGGGATAAAAGAGTTTGTAATTATCCTATTACGCAGAGAGTTCTACACTGTGCGTAAAGAGGATCCTGGATCATTGGTGTGAGCGTAAAGAGGATCCTGGATCTTTTACAGGACTTTAAGGAGGATCCTAGATCCTTGGCGAGAGCGTAGAGAGGTTCCTGGATCTTTTACAGGACTGTAAAGAGGATCCTAGATCCTATGTGCTTCAAGAACATCCTAAACACTGTAAAAAAACATAGATCCCATGAACCTATGAGAGGATCCTAGAAAGAGGATCCTAGAGCCTACGACAGTAAAACTAGAATCATAGATCCTATGTGTGAGGAATAACGAGGAAACTGACTCCCCTCAGAGAGCTGAAAATAAAGAAATATCGTACATGCTGTGCGTGTGTTCCAATATTTTCTCACGAACTTATATCCTCCATAATTGTAAACAAAGCGAAAATGTGAACCAGAATTATTGCACCAACGTCTTCGTATCTCATTACAATATTTATTCCTTGAATTATTTGTTTTGGCACGCCAATGTCCATTTTATATATATATATATATATATTTATATATATATATATATATATATATATATATATATATATATATATATATATATATATATATATATATATATATATTTATATATATATTTATATATGGTAGGTAGTAGGTTGGTAGACAGCAACCACCCAGGGAGGTACTACCGTCCTGCCAAGTGAGTGTAAAACGAAAACCTGTAATTGTTTTACATGATGGTAGGATTGCTGGTGTCTTTTGTCTGTCTCAAACATGCAAGATTTCAGGTACGTCTTGCTACTTCTACTTGCACGTAGGTCACACTACACATACATGTACAAGCATATATATACACACACCCCTCTGGGTATTCTTCTATTTTCTTTCTAGTTCTTGTTCTTGTTTATTTCCTCTTATCTCCATGGGGAAGTGGAACAGAATTCCTCCTCCGTAAGCCATGCGTGTTGTAAGAGGCGACTAAAATGCCGGGAGCAAAGGGCTAGTAACCCCTTCTCTCGTATAAATTACTAAATTTAAAAGAAACTTTCGTTTTTCTTTTTGGGCCACCCTGCCTCGGTGGGATATAGCCGGTGTGTTGAAAGAAATTATATATGTCGTGCCGAAAAGGCAGAACTTGCGATCTTGGCTTAAATAGCAACGTTCATCTTGCCATATAGGACAAGTGAAAATTTGTGTATGCAATAATTTCGCCAAAATCATTCTGAACCTAACGAAAAAAATATATTTCACTTTGTTTAGTATTAAATTATTGTAAACAAATCTAAAATATATTTAGCTGGATTAGGCTAAAATAAATTGTTCTTGTTAAAATAAGGTTAGGAAAGTTTTCTAAGATTCTTTTGGTGCAAAATTATAATTTTTACATCAACATTAAAAAAAATATATATCTTTAAACGTATAAGAGAAAATTTCAGAAAGGACTTAAATTTAAATGAGTTCTTGCTAATTGACCAGTTTTACGTATTCGGCACGACATTATATATATATATATGTCGTGCCGAATATGTAAAACTGGTCAATTAGCAAGAACTCATTTAAAATTAAGTTCTCTCTGAAATTTTCTCTTATACATTTAAAGATATATATTTTTCATTAATGTTAATGTAAAAAATTTTAATTTTGCACCAAAAGAATCTTAGAAAACTTACCTAACCTTATTATAACAAGAGCAATTTATTTTAGCCTAACGCAACTAAATATATTTCAGATTTGTTTACAATAATTTAATACTAAACACAGTGAAATATATTTTTTTCGTTAGGTTCAGGATGATTTTGGCGAAATTATTGCATACACAAATTTTCACTTGTCCTATATGGCAAGATGAACGTTGCTATTTAAGCCAAGATCGCAAGTTCTGCCTATTCGGCACGAGATTATATATATATATATATATATATATATATATATATATATATATATATATATATATATATATTGTATGCTCTCCAGAAAGCATCCATGGGAATGTCTAATTTAAACGAGAGATGAAAGTTTTTAATGGGAGAAATGGATAACTGTCCCTGAAGAAATAACCCAAGAACTGGAAGATATCATGGAAAAGCGGAAGAACGTTCTTGGGAAAATAAGTGAACTAGTGGAAGGGGAATGAAGGGTAAACATCAGAGGAATCAGGAAGAGATGATTGAGAAATGACTTTAGTGGAGATGCTCACAGAAGTCCAGGAGGCAGATATAAGAGAGAGGAAATGAAACTGGTAACAGTAAACAACGTAATCTTGAGGGAAACAGCGCTAGGATAAAGAAAGAAGTCACTAATGATCTAATGACTTGAAGCTATTGGTGGGTCAGAAAAGAGACTGGAGGAGGATGAATACGAAATTACAGCAATCCTTGAGTCTACTAAAGGAAAACAGGAATTAGAACAGATGGATATTTTCACAGTAATGTGAAGTTTTCTTTCGACAAATGGTTCCCAGTCAAATTAACTCTGTGGACAGGAATAACTTAAAACAGGATCTTAACATAGATCACTATGTGTATCAGGATAGGGAGAGAGAAAAAATTGAGATAAAACAGTTGAGGAAGCATGTAGTCACGTGAAAGAAATAGAGAGGGTGGAAAGGGTACAACCCAACTTGAAGAAATCTCTCTAGGGCCACCTAACCTCTCAACTGGACCTTTTCTAAACCCACCTCTTCTATCCCTAACATAATAATAACTGAACAAAAGCCACACACTTTCCTCTCCTCATCTACAACTATAGTTCTAATCCCTTCCTGTTTAACTATGTATACCGCAATTCCAGACCCTCAATTCCAGACCCGCAATTCCAGACCCGCAATTCCAGACAGAAGAAAGTTCAGATATTGCTAGACGAAGCAAATTCAAGAAAAAATTCAGAATATAGTACACGAATGTAGATGAAATGTGTAGTAGTTTGAAAGAACAAATAGCAGAGACAACCCAGATATCATAGCACCTACAGAAACCAGATTAACTGAAATAATAGAAGATTAGAAAATTCCAGCAAGATATTAAGTAACGAAAAAAGAGAAAACATCGGAGGTGCAAGAACAGTATAGCTTATCAGAAATCAGTGGAAATTTAAAAATAAATGAGAAACAAACAAATTTGCCAAAGGAGTACTCGGTGAACACAGTCAAGGCTGGGGAACCAAAGCAGTTTTAACAGGATTGTAGATGAATGGTTCAGTGAACCGACACGTTGATAAATTAGACACATGTGCAACTCTTGGGTATCTATATTGAGGAAACGTTTCGCCACACAGTGGCTTCATCAGTCCATACCAAGAATAAACTTGAAGTACAGGAGGAGAATGAGGTAATCAGTCCCTCAACCTTGAGTCGATGTGGTCAGTCCATCAATCTTGAATAGAATACGGCATACGGTTTATAAGCTGCTGCTCCGCTCATATGCCGTATTCTATTAAAGATTGATGGACTGACCACATCGACCCAAGGTTGAGGGACTGATTACCTCATTCTCCTCCTGTTCTTCAAGTTTATCCTTGGTATGGACTGATGAAGCCACTGTGGCGCGAAACGTTTCCTCAATAAAGATACCCAAGGGTTGCACATGTGTCTAATTTAACAACAGTTTTAACAGAGATTTACAACATATCACAACAAGAAGTACTAGCAAGATTAAACCCTAAATAAGTAATTATGGGTGATTTTAATAAGGAAAAATTGGAGAGACCAGAATGTGAAGGGCCCAGGAAATTGAGTGAGTGAAAGATAACTATGTCAGTGACTTTGTCAATGGTCCAAGTCGGACCGAAACGTCGCCGTAAGCTTCTCTCTTTTATGTGCGGGTTATTTGTGTATCGTTCCAGTCACGGTATTGTGCCTTTTTGTTATTTATTTATTTGCACAAGAGATAGACAAACAAGAATGAATCTGTAAAGTAAAAGGACACAAGTGCAACTAATGTGACATTTATTGTGGCAACGTTTCGCTCTCCAGGAGCTTTATCAAGCTCCTGGAGATAAAGCTCCTGGAGAGCGAAACGTTGCCACAATAAATGTCACATTAGTTGCACTTGTGTCCTTTTACTTTACATATTGTCGGTAATTCTACCAACTTTATTACAAGAATGAATCTAGTATTCACTAAGTACATCAGATGTAAACAAAATAAATATGAAAGTCCCCCGGGAACTATCGTTCATACAGAATTTCAGATATTTCGTGAATCATTGGAAGAAGCAAAGATTCCTCCCCAGATTTCTGAAGAGTAATCTGTGCAGAGATGAGAGAATTTATGAAATACAGTGGGACAAAGAACTGGAAGGGAAGAGAGTGAATGTGATGATAGAGTCCCCAGTCAGAGAGTAAAAGACTGAGAAGAAACCATACTCAGTAGAAGAACGGTAAGAACATGGAAAAAACAAGAGGTGCAAAAAGTTTGGAAAAAATATATAAAATTCGTAGGACAAAAGAAAACAGGAGCAAATGAGGCACAAATATGCAAGATTGAGAAGAGTTGCTAAGTGGAAATTTGTGAACGACATTGCAGCAAAAACCAAATCTAATTCAATTATGCTTTACAGCCCCATCAAAAGACATTAAAAGCCCAAGTAAAAAAAACTTGGAGAAGAGCAGAGCTCATGAGATGTGAGAAAAAAGTCTAAGAGAGATGATGTTGTCAGTGGAAGCAAGAAGAAGACCAGAGGGACCACTATCAGGTACTGGACACTATTCATACAACAGGATAATAGGTGAAGAAATTTGTAAGTGAACTGGATGCATGATAGGCAATGGGATCTTATAGTGTCACGAAAGGTTCTACCAAAATCTAAAATATATCCATTGACGCTTGATGCCAGAAAACTAGACTATGGCAGGAAGCGATAAACTACAGACCATATCACTGACACACCTCGCGTAGGGTCAGAAATAATCAGGAGAGCAGTGAAGCCCCTGGGAAGAAATGATTTCGTAAATTAAAACTAGCATAGATTTAAAGATGAATAAGAGAACGAGGAATGAATGGACTGCTAGAAGGTATTTTATACTGTACCTTACAACAGACTGGGACAAAAACTTGAAGAAATAACAGGGAGCTCATTATAGTGGACCAAAGTATTCTTTGTAGAAAGGAGAAGAGTAATTGCTAGAGCTGTCAGAATGAGATGGAGTAACAAGGGGTTCTGCAAGGTGTGATATTAGGACCAATATTGTTTCTGGTATTTGAGGATATACCAGAAATAATTTCTGGTATATGTAAATATGCTAGAAATAATACCAAGAAACAGTGTCAGAGGTTTCCCTGTATACAGATGATATAAAATTAATGTGGAGAGGAAAAAATGACAAGGAAAGGCTAAAAATGGATCCGGACAAATAACAAAATTACTCGGATAACTGGTTACATGAATTCAACCCCAGAAAGTGCAAGGTTATAAAGACTGGGGAAGG
The DNA here is from genome assembly GCF_038502225.1 of Cherax quadricarinatus. Classification (NCBI taxonomy): domain Eukaryota; kingdom Metazoa; phylum Arthropoda; class Malacostraca; order Decapoda; family Parastacidae; genus Cherax; species Cherax quadricarinatus. Next base: position 11,480,860 of record NC_091379.1, read on the forward strand.
GACAAGAAGACCAGAACCTGAGTATAGTGCCAGAAGACAGAGGATGTAAAGCTTAACAGGAAAGGAACTGAATAACTTATGCAGTCAATATTCGTTTGGCAAATCTAAGAGTAGCCTTCAGGAATCTCAGCAAAGAGTCGTTCAGGGAAGTTTATGCAATACATATCAGACTTATTTTAGAGTATGTAATACAAGCACTGAACCCACATCTGTGCCAGAACAAAGATAAAGAAGAAGCTAAAGAGACAGATCCTGACAACATTAGAGAACAGAAGAACCAGGGGAAATATGATTCCAGTTCACGAAAGCAGAGAAACTCACAGGGTGGTCAGGGACGGACAGAGGCAGGAAACAGGTTTACGAGAGCATAACTGGAAGTTAAAGACAGATGAATCACAAGATATCGGTATTTCTTCAGCCTCAGTGTAGTAAGGAAGTGGAACGTCCTAGACGAGGAGGT
>NC_091379.1:11486319-11521319 GCF_038502225.1 Cherax quadricarinatus
CTAGCCAACCAGCCAGGGAGCCACCCATCTAGCCAACCATCCAGGGAGCCACCCATCTAGCCAACCAGCCAGGGAGCCAGCCATCTAGCCAACCAGCCAGGGAGCCAGCCATCTAGCCAACCAGCCAGGGAGCCAGCCATCTAGCCAACCAGCCAGGGAGCCAGCCATCTAGCCAACCAGCCAGGGAGCCAGCCATCTAGCCAACCAGCCAGGGAGCCAGATATCTAGCCAACCAGCCAGGGAGCCAGCCATCTAGCCAACCAGCTAGGGAGCCAACCATTTAGCCAACCAGCCAGGGAGCCAGCCATCTAGCCAACCAGTCAGGGAGCCAGCCATCTAGCCAACCAGTCAGGGAGCCAGCCATCTAGCCAACCAGCCAGGCCAACCAGACAGCCAGCCATCTAGCCAACCAGCCAGGGAGCCAGCCATCTAGCCAACCAGCCAGGGAGCCAGCCATCTAGCCAACCAGCCAGGGAGCCAGCCATCTAGCCAACCAGCCAGGGAGCCAGCCATCTAGCCAACCAGACAGAGCCAGCCATCTAGCCAACCAGACAGAGAGCCAGCCATCTAGCCAACCAGCCAGAGAGCCAGCCATCTAGCCAACCAGACAGAGAGCCAGCCATCTAGCCAACCAGCCAGAGAGCCAGCCATCTAGCCAACCAGCTAGAGAGCCAGCCATCTAGCCAACCAGTCAGAGAGCCAGCCATCTAGCCAACCAGCCAGAGAGCCAGCCATCTAGCCAACCAGCCAGAGAGCCAGCCTTCTAGCCAACCAGACAGAGAGCCAGCCATCTAGCCAACCAGACAGAGCCAGCCTTCTAGCCAACAAGCCCTCTAGCCCACCAGACAGAGCCAGCCTTCTAGCCAACAAGCCAGAGAGCCAGCCATCTAGCCAACCAGACAGAGAGCCAGCCATCTAGCCAACCAGCCAGAGAGCCAGCCATCTAGCCAACCAGACAGAGAGCCAGCCATCTAGCCAACCAGACAGAGCCAGCCATCTAGCCAACCAGACAGAGAGCCAGCCATCTAGCCAACCAGCCAGCCAGGACATCAACATGTCATGAAAATAACCTAACTCAATCTCTCCGTACATTAAGTCGTAATGATATATCACAAACACCAATAATAAGATAACGACTGAGAGAAAAAACTTTCACAGTTAATATTTACGTCACGATATTAGAAGATCCTTATTTTTGTGAAATACATTAAAATTAATTTATTTTTTTTTATTATATTAACACATCGGCCGTCTCCCACCAAGGCAGGGTGGCCCGAAAAAGAAAAACTTTCACCATCATTCACTCCATCACTGTCTTGCCAGAAGGGTGCTTTACACTACAGTTTTTAAACTGCAACATTAACACCCCTCCTTCAGAGTGCAGACACTGTACTTCCCATCTCCAGGACTCAAGTCCGGCCTGCTGGTTTCCCTGAATCCCTTTCCAGACTGTTCCACTTCCTGACAACCCTGTGACTCAAGAAATACTTCCTAACATCCCTGTGGTTCATCCGAGTCTTCAACTTCAAACTGTGACCCCTTGTTGCTGTGTCCCATCTCTGGAACATCCTGTCCCTGTCCACCTTGTCTATTCCTCTCAGTATTTCATATGTCGTTATCATATCTCCCCTATCTCTCCTGTCTTCCAGTGTCGTCAGGTTGATTTCCCTTAACCTCTCCTCGTAGGACATGTCCCTTAGCTCCGGGACTAGTCTTGATGCAAACCTTAATACTTTCTCTAGTTTCCTTACATGGTTGGCTAGGTGAGGGTTCCAAACTGGCCTGTATACTTCAGTATAGGCCTAATGTACACAGTGTACAGGGTCCTGAATCACTCCTTATTAAGATGTCGGAATGCTGTTCTCAGGTTTGCCAATCGCCCGTATGCTGCCGCAGTTATTTGGTTGATGTGCGCCTCAGGAGATGTGCTCGGTGTTATACTCACCTCAAGATCCCTTTCCTTGAGTGAGGTTTGTAGTCTCTGGCCTCCTAGACTGTATTCCGTCTGTGGTCTTCTTTGCCCTTCCCCAATCTTCATGACTTTGCACTTGGTGGGGTTGAACTCCAGGAGCCAGTTGCTGGACCAGGTCTGCAGCCTGTCCAGATCCCTCTGTAGTTCTGCCTGGTCTTCGTCCGACAGAATTCTTGTCATCAACTTCACGTCATCTGCAAATAGACACACTTCGGAGTTTATTCCTTCCGTCATGTCGTTCACAAATACAAGAAACAGTGCGTGCGTGTGTTTGTGTTAGTTACCATTTTGTCCTAGGCACATGTCTATTAGACACTAGGCCTGTTGTGTGTGTAGGTGTGTGTGTCTGTGTGTGTGTAGGTGTGTAGGTGTGTGTGTAGGTGTGTGTGTGTGTGTGTGTGTGTGTAGGTGTGTGTGTGTGTGTGTGTAGGTGTGTGTGTGTGTGTGTGTGTGTGTGTGTGTGTGTGTGTGTGTGTGTGTATGTGTGTGTGTGTAGGTGTGTGTGTGTGTGTGTGTGTGTGTGTGTGTGTGTGTGTGTGTGTGTGTGTGTGTGTGTGTGTGTGTGTGTGTGGGTGTGTGTGTGTGTGTGTGTGTGCGTGTTTGTGTGTGTGTGTGTGTGTAGGTGTGTATGTGTATGTGTGTGTGTGTCGGTGTGTGTGTGTAGGTGTGTGTGTGTGTAGGTGTGTGTGTGTAGGTGTGTGTGTGTGTGTGTGTGTGTGTGTGTGTGTGTGTACTCACCTATTTGTACTCACCTATTTGTGGTTGCAGGGGTCGAGTCACAGCTCCTGGCCCCGCCTCTTCGCTGATTGCTACTAGGTCCTCTCTCTCCCTGCCCCATGAGCTCTATCATACCTCGCCTTAAAACTATGTATGGTTCCCGCCTCCACTATGTCACTTTCTAGGCTATTCCACGGCCTGACTACTCTATGACTGAAGAAATACTTCCTAACATCCCTTTGATTCATCTGAGTCTTCAACTTCCAATTGTGACCTCTTGTGTCTGTGTCCCTTCTCTGGAACATCCCGTCTTTGTCCACCTTGTCTATTCCGCGCAGTATTTTATATGTCGTTATCATGTCTCCCCTGACCCTCCTGTCCTCCAGTGTCGTCAGGCCGATTTCCCTCAACCTTTCTTCGTAGGACAATCCCCGTAGCTCTGGGACTAGTCTTGTTGCAAACCTTTGCACTTTCTCTAATTTCTTGACGTACTTGACTAGGTGTGGGTTCCAAACTGGTGCTGCATACTCAAGTATGGGCCTAACATACACGGTGTACAGGGTCCTGAATGATTCCTTATTAAGATGTCGGAATGCTGTTCTGAGGTTTGCTAGGCGCCCATATGCTGCACCAGTTATTTGGTTGATGTGCGCTTCAGGAGATGTGCCTGGTGTTATACTCACCCCAAGATCTTTTTCCTTGAGTGAGGTTTGTAGTCTCTGACCCCCTAGACTGTACTCCGTCTGCGGCCTTCTGACTTTGCACTTGGTGGGATTGAACTCCAGGAGCCAATTGCTGGACCAGGTCTGCAGCCTGTCCAGATCCCTTTGTAGTTCTGCCTGGTCTTCGATCGAGTGAATTCTTCTCATCAACTTCACGTCATCTGCAAACAGGGACACCTCAGAGTCTATTCCTTGTGTGTGTAGGTGTGTGTGTGTAGGTGTGTGTGTGTAGGTGTGTGTGTGTAGGTGTACTCACCTAGTTGTACTCACCTAGTTGAGGTTGCGGGGGTCGAGTCCGAGCTCCTGGCCCCGCCTCTTCATTGATCGCTACTAGGTCACTCTCCCCGAGCCGTGAGCTTTATCATACCTCTGCTTAAAGCTATGTATGGATCCTGCCTTCACTACATCGCTTCCCAAACTATTCCACTTACTGACTACTCTGTGGCTGAAGAAATACTTCCTAACATGCCTGTGATTCATCTGTGTCTTCAGCTTCCAACTGTGTCCCCTCATGTCCCCCCTATCTCTCCTGTCCTCCAGTGTCGTCAGGTGTGTGTGTGTAGGTGTGTGTGTAGGTGTGTGTGTGTAGGTGTGTGTGTGTAGGTGTGTGTGTGTGTAGGTGTAGGTGTGTGTGTGTGTGTGTGTGTGTGTGTGTGTGTGTGTATGTATGTATGTATGTATGTATGTGAGTGTGAACACCTCTACATACGAACGCATAAATATTAAAGAAAAATCAACTTTTACCCTGACTATTTCGTGTGGTATTCTCTCAGAGCAGGAGGATTAACACATTTTGGTAGCTTCACAGCCCACAGTATAAATAATTGCTCTTGGCGAGGCTGTGCCACCTGGGACCAGCTGCCTTTGATGTGTCTTGTGCCGCAAAGCGAGCACAAACATTGCACTTTCCTTGTACCTTACCTAAGGTTTGAGTATATTTTCAGTACTGTTTTTAAAAGTGAAGTTAAAGTCGTGTTTTTTGGCGAATGTTTTTTTATTATTATGCAGTAAAAAAAATTTTTTTGGGTTGTATTATATAAGGTATATATTTTGAACTGTAGTAAAGAAATAAAATAATATTTTAAATTGTTTTAATGGTTTTTTTTTCAGTAGATGTAGATTAATGGTGTTACTTAAGGGTGAGTTGAAGAAGACTTTCTGAATTGCAAAAGACACACACACACTCATTAGCAATCAGTGAAGAGGCGAGGCCAGGAGCTATGACTCGACCCGTGCAATTACAATTAGGTGAGTACACACACACACACACACACACACACACACACACACACATAAGAACATAAGAACATAAGAAAGGAGGAACACTGCAGCAGGCCTGTTGGCCCATACAAGGCAGGTCCTTTACAATTCATCCCACTAACAAAACATTTGACCAATCCAATTTTCAATGCTACCCAAGAAATAAGCTCTGATGTGCAAGTCCCACTCAAATCCAACCCCTCCCACTCATGTATTTATCCAACCTAAATTTGAAACTACCCAATAACCCTCAATAACCCAACTAGGTAGACTGTTCCACTCATCAGCTACCCTATTTCCAAACCAATACTTTCCTGTGTCCTTTTTAAATCTAAACTTATCTAAACTTCAGTTCGAGTTAATGAACCAATCATGGTATGCCTGGCGATATCCTTATCGCCATACTTAAGTCTCCCAACCCTAGATGTAGATTTCATTACCTCGTAGATGAATCACATCCCGTGATGGAGTGATAGTAGGACGCTGTGAGATTTGAAGAGCACTTTGACCTGGAAGATTACTCAGCACTATGGCCAGTAAAATAATACAGTAAAACGTGCATGAACACCCAAGGTAAAACAAATATATGTACTATTGGCACAAAAAACATCACACCAAGATAAAACAACCTATATCACTTAATAACTCATTAAGTGCCAATGTAAAATAACAAAGTAGCTAGCTAGCTATTGTTCCCTCAACTGCAATATACCAAATTTTGAGTGAAGAACAGAAACATTCACGAACACCTAACATAACATTCATAAGGAAATGGTATGGTGATACCAACAAGATGTGGAAAAAGACACCTATGTACAGCCCAGGACACCCATTAAAGGAAACGTTTCGCCACGAGTGGCTTCTTCAGTCCTAATACGAGTGGCTTCTTCACACAAGGTGGACAAAGACAGGATGTTCCAGGGATTGGACACAGTAACAAGGGGACACAGTTGGAAGATGAAGACACAGATGAATCACAGGGATGTTAGGAAGTATTTCTTCAGCCACAGAGTAGTCAGTAAGTGGAATAGTTTGGGAAGCGATGTAGTGGAGGCAGGATCCATACATAGCTTTAAGCAGAGGTATGATAAAGCTCACGGCTCAGGGAGAGTGACCTAGTAGCGACCAGTGAAGAGGCGGGGCCAGGAGCTCGGACTCGACCCCCGCAACCTCAACTAGGTGAGTACAACTAGGTGAGTACAACTAGGTGAGTACAACTAGGTGAGTACAACTAGGTGAGTACAACTAGGTGAGTACAACTAGGTGAGTACACACATGACATGACGGAGAGATATGAGAGAGAGATAGAGACAGACACAGAATTACACTGAAAGTGAATCAAATGTGAGGCTTCATATTGTTTTGAAATACCTCTCTCTCTCTCTCTCTCTCTCTCTCTCTCTCTCTCTCTCTCTCTGTCTCTGTCTCTCTCTGTCTCTGTCTCTCTGTCTCTCTGTCTCTCTGTCTCTCTGTCTCTCTGTCTCTCTGTCTCTCTGTCTCTCTGTCTCTCTGTCTCTCTGTCTCTCTGTCTCTCTGTCTCTCTGTCTCTCTGTCTCTCTGTCTCTCTGTCTCTCTGTCTCTCTGTCTCTCTGTCTCTCTCTCGTCTAAAAACACAAGAGAATTTATCCCGAGTTTTTTTTACTTTGACATTGTAAGACGTAAACATGGGAGAGCGCTTTACCCGTCAGGGTGATACAGCACATATGGCGCCGGTTGTCAAGTGATTTTAATTGGAGAAAGCGAATAACTACTTCAGTTTTTTTGTATCAAGAGCCCTTTAAAAGTAATAAGGCGCATTTCTTGAGAGACAAAGTCAACCTAAGCGATTCAAGAAAAATATCCGTCAAGGAACTGTCCACAAAGCCACTTATTTCGACAGAAATTCATGTAAAACTCCATTGTTTTATATATAATAAAACCAAAGGTTCTCTCCCTCTTCATTCCCTAGTTACGGCTGTAAATAAATATTTCGCGGTTTATAAGACGCGGCTGGTAAGACTTGACTTAATTTCAATGGTTCGCCATCGGACATAACTGGGAGAAACCATACCACGGGTGGTGATAGAACCCGCGGTCAGAGAGTCTCAAAACTCCAGACCGTCGCGTTAGCCACTGGACCAGCTAGCCACAATAAGATTCGTCCAGCTAGGTATATTTCTACACTATAGTTGGACGAATCTTATTGTAACTAGCTGGTCCAGTGGCTAACGCGACGGTCTGGCGTTTTGAGACTCTCTGATCGCGGGTTCTATCCCCGCCCGTGGTATGGTTTGTCTGCAATCGTGTCATTACGATTTCGTGAGTCATAATAACTGGGAGAGCTAGAACCCATCCCACACCCCAAACTTATAGCTCCCGTCACTGACCTTCGGTTTACAGGACGCAGACTGGTTTTTGTTATGGATAAAATGCGTCTAATAAGCCGCAAAATACGATAATTTATCTCCTAACTTTGCCACCTAGTGGAAAGGACGGTGAAAACCCTCGGGAGGGGCGAGTTGTATAGACAATTTTTCTTATATCTGCTGGCCAGGTTTACCTACATGGCAGTAAACTTTTTGCTTGAGGTAGACTATTGTATACCACATACCACGTACTACCAAATTCTTTACCCTTACTATTCCTGTTTACTTAAAATAAAATATGTACCTGGGTGTTAGTCGACTGTTGATTGTCGTATTTTAGGCTAGCGAAATGAACAGGAAAATCTGTTTTCCCTGTTTAACTAGCAGTAAATAGGAACCTGTTGAAGTGTGAGTAAGTTAACATTTATGAAGGGATTCAGTGAAACTGGTTAGCCGGGCTTGAGTCCTGGAGGTGGATGGTACAGTTCCTGCACTCTGAGGGAGGGGTGGAGATATGTTGCAGTTTGTGAACAGTAGTATCGGCACGCCTTTGGTAAGACAGTGACGGAGTGACGATCAAAGTGTTTCTTTTTCTCGGGTCACCCTGCCTCGGTGGGAAACGGCCGACGTGTTAAAAAAAAAGTCGACTGTTGTGGGTCACATGTTGGTGAGTAGCAGCATATACATGGTGTTTCAAATAGATGGACCTAATTTCAAAGCATTCTGATTTGAAATTGGCTCCAAAATATTGAAAAATATTCCACTACTAGCTAGATTTCGAAATAAAACAATCCTTAGTCTCTAAATTAAATTATATAAAAACCCAGAACGCTTACATCCGTACAAATCGTTTTCAACTTTTCGCAAGAACGGGTTCATTCCTTTTAACTAGAGAATGCAGTCTCTCTCCCCACTGCTGTAGGCAGAGGAGGCTGGCCAGGCCAGTGCATGCCTCGGGCAGATGCAAAAAGCTGCAAGTTTCCTGAACGTGCAGCCAAAATATATATATAAAAAATATCGTGATCCATATTCACGAGTATATTCCAGGCGGAAGCTGCCCAGTAGATGCAAAAAATGGAATTGAAAAATATGGTGAAGACAGCTGTATTTTTATTATTTATGTAGTAATTTATTTTCGATTGCTGGGTGAAAAAAAAATATATACGTAAATCAGTTGACAGTTTATTATAGATGAATTAGTACGTAAAGAAATTTGAAAACATTACGAGAACACACACACACACACACACACTGGAGAGATAAGTAGTGAAGGCAGGATTCATACATAGCTTTAAGAACAGAAACAGTGCTCTACCCCTGATTGACTGTGTGTGTGTGTGTGTGTGTGTGTGTGTGTGTGTGTGTGTGTGTGTGTGTGTGTGTGTGTGTGTGTGTGTGTGTGTGTGTGTGTGTGTGCGTGCGCGCGCGCGTTGCAAAAACTGTTTCACCTGAGACATTGGAAAATAAACCTTGTCTTTCAAATATTTCACCTAACTCAGCTGAGGTAGATAACATGCTTAGAATACACAATTTTTTCTCAAGACTACAACAACACTGTTTTACTGGCAAAGGCAGGTGGTTCTCTAGGTTCGTGGTATCCTTCACTATATTACTGCTTGACACCTTCACGAATCTGAGTGCAGATTCCCTCTATGATTCTAAGATGAAACTATCCCAGACTGCATCGTTTCTGGTATTCGTAAAGGTGGTAGCATCTCCCTTTTCAGTTCCAGTGTATCGGACGTACGTGTTTTTTGTTTACAGGTTGTCTAGAGCGGCACGGTGAATATCTGGGCGCTTCTAGGTGCCATCATGTCTGCTTAAATGGTCTTTTCTTACTGATAGACAACAGGCTATGTAGAGTGTTTACCTGATGACATGGCGACCTAATCATGTCGTGATTTGTTTTCCTGACGTAGGGTAGATGAGTCCAAGGGCACTAAAACTAGTCTGTTAAGGGCCAGTCGTAGATGCACCTGTGTTCGGTGAGAATGGGGTCACTTAGACGAAGGGCCACACAAATGTGAATGTCCTGAGGGCCGAGATAAGTGCCCGAGGAGGAATTATGAATAACAAATAGAAAATCCCAAGCATATGCTGCGCTTATAGCCTGGACACGAGCCTTTTTCTTTCCACAAGCACTGTTGAGCAAAGCCTGGGCGATTTTCCCCACAATGAGGCTGACCCAATTGAACTGTTTATGGTCTTTAGAAGGAGCTGGTCTGCTTTAAGAGTCTGCAAGGCTATCCCACTGCCCTGCTCCTTCGATAAACTTTGGATCTTGATCTTCAACAGAACCTATCAAGCGCTCCACTAGTTCCCTGGATGCAATACACGAAGATAGGAGCGCAGGTATTGCTATCTGTGTTGCCTTGCCAATTCCTATTTTCCTCAGTTCATATATATTATATATACATATATATACAGTATATATATACACATATATGCATACATATATATACAGTATATATACACATAAATATACATTATATATATACATATATATATATGTGTGTGTGTGTGTGTGTGTGTGTGTGTGTGTGTGTGTGTGTGTGTGTGTGTGTGTGTGTGTGTGTGTGTGTGTGTGTGTGTGTAAAATTGGTTAATTAGCAAGACCTCATTTAAAATTAAGTCCTTCCTAAATTTTCTCTTATACGTTTAAAGATACATATATTTTTCATTTATATTAATGTAAAAATTAATAATTTTGTACCAAAACCTTGGAAAACTTACTTAACCTTATTATAACACGCGAAATTTAATTTAGCTTAGGCAAACTAAATATATTTTAGATAAGTTTACAAAAATAATCAACGAACACAATGAAAAATATATTTTTTTTCGTTAGGTTCAGAATGATTTTTCAAAAATTATTGAATATACAAAATTTCGCTTGCCTTATTCAGCAAAGAGAGCGTTGCTATTTAAGCCAAAATCGAAAGCTTTACCTACTCGGCACGATATATAGATATAAATATATATATATATAAATATATATATATAAATATATATTATATATATATATATATATATATATATATATATATATATATATATATATATATATATACACATACATACAGTGGAACCTCAAAAATCGAACTGCTCCCAACACAACCAATTATGTAAGTGTATTTTTGTAAATATATATATAAATATATATATATAAATATATATTATATATATATATATATAAGGTAAAAATCTCGAACTAAGATTAAAACAACATAAATATAGCATTAGAACTGGACAAGATTCCAATGCTCTATTTATTCATGTAAGAGATTTTAACCATCCAATTGATTTTCAAAAAGTTGAGAAAGTAGTATCAAGCAAGTCCATGGTCGACAGGAATATAATTGAATCTTGTTTCATAAAAAGCAGTTTTGACAATAATACATGTTATTAGGGCAATAAATGCATTCCCAAGGGATGACAACCTCGTCCGTCTCCCCCCTAGGGCGACAAACACCCGCCGGGCAAATGCCAACAACAGGACACCCGACACCTCAAAAATCAGAGCCCAAATTAGCAAAAAAATAGAAGAGGGTAATACTATTGAAGCTTTGAGACTTATAACCAGTGAGGATACCATCGCTCCCAAGGACGTCAGCACGGCGCAAGCTCTGAAGGACAAACATCCACCCATGGCTCCCAGTACCAACATTGACCTCCCTGACATTGCAGCAGGCGAAGAACATCTAACCTTACAGGATGCTGATGTGTATACAGCTGCTATGTCATTTCCACAGGATTCAGCAGGAGGTTTCACCGGTTTAAGGCCTCAACACTTAAAACAAATACTCAATCCAGCACTTGGTGAGGTTTCAGAGAGGCTGCTGTCTGAACTCGCCAAATTTTCCAACCTGTGCCTGGCTGGCGGTGTCCCAGAGGCCATCAGACCCTTTTTCTTTGGTGCCTCATTGTGTGCCCTCCGGAAAAAGGATGGCGGAATCAGGCCCATTGCAGTGGGTAACACCCTTCGGCGCCTAGTCGTCAAGGCTGCAGTAAGAAGGGTGAGTCAAGAGCCTGCTGCAATGCTGAAACCAACTCAGCTCGGTTTCGGCGTTCAACAGGGCTGTGAAGCAGCTGCCCATGCAGCACGAGTATATATCAAAAACATGTCCTATGAAAAAGCCTTGGTCAAATTGGACTTTGCCAATGCTTTCAACTCAGTCAGAAGGGATGCTGCTCTCCAAGCAGTTTATAGAAACTTCCCTTCCCTTTACCCCTTCATAGAATCGTGTTATAGTGTGACTTCCAAACTATTGTTTGGGGACCATGAAATTGACTCATGTGAGGGCGTGCAACAGGGGGACCCTCTCGCCCCCTTTCTATTTTGTTTGGTCATCAAGGAAGTCACGGAGGCACTCTCCAGCGAGCTCAATATCTGGTTCCTGGACAACGGTACCCTGGCTGGCACAACAGAATCTCTCCTAGAGAACATCAGTAAAATTAAAGACATGGGAGAAAGCCTGGGCCTTTCTTTAAACCCCACCAAATGTGAAATAGTTTCTACCAATCAACAGATGATCCAGAATATAAGTGCCGTTTTACCAGGAGCACGAGCCATTGATCCAGCCAATAGCACTCTCCTCGGTGCTCCTCTTGGGTCCAATGCCATCGATCTGATCCTAGGAAAAAAAGTCTCAGACCTCCAGACGATGGAAAGCAGGATGAAAGACACTGACACACACGATGCCTTCTACCTACTCACCAGGTGCCTGTCAATCCCAAAACTTACCTATTTTCTGAGATGCTCCCCAGCCTTCAGCAGTCCAAAACTCAAGGAATATGACTCTCTCCTGAAGGCCATGCTAGAGAGTGTATTGAATCTTTCCCTTGACGATGGACAGTGGTTGCAAGCCTCACTTCCGGTCAGGCTTGGAGGGCTAGGAGTACGCAGATCCTCCCAGATTGCTCTACCAGCTTTCCTATCCTCTTCCATTGCATCAAACGAGTTGATAAGACAAATTCTTCCTGACACCCTCAGTGACTCAGCAGGAATAGAAGACCCTAGCTATGCCAGTGCCATCACCGAAAGGGAGACTCTTGCTGCTCCAGCACCAAACCCTAGTGCAGCACTGGCTCACAAACAGTCAAGCTGGAATGGCCCAACTGCTGAAAAGGTGCTTGCCAACATGCTCAGGGCTGCAATATCAGATAGGGAGATTGCCAGTCTCCAAGCTGTGAGTGCACATCACTCCGGGGACTTCCTCAAAACAGTTCCCATATCGGCAGTGGGAGCTAATGATTGGTCTGGACTAATAAAAACACACAAACCAGCGAATCCAGTCAGACCAATCATTAGCTCCATAGGGTCAGTTTCATATAAATTATCCAAATGACATGTTGATATTTTGAGCCCTATTGTTGGCGAAATTTCTAACTTTAATGTTAAAAACAACATAGACCAAGTTGATAAATTAAACTCCTTGACTGACTTAAATGATTTTAACATGGTTAGTTTTGATGTTACTTCCTTGTTTACGAAAGTTCCTGTTGATGATTTATTAAGTTTCTTATCTGAAGAACTCGTTAACTATGATTTACCATTTCCAGTTCCTACTATCATTAAACTTATTAAACTTTGCATTGTTGATGCAAAATTTGTATTTAATGATAAGTTTTACACTCAGAAGTTTGGTATGGCAATGGGAAATCCTCTTTCACCTGTTCTTAGTAACCTATACATGGAATTTTTTGAAACAAGGTTTCTTAACACAATCCTCCCTAACAGAGCTAAATGGTTCAGATATGTTGATGATATTTTGTGTCTTATGCCCAAAAATGTAGATATACACCATTTCCTTGAAAAATTAAATAGCTTAGCCCATTCTAGAAACTTTACTGTTGAGTTTGAAGAAAATAACTCCTTGCCTTTTCTAGATGTTTTAATTATTAAGGGTAATAATGAATTCAAATTTAAAATTTACAGAAAACCTATAAGTAACTGTTCCTATGTCCACTATTATTCTTCGCATCAAGATAGAGTTAAACTGTCTGTTTTCTCATCAATGTTTTTGAGAGCTTTACGAATTTGTAGTCCTGAGTTCATAGATGAGGAAATATCCAAAATTTATGAAATAGGTAATGATTTAAAATACCCAAGAAATGTAATTGATATATCTTTTAAAGTTGGTAGAAATACTTTTTACAATCCTAAAAGGGACAACCAGCCTTATTCAACTAAAAATATGTTGGTTCTCCCTTACCATGAAAACTTGGTTGATATGCCTTCTCTTCTTAAGACTTTTAATATTAAAGTTGTATTCAAAAATCTTGATACAGTAAAAAAACTTTACATACTTGTTTGGACTCAAAAGTCCGCACCTTACTGCCGACTATAGGTTGATTACAAACTCCTTGCGACTCAAGAACTGCGCAGTCCCCTGTACAAGAAATTCGTAACCTACCTTGCTCTTGTAGCGTGAGCTATGGTGTTCTTCACACCTTCGACAGATGTCGGTGACTTGATAGAAGCTGAAGTGTCCTTGGATGTCCACGTCTTCCATAGTCTAGGAATACGCACACTGGTACACTATGTTCCACAAGATTTGTCTTTATTGTTCACAATCTTATCACTACAGAAGCTGATCACACTTCTCTGTAATTGTTTATTGTGTTTTATGAGACACTTTGTTCACACTAACGCACAGATCGTTCTTTGTTGGTTATCTTGGCGTCAGTGTCACTCTCAGTAGAGTCAAAAGTAATCTAAAGACGCCACAGCACCCCACGCCGTCACTGCCCCTTGCACAAAGGAAAAGCTGACATAGTACTTATGCTTCCTTGCCACTTCCCCGATGAAGCAAAGCAGAATGTTTGATTCTTGCTGTCTTAAGCATAGACAACAATGTACACTATCTTTACTATGGTAATAAAGTGGGAGCAGGATTTTCCTTAATTGTCCTGCTAAGGCAAGAGATGAACTGTCTCTTATTAAAATACACTCTGCAACACTGGACTGCAAGGAGCCGCGGTCGCTTGACCACGTCGCATACTTGTACTGCATCTGCGATCAATTACTCACTGTAGCAGTAAACAAGACGCTTGCCCCTTCTGAGAGGGCTGGGCCCCTCAGGGCTGAAAGGGCTGAAGGGGCTGATACCCCCGGCCTGGAGAAAATTTCTCCACAATTGTGGCATCAAATCTGAAACATTCCTGGTGGGTCTGTTGTAATTAAGGTTTTAACATGTTTTAAGGGTGTATTTCCCATTTTCTTTTTGTATAAGGAAAATAATTATGTTTTGATTTTGCGTTTTTTCGGAGTATCTTTATAGTATTACCCTACGATTGGTGCTGTTTTTAATTCTTTTGTTTTGGTTAAGGCCTTGTGAAGGTTTTGTTAGATTTAGTTACAAAATATCGGCATCAACTAATTTTGATATTTCAGTCGAGAAAATTGGTATGTTATTTTTCGTACGTGACTCACGAAATCGTAATGACACGGGTGGGGTTAGAACCCGCGATCAGAGAGTCACAAAACTCCAAACCGACGCGTTAGCCACTTGGCGAAGTGGCTAACGCGTCGGTTTGGAGTTTTGTGACTCTCTGATCGCGGGTTCTAACCCCACTCGTTGTATGGTTTGTACTTTTAATTCTTAACGTCTTAGGGCTACAGATTTTTAATTATCTTAGTATCAGAAATCACGAAACAATGACACAAAAGCAAACAAATCAAGGCAATGGTGGGATCAGAACCCATGGCAAGTGAATAGTAAAACTCCAAGACAGTGCGTAAGCCACTGGACCAGCTGGCTGCAGTAATATTCATTCAACTAAGTATATTATACAGCATAGGAAGGTTAGCATGGGCCACCACTGTGACCACAAATGTACCTTTTTTACAGATGAATCTCTCGCCAGCGTAGCCGTGACGAACTCTAGCTCAAGTCCCCTCAAAGCCGTCATTATGACTGGGTCACCCGGCTCAGTGGTTTACGCACTGGCCAGGAGTTGTACGACTCACCATGGTTCTAAACCCACCCATACCATGCTTTATCTTTGTATGATGTTTCGCTCTGTGTTCCTAATTACCTGGGTAGAATTTCAAGTGAAATAATATACACCTTTTTAATTAAGTTTTCTGGACTGCAAACTGGAGGTCAAGATATGATTTGTTAGGATTTTTTAACTTGGAGGGTTAGCTATCCAGAATAACCAGGAAAGTCAGCGTGACATCAAGGACTATCTGTTTTATTTCCACTGGAGTCCTTTAGTCTTGTCCCCCCAGGATGCGACCCACACCAGTCGCTTAACACCCAGGAACCTACTTACTGATACGTGAATAGGAACAGCAAGGAAATAAGCCCAGTATTTCCACCAGTGAGGGGGATCGAACTACGGACACTCAGTGTGTGAGGCGATAGCGTTGCAACCAGGCCACGGGACACCATTCCAGTCCACCACTTTACCCCTGGACGCTTAAGGCTACAATAAGATCCACAACTATACAGTTGGAATATCATTGCGTGTAAGGTGTCTAACTCTTCCCCGTGAAGGTCACACAGTGCCCTGGAAACACGACGCTGTGTGACCTTTACGGGGAAAGAAGGTAATGAATAGGTCCAATTTCTATACCCAAGAGGCCTTCATCAGCACCAAAGGCACACCTTCCTTGAAGGGACAATCACCCTAAAAACGGTGAGGCGGCCATGGAGGTCCCTGGTGTTGTGCTTAAAAGCCTGGAAAGCTAGAAGAGTCATTATCCTCTTTATGTGGCAGCAGGAGTGTGTGTGGGGGAGACTGTCTCATTATCATTCTCCAGGACCCACTTACCTAAAATATTCACCCACTTGATGGATTCTTCTCACCATGGCCTCCGCTAATGTTGTATTGATGACCCATGGCCTCTACTAATGTTGTATCGATGGCCCATGGCTTCTAACTCCTGACGTGACGAACGGCTTTTGTTTAATGGTGACCCATGGTCCCTAGCTCTTGTTAGGACTCTCTGCTTCTGCTAATTTAATAGTGACCCATGGCGTCTAGCCCCTAGTTCATTAATAATGCCTGGCCTCCAACCTGGCTTCCATAATGTTAAATGAAGACCCATGATCTCCGGACCCTGGAATGATCTACAGCCTTCCATAATGTGTTGATGGCCGACGGCCTCCAGCACCTGGTATGACGCAGTGTTGCATTGATGGCCCATGGCCTCAAGTGCCTTGTATGGCCCTCAGCTTCCCCTAATGTTATATTGATGGGCCATATCCCTAAGCCCATATTGTGACCCATACCCTCTGTTAATGGTGCATTGATGATCCATGTGACATCAATCGTGTGATGTCCGGATATCAGAGAGAGGACTGAGGCTCAACTGCAAGCAGGTTAAGTGTATGACGTCATTCCTTATTCAAGATAACACTCTCATAATGTTTTGTTGGTATTATAATAATCATTTAGAGGCACTAACCTACACGGGCTATACATCACTTGGGGAATGGTAGGTAATCAGATTTGATCGAAAGAAGTGGAGGATAGAAGGAAGGGAAGGATGGAAGGAAGGGAAGGATAGAAGGTAGGAAGGGAAGGACAGAAGGGAAGGACAGAAGGAAGGGAAGGACAGAAGAAGGAAGGATAGAAGAAGGAAGGATAGAAGGAAGGGAAGGATGGAAGACCGAAGGGAAGGATAGAAGACGGATGGGAATGATAGAAGACGGAAGGGAAGGATAGAAGACGGAAGGGAAGGATAGAAGACGGAAGGGAAGGATAGAAGACGGAAGGGAAGGATAGAAGAAGGGAAGGGAAGGATAGAAGAAGGGAAGGATAGAAGAAGGGAAGGATAGAAGAAAGAAGGGAAAGACAGAAAGAAGGGAAGGATAGAAGAAGGGAAGGACAGAAGAAAGAAGGGAAGGATAGAAGAAGCGAAGGACAGAAGAAAGAAGGGAAGGATAGAAGAAGCGAAGGACAGAAGAAAGAAGGGAAGGATAGAAGAAGGGAAGGGAAGGATAGAAGAAGGGAAGGATAGAAGAAAGAAGGGAAAGACAGAAAGAAGGGAAGGATAGAAGAAGGGAAGGACAGAAGAAAGAAGGGAAGGATAGAAGAAGCGAAGGACAGAAGAAAGAAGGGAAGGATAGAAGAAGCGAAGGACAGAAGAAAGAAGGGAAGGATAGAAGAAGCGAAGGACAGAAGAAAGAAGGGAAGGATAGAAGAAGCGAAGGACAGAAGAAAGAAGGGAAGGATAGAAGAAGCGAAGGACAGAAGAAAGAAGGGAAGGATAGAAGAAGGGAAGGACAGAAGAAAGAAGAGAAGGATAGAAGAAGGGAAGGACAGAAGAAAGAAGGGAAGGATAGAAGAAGCGAAGGACAGAAGAAAGAAGGGAAGGATAGAAGAAGGGAAGGACAGAAGAAAGAAGAGAAGGATAGAAGAAGGGAAGGACAGAAGAAAGAAGGGAAGGATAGAAGAAGGAAGGGAAAGATAGAAGAAGGAAGCAAAGGATAGAGTCTTCTGTTTATATCAAAGGCCTTGAATTGTTAATATCTCTAGTAAGGCTGATGCATGCAGGGGATGAGATGAAAAGCTGTAAGCCTTCTCCCTGAAAGCTGGCTGCCTTGGATCAAAGTCTAGCGCAAGCTGGACTCCAAGGTATTGTCCAGTGTGGGTAGATTGGTAAAGCACTGCGTACCTTGTTCCAAGGCTCGTAGGTTCGAGTCTCCTTCAGCCAGAGATCAGTGTTTGTGTGTGTATATGTATATATATATATATCTCCATCTCCACGACTATGGTGCTCTTCGCACCTACTCCTAGGTTGAGGGATTGATTACCTCATCTTCTGTATATAGTCCTACTGTCTTCAAGCTATGACCTAGAATTTGTATTGATAAAGCCACTGGATGGCGAAACGTCTACAATAAAGATACCCAGATGTTGCACATGTCTTAATTTCATATATATATATATATATATATATATATATATATATATATATATGGGAGATGCTAAGTGAATGTATAGGAGCCTTTGAACCAAGTGAGAGAGTAATTGTGGTAGGGGACCTGAATGCTAAAGTAGGAGAAACTTTTAGAGAGGGTGTGTAGGTAAGTTTGGGGTGCCAGGTGTAAATGATAATGGGAGCCCTTTGATTGAACTTTGTACAGAAAGGGGTTTAGTTATAGGTAATACATATTTTAAGAAAAAGAGGATAAATAAGTATACAAGATATGATGTAGGGCGAAATGACAGTAGTTTGTTGGATTATGTATTAGTAGATAAAAGACTATTGAGTAGACTTCAGGATGTACATGTTTATAGAGGGGCCACAGATATATCAGAACACTTTCTAGTTGTAGCTACACTGAGAGTAAAAGGTAGATGGGATACAAGGAGAATAGAAGCATCAGGGAAGAGAGAGGTGAAGGTTTATAAACTAAAAGAGGAGGCAGTTAGAGTAAGATATAAACAGCTATTGGAGGATAGATGGGCTAATGAGAGGATAGGCAATGGGGTCGAAGAGGTATGGGGGTAGGTTTAAAAATGGAGTGTTAGTGTGTTCAGCAGAAATTTGTGGTTAAAGGAAAGTGGGTGCGGGAGGGAAGAGGGGCGATTGGTGGAATGATGATGTAAAGAGAGTAGTAAGGGAGAAAAAGTTAGCATATGAGAAGTTTTTACAAAGTAGAAGTGATGCAAGGAGGGAAGAGTATATGGAGAAAAAGAGAGAGGTTAAGAGAGTGGTGAAGCAATGTAAAAAGAGAGCAAATGAGAGAGTGGGCGAGATGTTATCAACAAATTTTATTGAAAATAAGAAAAAGTTTTGGAGTGAGATTAACAAGTTAAGGAAGCCTAGAGAACAAATGGATTTGTCAGTTAAAAATAGAAGAGGAGAGTTATTAAATGGAGAGTTACAGGTATTGGGAAAATGGAAGGAATATTTTGAGGAATTGTTAAATGTTGATGAAGATAGGGAAGCTGTGATTTCGTGTATAGGGCAAGGAGGAATAACATCTTGTAGGAGTGAGGAAGAGCCAGTTGTGAGGGTGGGGAAAGTTCGTGAGGCAGTAGGTAAAATGAAAGGGGGTAAGGCACCCGGGATTGATGGGATAAAGATAGAAATGTTAAAAGCAGGTGGGGATATAGTTTTGGAGTGGTTGGTGCAATTATTTAATAAATGTATGGAAGAGGGTAAGGTACCTAGGGATTGGCAGAGAGCATGCATAGTTCCTTTGTATAAAGGCAAAGGGGACAAAAGAGAGTGCATAAATTATAGGGGGATAAGTCTGTTGAGTGTACGTGGTAAAGTGTATGGCAGAGTTATTATTGAAAGAATTAAGAGTAAGACGGAGAATAGGATAGCAGATGAACAAGAAGGCTTTAGGAAAGGTAAGGGGTGTGTGGACCAGGTGTTTACAGTGAAACATATAAGTGAACAGTATTTAGATAAGGCTAAAGAGGTTTTTGTGGCGTTTATGGATTTGGAAAAGGCGTATGACAGGGTGGATAGGGGGGCAATGTGGCAGATGTTGCAGGTGTATGGTGTAGGGGGTAGGTTACTGAAAGCAGTGAAGAGTTTTTACGACGATAGTGAGGCTCAAGTTAGAGTATGTAAGAAAGAGTGAGATTATTTCCCAGTAGAAGTAGGCCTTAGACAAGGATGTGTGATGTCACCGTGGTTGTTTAATATATTTATAGATGGAGTTGTAAGAGAAGTAAATGCGAGGGTCTTGACAAGAGGCGTGGAGTTGAAAGATAAAGAATCACACAAAGTGGGAGTTGTCACAGTTGCTCTTTGCTGATGACACTGTGCTCTTGGGAAATTCTGAAGAGAAGTTGAAGAGATTGGTGGATGAATTTGGTAGGGTATGCAAAAGAAGAAAATTAAGAGTGAATACAGGAAAGAGTAAGGTTATGAGGATAACAAAAAGATTAGGTGAAGAAAGATTGGATATCAGATTGGAGGGAGAGAGTATGGAGGAGGTGAATGTATTCAGATATTTGGGAGTGGACGTGTCAGCGGATGGGTCTATGAAAGATGAGGTGAATCATAGAATTGATGAGGGGAAAAGGGTGAGCGGTGCACTTAGGAGTCTGTGGAGACAAAGAACTTTGTCCTTGGAGGCAAAGAGGGTAATGTATGAGAGTATAGTTTTATCAATAATCTTATATGGGTGTGAAGCATGGTGATGAATGTTGCAGCGAGGAGAAGGCTGGAGGCAGTGGAGATGTCATGTCTGAGGGCAATGTGTGGTGTGAATATAATGCAGAGAATTCGTAGTTTGGAAGTTAGGAGGAGGTGCGGGATTACCAAAATTGTTGTCCAGAGGGCTGAGGAAGGGTTGTTGAGGTGGTTCGGACATGTAGAGAGAATGAGGCGAAACAGAATGACTTCAAGAGTGTATCAGTCTATAGTGGAAGGAAGGTGGGGTAGGGGTCGGCCTAGGAAAGGATGGAGGGAGGGGGTAAAGGAGGTTTTGTGTGCGAGGGGCTTGTACTTCCAGCAGGCATGCGTGAGCGTGTTTGATAGGAGTGAATGGAGACAAATGGTTTTTAATACTTGACGTGCTGTTGTAGTGTGAGCAAAGTAACATTTATGAAGGGATTCTGGGAAACCGGCAGACCGGATTTGAGTCCTGGAGATGGGAAGTACAGTGCCTGCACTCTGAAGGAGGGGTGTTAATGTTGCAGTTTAAAAACTGTAGTGTAAAGCACCCTTCTGGCAAGACAGTGATGGAGTGAATGATGGTGAAAATTTTTTCTTTTTCGGGCCACCCTGCCTTGGTGGGAATCGGCCAGTGTGTTAAAAAAAAAATATATATATATATATATATATATATATATATATATATATATATATATATATATATATATATATATATATATATATATATATGCAAAACAACCACTCTGGAAGAATAGAGAAATTCCAAGCGCTTTCGTGACTACTCACATTATCAAGGAACTATGAAAGTAAAGCATCCAAGGAAGATATATATGGGGTCTGGCCAGCACCTCACTATCAGATCCCACAACGGTTAAACACCTGACGTGCGCCGACCCAACTTGGATAGGTCCTTTTCACAACTCACCCACAAACTATTCTACCCAAGAAAATTTAAAAATTAATTGTCCAGTGTATTATTAAATTCTTCCCAAATTCTATTAATTATAAATGGATCTAATTTATATAAACTAGATCCATTTATAATTAATAGAATTTGGGAAGAATTTAATACACTGGACAAAAAATTTTTAAATTTTCTTTGGTAGAATAGTTTGTGGGTGAGTTGTGCAAAGGACCTATCCAAGTTGGGTCGGCGCGCGTCAGGTGTTTAACCGTTGTGGGATCTGATAGTGAGGTGCTGGCCAGACCCTTTATATAGCTTCCTTGGATGCTTTACTTTCATAGTTCCTTGATAATGTGAGTAGTCACGAAAGCGCTTGGAATTTCTCTATTCTTCCAGAGTGGTTGTTTTGCATATATATATATATATATATATATATATATATATATATATATGTATATATGAGTATATATATACATATATGTATATATATATATGAGTATATATATACATATATATGTATGTATGTGTATATATATATATATATATATATATATATATATAAATATATATGTATATATATATATATATATATACATGTATATATATATATGCAATAAGATCACAGTAAACAGGTGATTTCAGAATATGCAAAACAACCACTGTGAAAGAATAGAGAAATTCCAAGCGCATTCGTCACTAAAGCGCTTGGAATTTCTCTATTATATATATATATATATATATATATATATATATATATATATATATATATATATATATATATATATATATATATATAGGTATAACTGGTCGATTACCGAAAACTCATGTAAAATTAAGTCCTTTCTAAAATTTTCTCTTATACATTTAAAGATATGTATTTTTCTTATTTATGCTAATTTAAAAATTAATGATTATATGCCACAAGAACCTTACCTAACCTTATTACAACAAGTGCAATTTAATTTAGCCTAACCCAACTAAATATATTTTAATGTCTTGGTCTGAAAAAAGGCAGATGAAGTTCAATGTGGATAAGTGTAAGGTACTTGCCCTTGGTAATGAAAGTAACCCTCGAAGCTATAATCTAGGTGAAGTAGAGCTTGATCATACAGAATGAGAAAAAGACTTGGGAGTCAAGGTGAGCAGAAATCTAAAGCCAAGACAGCAGTGCCTTAGTGTGCGCAACAAGGCCAACAGATTACTTGGATTTATCTCAAGAAGTATAAGTAACAGAAGTCCAAAAGTTATTTTACAGCTCTATACATCACTAGTGAGGCCTCATTTGGATTATGCTGCTCAGTTTTGGTCCCCTTACTACAGGATGGATATAGACTCATTAGAGAACATACAGAGAAGAATGACTAAAATGATTTACTGTGTAAGGAACCTCTCGTATGAAGATAGACTTAAAGCCTTAAATCTCCACTCTCTGGAGAGGCGTAGAATGAGGGGAGATATCATTGAAGTGTATAAGTGGATGACAGGCATAAACAAGGGAGACATTAATAAAGTACTGAGGGTGTCGAACCAGGTAAGAACTAGAAATAATGGATATAAGTTGGATAAATTTAGATTTAGAAAGGACATAGGTACGTACTGGTTTTCTAACAGAGTTGTAGATGCGTGGAACAGTCTTCCCAGTGGGGTGATAGAGGCTAGGACCTTGGGTAGCTTTAAGAAGAGACTGGACAAATATAGGAGTGGGAGGGACTGGGTTTGATTGGTGTTATGGGGTACGGGAGTTATTTCTTGGGTAGCTTTAGGTAGAGGTCGTTTTGATAAGGACCTGCCTCGTATGAGCCAGTAGGCCTTCTGCAGTGTTCCTACATTCTTATGTTCTTATAATTTAATAACACATTGAAATATATTTTTTTCGATAGGTTCAGAATGATTTTTGCGAAATTATTGCATACAGAAATTTTCTCTTGCCCTATTCGGCAAGAAGTGCATTGCTATTATAGCCAAAATCGCAAGATTTACTTATTCATCACGACATTTATAAACTATAATATACCTGGAGAAAAACAGTAAACAAAAGAAATGCTACGTATCTGCTAAAATAAAACCCTCTTCAGCAAACAAAAGCATTTGAGAGAAACAATTTAACGCCATTCAAAACACCAGTCCTAAGTTAGGGAGTTAGGTGTAGGAAGCTAAATTAGGTATCGGAGCTCATCCTTCACGTTTCTGAACAGAAGTGAACTAGGGGAGACAAACTCGTCAGGACACCCGCTGGTAGGTCATACACAATGTCTTCGCGAAAGGCGTTAGACAGTCTTTGACTGCTGGGTGAGTATTGTGTAGAGAACAAGCCAACAGTACTAAGCCAACAGGTTGCTAATAGACAAAGGACTAAAGTCCTTTCACGAAAACGAATCAAATATCTTGTTTGAAGGCAGCTTAATTGACACCAGCGGTTTTAGGGAGAGACATTCAGTTTTTGCATAAAACAATTAAAGATCGCCTGAGCGTGTGGTTCTGTGAGCATAAATCTTCAAGACAAGATCTGTGAGTTTGAAAGACTGGAAAATCTTGATACCAGCTCAGCCATGAATCTGGAAGGGGGCAACTTATAATTTAAAACCTCTCAACAGCGAAACCAGAAATCCTTTTCTAAATTTCGTTAATCATATCACGTAATGACTGAGATCAAGATCCCATTGTTTGCATTCCAGTCTTACCTCTTCCCTATCACCAACAAATGGACGGAAAAATTAACAAAATAATATTTCCATCCTTTGTTAAAGCCATCGACCACGGCTTCCTTAATCGTCTTCGCTTTGCAGAAACACGAACCTTTGCAGGGAAAGTTAGTCGAGGGACCACCTAGAACCTCACAGCAAATTTCGAGCCGCACAGTAGGTAAAATATTTGCATCCGAGCGCAAACACGAATAACAGACCAATTCTGTGACAGTTGCAATAAGGAAAAAATGCTAGTTGTCATTAGGATCTAGACCAAGGCGAATATCACAATGGTCTGAAGCCACAGGAGGATCATTTACTGTAAAAGACAGACAATGAACCAAGCTAGCTGCTTCAACCGCTCAGGAAAACCACAATAACACAGTGGGTCACGTGAACGGCGGAGAAAGAGGCAAGCAACTCTGTCTGGAGACTCCATGTTTTGATACATCTCAGACAGCGTTACCATACTATCTGCCATTTTTTCACACACGTTTCTTGAACAAGTTCCGCCCCACCCACCTCAAGATACACCAATAACGTGACCTCACAAGATTTCAACTGATCTGCCTTCACTATAGAACATCTTACATGTACATTTGCCTATATAAAACATGTTCCTCAGGTCCCACGTATATTTAGAGTGAAAAAGGCCTCAGAACTGAAGAGCCTTCACAATAAATCGTCCTAAGTCTCTCCTCACTTGCCTCTACCCACATGCCTAGCAAGCTTGATGGGCTCCGGGAGGCTCCTAGTATTGCCTGGGTTCTCAGTGTACAGTCTTATCTGTTTGAAAGGATAGTTACACTGATTTGCAAATTGGAAAATAGTTTTCATAGTCCTTTAATACTAGAGTGCATTCTTATAGTTACATCAGGCCGTCTGACGTAGAAATAGTGATTATAAAGAAAAAATGGTATAATACCGTGACTGGAACAATACACAAATACCCTGCTTATAGGACTATGAAACTTTTGACGACGTTTCGGTCCGACTTGGACCGAAACGTACTAATTACCTTGCACGTGAAGTGGCCCAAGATGAGTTGCAAAGCTTCACTTACCTGAAAAAATAGAAGAGAAAAAATGAATTATTAACTTACTTAAGATATTGTGATATTATCTAATGGTTATAATCATAACCATGATTTTTAAAGGGTGGACCGGTAAGCCAGTAGAAGGCATCGGTCAGATGACCAAAAGCTCCAGTGGCGAGTCATCACATGACTAAGAATCGCGTCTTAGTCATGTTCCCCGAGAAACCTTATCTAATTTAAGACTTTCTGTTCAGCATTTTTTTTTTAATAAAAACTACTTTGTAAATGGTCCAAGTCGGACCGAAACGTCGTCATAAGTTCCTCTCTCCTATGTGCGAGTTATCTGTGTATGGTATACTACCACACCCAGGATGCCACCAACCTTCTCTATGGTATATTACCACCTCAGGATGCTAGCTTTCTCTGCGATATACTACCGCACAAAAAAAAATCCCCAGCTTTATTTAAAGCATAACATTGCTTCATAATGCCACCAGCTTTAAGGATGCCACCGGGCTTATCTGAAGTATACTGCAACCCAAGGATGCCACCATCCCTGTCTAATGTATTCTACCGCTCCATGATGCTACCATCCCTGTCTACTAGGCCACAGGATGCCACTAGCTCTATGGTATACTATCCCCCCCCCTCTCCGTTTCCCAAGTGTTCGCCAGGATGGGAATGAAAAGGACTGGATTTAAGGATTTGCTAGCATGGTCTACTGCAATGTACTCAGCAAAAGTTTCGCCACGAATGGCCGCATCAATTAGGATATTCTATTGAAGCGTTTCGCCAATCGTGACGACACGCTTCCTCAATAGAATATCCTGAGACTACTCGTATTGTATTTCACACCTAAAGGTATTTTTTATCTAAGATAGAAGAGCGTAGTCCTAATATCATGGAGTATTCCCTAAGTTCCCTAAATAGAATATACTAAGATTGCTAGTATTGTATCTAAGGTAGAAGAGTGTTGTCGTAATATCATGTAGCTTCCTAAGTTGAGATCCAAAGGGAAGGTGAAGCCAGCACTGGTGAACAAGGTCACTTTCGCACGACAGCCAAGTCATCAATCACTGGATCACTGTAACACCGCCTCGCCTGCCAGAGAAACGCATCCTAATTGAAGGGTAGCTGAGTTAATTCTCATCAGTCTCTCCTCAGTCACTGTTATCACTGGTTTTATTACCTCTTTCCAGAGTTATTACATGTTATTTATGAAATAAAAATTAGAGCTGAGCTGGTGTCAAGGATTAACGAAGTCTTAGAGACGTATCCTTGTGTTTCTTTTTCACGAAACCAACCATGTTTTCGCCTCGTTTTTTACCTTATAGTTAACGAGATCTTCACACGCACTGTAGTTGACTATTTAATTTTTATTGCTGGTGATGTAGATAATCTGGTCGGATTATTTTTGAGAAATAAACACCTTCCGCCGTGCATTTTTTCTGTGCGTGAGTGATACCAGTTTGTAGTTACAGGATAAGAACTATGTTCATTGTGTCTCGTCTGTTAAGGAAGAGGTAGGCTCGTTGTGTCTCTGTGTTTAATGTTAAAGAATTGCTTGTGGTGACCAGTCTTCTGCTTTCAATTTGCATGCATATATTTCCATCTCCAGTACAAGGTACGTAAGAACTTACAAAGAATCCTTTAATTACCATAAAGACAGCAAATGATTTACAATTCAATTTTATAGTCTCCAGTAGTACGTAACAACTTACAAAGGGGGCTTTTATTACCATAAAGATTCCACATGATTTACAATTCAATTTTATAGTCTCTAGTAGTATGTAACAACTTATAAAGGGGGCTTTTATTACCATAAAAATTCCACATGATTTACAATTCAATTTTATAGTCTCTAGTAGTATGTAACAACTTATAAAGGGGGCTTTTATTACCATAAAAATTCCACATGATTTACAATTCAATTTTATCGTCTCTAGTAGTACGTAAGAACTTAAAAGGCAGCCTTTTATTACCATCAAGTTCATATATGATTTTAATGAAACTCAAAATAATCAGGAAAGTTTACAATTTAAGTGACTATAAGAATTTGCTTATAAGTTTTTCAGTGGCAGTGTTGTTTATTCAAGACTCCATGTTGGGTCCTGTGCTCTCACACCGAGACTTGTGGACGCATCTTCTAGCACCTACTGCCCCTATTCACCTAGTAATAAGTAGGTACCCAGTAGGTAGCAGATTACTGGCCGAAGCATAGTGGGGTAAAAGACCAAATGGGTCTTATGTAAATAAGCCACACGGTTGAGCTTCATTGGGTTTCTAACTTATCGTGGTTACCACTGCAGCCTTCTTTGAGATAACTGTTTCCAAGACTGTATAATACTAGCTGTAGATACCAGCCACGGTAGATAACAGCCACGGTAGATAACAGCCACGGTCGATAACAGCCACGGTCGATAACAGCCACGGTAGATAACAGCCACGGTCGATAACAGCCACGGTCGATAACAGCCACGGTCGATAACAGCCACGGTCGATAACAGCCACGGTCGATAACAGCCACGGTCGATAACAGCCACGGTCGATAACAGCCACGGTCGATAACAGCCACGGTAGATAACAGCCACGGTAGATAACAGCCACGGTCGATAACAGCCACGGTCGATAACAGCCACGGTCGATAACAGCCACGGTCGATAACAGCCACGGTAGATAACAGCCACGGTAGATAACAGCCACGGTAGATAACAGCCACGGTAGATAACAGCCACGGAAGATAACAGCCACGGTAGATAACAGCCACGGTAGATAATAGCCACGGTAGATAATAGCCACGGTAGATAACAGCCACGGTAGATAACAGCCACGGTAGATAATAGCCACGGTGGATACCAGCCACGGTGGATACCAGCCACGGTAGATACCACCTACGGGAGATACCACCTACGGGAGATACCAGCCACGATAGATACTAGCCACGGTAGATACCATCCACGGTAGATACCAGCAACGATAGATAACAGCCACGGTCGATAACAGCCACGGTCGATAACAGCCACGGTAGATAACAGCCACGGTAGATAACAGCCACGGTAGATAACAGCCACGGTAGATAATAGCCACGGTGGATACCAGCCACGGTGGATACCAGCCACGGTAGATACCACCTACGGGAGATACCACCTACGGGAGATACCAGCCACGATAGATACTAGCCACGGTAGATACCATCCACGGTAGATACCAGCAACGATAGATAACAGCCACGGTAGATAACAGCCACGGTCGATAACAGCCACGGTCGATAACAGCCACGGTAGATAACAGCCACGGTAGATAACAGCCACGGTAGATAACAGCCACGGTAGATAACAGCCACGGTAGATAACAGCCACGGTAGATAACAGCCACGGTAGATAATAGCCACGGTGGATACCAGCCACGGTGGATACCAGCCACGGTAGATACCACCTACGGGAGATACCACCTACGGGAGATACCAGCCACGGTAGATAACAGCCACGGTAGATAACAGCCACGGTGGATACTAGCCACGGTAGATAACAGCCACGGTAGATAACAGCCACGGTAGATAACAGCCACGGTAGATAACAGCCACGGTAGATAACAGCCACGGTGGATACTAGCCACGGTAGATAACAGCCACGGTAGATAACAGCCACGGTAGACAACAGCCACGGTAGATAACAGCCACGGTAGATAACAGCCACGGTAGATAACAGCCACGGTAGATAACAGCCACGGTAGATAACAGCCACGGTAGATAACAGCCACGGTAGATAACAGCCACGGTAGATACCAGCCACAGTAGATACCAGCCACGGTAGATACCAGCCACGGTAGATACTAGCCACGGTAGATACTAGCCACGGTACATACCACCTACGGTAGATACCAGCCAAGGTAGACATCAGCTACGGTAGATACCGTAGATTAAGTCACAAAAGGGGTAGATGAACCGTAGATCAAAACAAACAAGAGGTAAATTAACCGTAGATCAACATTATCCTGAGTCCCAGGAGCTATAGGTGAACATAAACACTGATCAAAGATTACACCAAGTTACTGAAACGTGGCGCGCGATGTCCGTAGACTTTTTCTTCCTTCTAGACACCTGACGTAAAGTCAACGATGATTTAAAAAGTCACAATACCGTGACTGGAACAATTTACCAAAAATTTGCACTTACGAGAGGAACCTGATGATGAGGATTTCGTGCATCCTGGACCATTGTCAAGACCGAAAGAGAAAAACTCAGAAACGGCTAGAAGACAGAAAGGAGGACGGTAGAAGTAGTAGTCGTTGTAGTAGTAGTAGTACTAGTAGCAGCAGCAGTTGTAGTTGCTAATACTTCCTCTTTACTAATACTACTATCACCACTACATTTCTACAATATCAACAACTACCACTAACCCCCATGTTTCGAATTCTGGCCCTCTCTGTCCCTTTCTCGTTCAGCTGTGACTTGATAATGGTCAAGTATGGCCCGAAAACATCCTGAGCTTACTCTCCAAAGTGAGGAATTTTTGAGAATTAGCAAGCTTATTTTCTGGCATATAATCCCCCAGTTATCATTTAAACTCATCTCAATTAAACTCACACCAATTTGCAATGCCAGATGGGATATGCTACAGTACACTTCACAAGTACAAGAGATATGTCCTAGATAAGTTATATCGGGGGAAAGTTAGTGTATTGAAACCGTACCAACTTTTGTCTATAAATTTGATAAATTGGCACCTGCATGCTCCCAATAACAATCCAAACTTTCTTGGAAGTAAGATGCTCCAGTGTTGAAAGTTGGAAGCTGATCAGAGGAGGCAGAGGAGAAAATAAGAATTATGGAGACTGACTAATAAGGGGCGATAATATATCAGAGTCTCTCTCTCTTTCTCTCTCTCTCTTTCTCTCTCTCTTTCTCTCTCTCTTTCTCTCTCTCTTTCTCTCTCTCTTTCTCTCTCTCTCTCTCTCTCTCTCTCTCTCTCTCTCTCTCTCTCTCTCTCTCTCTCTCTCTCTCTCTCTCTCTCTCTCTCTCTCTCTCTCTCTCTCTCTCTCTCTCTCTCTTTCTCTCTCTCTCTCTCTCTCTCTCTCTCTCTCTCTCTCTCTCTCTCTCTCTCTCTCTCTCTCTCTCTCTCTCTCTCTCTTTCTCTCTCTCTCTCTCTCTCTCTCTCTCTCTCTCTCTCTCTCTCTCTCTCTCTCTCTCTCTCTCTCTCTCTCTCTCTCTCTCTCTCTCTCCGTCCCTCCTGCAGCCCAGGAGAGCCATCCTGCCAGTATTTGTTTTCAACATTTCCTCACAGCGAGGGGGAGAGCTGTATGGTTGAATATTAAAGTAAACACAGCACTCCCAGGGTAAACATCCACCAGTAAACATCAGAGTTTACATCGTGTTTCAGTCCTTGCAGCAAACCCATAAGTATCCCTGGTACTATGTCCTGGGTGCAAAGAGTGCCACGTCTGCTACTCTAAAACACCTGTAACACGGTACAGAAATCACAGTAGCACCTCTCCTATACTTGAACATAGGTAAAACTTGCGATTTTAGCTTAAATAGCGACGCTCTTCTTGCCGAATAAGGCAAACGAAAATTTGTGTATGCAATAATTTCGCAAAAATATTTCTGAACCTAATGATAAAAAAATATATTTCATTGTGTTTGTTTATTGCTAAATAACTGGAAACTTACCTAAAATATATTTAGCTGGATTAGGGTAAATTAAATTGCGTTTGTTATAATATGGTTAGGTAAGTTTTCTAACGTTCTTTAGGTACAAAACTATTAATTTTTACATTAACCTAAATGACAAAAAAAAAATATCTTTAAACGTATAAGAGAAAATTATAAAGAGGACTTAATTTCAAATGAGATCTTTCTAATTGACTAGTTTTACCTATTCAGCACGACACACACACACACACACACGCAATATATACATATATATATATATATATATATATACATAATGTCGTGCCGGATAGGCAGAACTTGCGATCTTAGCTTAAATAGCAACGCTCATCTTCCCATATAGGACAAGCGAAAATTTGTGTGTGCAATAATTTCGCCAAAATTATTCTGAACCTAACGAAAAAAATATATTTCTCTGTGTTTGTTTGGTATTAAATTATTGTAAACAAATCTAAAATATATTTAGTTGGGTTAGCCTAAAATAAATTGTTCTTGTTATAATAAGGTTAGGTAAGTTTTTTAAGATTCTTTTGGAGCAAAATTAAAATTTTTTACATTAACATTAATGAAAAAATATATCTTTAAATGTATAAGAGAAAATTTTAGAATGGACTTAATTTTAAATGAGTTCTTGCTAATTGACCAGTTTTACATATTCGGCACGACATATATATATATATATATATATATATATATATATATATATATATATATATATATATATATATATATATATATATATATATATATATATAATCTGGAACATCTAAATATTTACACAAACAATCAAAACATGTGAGCAATAGACTTGAATATATATGAATTCCTCTGCATGACAGCAGCCAATAAAATTAATTATTCAGTCCAGTGTTTAACTAAATACATATTATATATCTGACTCAACAACAGCTCATCATGCAAAAAAAATATTCACTGAGCAAAAAGAAAAGAAATGGTCAAAATAGTAATTGGCTTTTATGACTGTTGATAGTGTTGGAAATGTTGGCCTTTTAATAAAGAAGAAATAAATGAGGCGAATGTTATTTTGAGTGATGGTAATGATGGGGTAATTATATCTTCACGGACGGTCGTTAATAACTGTGGGTTCTTGCACAAGCACGCACACACACACGTACACACACACACACACACACACACACACCTCACACACACACCACACCACACACACACACTCACCACACACACACACACACACACACACACACACACACACACACACACACACACACACACACACACACACACACACACACACACGATAGAGAGAAATGATGGAGTCTCTGCGGGGATGAAAGAGGGAAGAAATGAAGAGGAAAAGGAAGGCAATGAGCCATGGCACATGGGAAGCTTCAAGCAGAAACGATTGACATAGGAGATGACTTAGGAAATGTGAAAGGCGGTAAGAAAGGAAGGAATAACTAGTAAATAAGTAAATAAATGATAGGAACGACTGGAATCTGCGAAACAGAATGTGATGAGAGGTTTGGAGAGAGAACAGGATCATTTCTTGAGTTATGAAGTTATAAGACGGGAATTTGAGCAGGATAGGAAACAGGACAAGTGTCTCCTGACGCGGGTCTTAGTCATATGATGACCCACCTTTGGAGCTTTTGGTCATCTGACCGAGGCCTTCCACTGGCTTACCCTTCCACCACTTTAAAAATTAAGGTTAAAATTCTAATTATTTATATGAAGAAAATTGAACGGCTGTTCAGCGAAAGGTAAGAAAACTCAAAGAAATTTAAGGAACCATAATGAAAAAATTAAGTAGTATTTAAGGCAACGTTTCGCTCGCACAACAGACAGAAGACAGGAAAATAGTTAGATGTGATGAATAAGAGACACCTGCAACATTGCCGAAACGTTTCGCCTCCACAACAGACTTATGTCGAATGTAAGCGAATAAAACACTGGAGACAGTTGAATTAATTTTGAAGTTATCAGTCCGTCACCCCCGGTAGAAAGAAGGTGGTCAGTCTCTCAAGCAGCAAAGATAAGATACCCAAGTTTTGCACATGTATCTTGTTCATCAACTGGCTAGTACTGTATACCATTAGTTATATAATACTCAGATGTGGATACACTTAAGTAAAAGTTGAGGAACACTGCAACGTTGGCTAAACTTTAGATATCTTCTTGAGACACTTATGTACAGTTCTGGACATTTATTAGAGAAAATATTTCGTGAACAGTGGCTTAATAGTACTTTGCTCACGACAATGTTCTTGTTAGATGATTGGCCATCTGACAGCTTCATTGGTTGTAGTGACGAGGGCAGTTGCTTAATATTTTCCTGTTGTCTTATTATAAGGCTAATTTTACATAAGCAAATTTCATCGCTGGTGCAAATGGTTAGATTCGTGGCAGTTTCACCCATGTACACCTTAGTACAACGTCCACACGGGACTTCATAACCTCCAGCATCCAATGTCTTCTTTTTAAAAGATGTATTTATCTTACAGTGTCGTAAACAGTGGTGGAGGTTGTGGCTGGGCTTTAATGTTCGTTCGGCTCAATATTTCTGAGAGGTTGGAGTTGACTTTACTAGCGAGGAAGACTAGATATCTGTGTTTTACTGCCGTTTCTAGAATTACTTAGTTTTCTTCCTCTTTGTCTATAGTATAGAATGTAATATGAAGGGTGTTGGGGTTTCCTTGAAATAGCTTACATCGTCTAACATTCGTCTTCCAGAAACCTGAGACGACACATTATATTTGCATATATTTGCGGCAGGGCGACGGCTGATCAGTTCGGACTTCATGGTCTTGTGTGTGACATCACAAGGAAAGTATGCCAGACATGAGATCAACGACATCATAAAGAGAAGCCTCGCCACAGCCCGTTGCCCAGCTCAACGAGAACCCCAAGTGCAGAGGTCTGACGGAAGTCAAAAGTGTCCAGATGGAGCCACTATGCTACCCTGGAAGGATGGTAAGCTGATTGCCTGGAACTACACCTGTGCCGCCATATTGGCAGACACCTACTTGCCATACTCCGTAGTGGAAGGGGGTGAAGCTGCCAGCCACAGGGAGATCCAGAAGACCCGCAAATATGAAGATCTTCCCCCTTGCTATAACTTCATCCCAGTGAGGATGGAAACCCTTGGAGCATGGGGCAAATGTGCTCTAAAGTTCCTCATAGAGCTGGGTGAAAAACTCATCATAGAATCAAAGGATCACAGCTTCCTCTTTCAGAAACTCAGTGTTGCGATCCAGAGGGGAAATGCCTGCAGCATTCTGGTCACGCGGCCCACCGCCGGGGAGCTGGACGAAGTATTCAGCATGTAGCTCTTAGATGTTATCTATGCTGTTCTACTCCCTATCGTATTTTTGTCAATGCATTTTGTCTTTAAATAAAGTCTGCATAGAATATGTACCAGAGGTGGTACCTTCCTATGTGTGTGTGTGTGTGTGTGTGTGTGTGTGTGTGTGTGTGTGTGTGTGTGTGTGTGTGTGTGTGTGTGAAAGAAAAGGTTATTCGTATACCTTTCTTTTGGTGTCATAAAGCAGTCTCCATTTTCTGAAAGATGATCGTAAAACAGTGAAAGACATTTCCAGGAAACTGCAATACGAGACAAAGAAAACCACAGAAGCTTTCAACTGGCCAGTTGCCTAGCAATACAGTGGATCAGTGAAGCATATTGTCGTGACCCACACACCATTCTGCTATTGCTGATACCACTACAAGTCAATTATTTTAATTTTTAAAGAGGTAGCCCGGTACGCCAGTGGAAGGCCTCGGGCAGATGACGAAAAAGCTCCAGTTCCGGGTTATCATATAACAAAGACGTGCATCAGGAAACACTTGTCCTGTTTCCTGACGTATCTTACCTAACCTAACCTGAGACCACGACCACTTCATTAGACTGATAGACTGATTATATCATCCATCATTTCCATCCTGGATGGCGAAACGTCTACAGAATAAAGATACCCAGATGTTGCACGCGTGTCTAATTCATCACTTCTATTACTCTATGACACTTAACTACTCTGTATAACAGTGTTCTGTGTCTCAAGATTTACCCAACGTAGGGCCAGCAAGCAATCGGAATACAGTTCAGTATTTACTTAACACTTGTGTTTATATTATACACCTTTCTTCTGCCTATGTATTGGGCTGCCACCAAGTGTAATCTGTCAGTTAAAATGACTGCTGCGCAGGCGATGCGTTACTTTTATTTGCGCTTCCAGTTTTTACTTCTTAGTCTTTATCAACAGATCTTTGCGGATATTCCCATCCCATCCAGTATTTCATAAAGAAATATGAAGTAAATAAGAAACTATGCTGACAGTGAGGAAATATGAAAGCATATAAGATATTCTGAAAGATATGTGAAGAAAATGAACGAAATTTGTGGAGTTTTACCGACAAAATAAGTAACAATGGAGTTAAATCATCAATGATCAAGTCTTGGATTCTAAGGCTGATCATATCTTGGCACAGAAACATGTTCAAAGGAGCAAAGAATTATTGAGAGTATACCAGAAGAAAGAAATAGGCTTAATAAGTTGACAGTGGCCAAGCTTGACAAAGAGAAGGTAAAGAAAGTCAGAAGAGAAGTGGAGATTA